>NW_012150019.1:869496-948675 GCF_000956105.1 Propithecus coquereli | reverse complement strand
TCAGCAGACAACCTATGCAAAAGTCAAAGACCTGTACATTTTGCTTGCTGTATATGTGTTATACCTCAATTTAAAAAAAAAAGTAATGCAAGTTGGTTTGCCAAAGGTGAAGTGTCTGTCACATGTTGTTATGATTTGAATGTCCCGTCCCTTCCAAAACTCATGTTGAAATTTAATTGCCAATGTAATGGTCCTCATGAATGGATTGATGCCATTACTGGAAGAGTGGATTGGTCATCGCAGAAATGGGCTCCCAGTAAAAAGAATGAGTTGGGCCTGATTTACTATCTCTCTGTCTCACACCCTGTCTTGCCGCATGATGTCTTCCACCATGGGATAAGGCCCTTGCCAGATGCCAGTGCCATGTTCTTGGACTTCCCAGCCTCCAGAACTGTGAGAAATAAATTTCTTTATAAATTACTCAGTCTATGGTATTCTGTTGTAGCAGCAGGAAATGGCCTAAGATGCACGTTATTAAAAATAGATTTGATATTATTGATTTTTTAAAAAGTGTGATAATTATATTACCATTGTGTTTTCAAAAAGGAGTCCTTTCCTTGCAGAGATGCGTACTGCTGTATATTTACAGGTGAGATGTGATATGGTGTCTTGGATTTACTTAACAATAATCCTGGAAGGAGTGGGTAGGGATAGAGGTATGAACCAGATCTGACGGTTGTTGAGGGTAGTAGATCCTCTCCTTTTCATGACCCTAACTTAATTCTCAGAGGTAACCTTAAGGGGAGTGTATTTTGCTGTTGGCTCCGTGTGTGACAGGTGGCAAAACAGGGAGAGTGAGGTTATGAAACAGCTAATAAATTTGCCAAGACGAACCTAACATTCCCTGCTGTCTTAAGTCAAAGCCTGAATTCCTTCCACCACGCTGGGCCTGGGGCCAGAGAGGGGGCAGGAGGAGTTTTGCTGGGGTATAACCTTTCCTTTGTGTCTGGCAGCAAAGCAAGGCATGAATGTATGTCCCTTCTACCTGGAAAGTGCCCTCCCTGCCCCTTGGCAGCACTCAGGCAGTGAAGGCTGAAGCTGCTCCAACTTGAACTCCGTGCTGTCCTTCTGGTGACAGGGACTGGTACCCAGAATATGGAAGGAGACGGAGCATCTCTCCACTCCCCAGGTACAGAGGAAAACGTTAGAAAGGCATTTGCAGTGAGCAGGCACAGGAGGGTAGTGATGTCCCCGCTTCCACCAACGCTAAGTCCAGACCTGGGGTGGGGGCGGTGAGGGCGGGAGCTAGGGTGGTTGCAGCCAGAGGCCATCCCTCCCCTGCCCTTTCCCAGCTGACCCTGAGTACCTGAGCCACGGTTACCTCCCTCTCACCTGCCACGGGGCAACCTCCCCCATGGTTAGCGAGAAGTGGGGGGATGACACTGGCACCCCAGGACAGTGGAAACCTCAGAGGGGTGGGACGGACAGGGTGAGGTAAGGGCTGTGGTGTGGGCAGACAGACACCCACTGGTACACCCCAGGCCTGCATGACTGTAGGGGCTGAGCTTTGTCTGAAAGAGCTGTGGCTCCTTAGAGGAGGTCAGGGACAGGCCTTCTGTTTCTTGGAGGCCCTACCCTACCCCTTAGTTCCTTGTTTAACTCTCAGGAATTGTGCAATGGGTGGGTGAGGACAGGTGGTTCGGGGTCCGGCCCAGGGTCTGGACCTGCAGGGCAGCCTCTGGGGCCGGGCATAAGCCTTTTCTGAGGCTCTAAGGTGGGTGTATATGTGAAGGTTCCTCAAAGTCACAGTTGGGCAATCAGTTCAAAGTAAGTAGGTCAGTGCCTGGTAGGATGGGGGGTGGTGTGTGTACCTAGTAACCTAGCAGTAGCCTGTGTTAGAGGAACTGGGTGGGGTCTGACCCAGTGTAAATATTTTTACTAAAAAAGAAATGGAAGGAAGAGAAACCAGAGCCACTTTTGTTGTTGATCCGAAAGATGCTATTTACTTGGGGTGGAAATAGGACTAGGGAGGGTGTTGGCTTTGGTCTTACTCATGGAGCTCATTGTTTCAACAGAAACGCCTGGGCTCCTTCCTCTGGGGAGCATGAGACACGCACACGGATAACTAGAAGGCGGTAAGTGGTGTGTGCACAGGTCTCGTAGGAGTCTGGAAGATGAGGGATTTGAGAAGGATGGAGAAGAAGGTGTTATAAGGGAGGAGGTAGCGAGAGGCGAGAGCCCAGGGGCTTGGGGAGGCACGATGCAAGGGCCAGGGGTGGACTTCGGGGACGTGCACTGAGCTCCGGACAGCCACTGCAGAGAAGATGAGAGCGAGAGTGAGCAGCGCAGTGGGTCTGCATGCTCAGGAGCCGTGCTGCCTGGGTCGGAATCCCAGCTCTGCCACTTAGCACCCGTGTGAGCCTGGGGCAGCTCACTTAACCTTTCTGTGCCTCAGTTTCCTCATCTGTAAAGTGGGAGTAACAACAGAACCTGTGTTATGAGCTTGTGGTGAGGATTAAGCGAGCACCACCTTTCCAGGCTTTAGAGTAGTGTCTGGCACTGTGTCCTGCTGATACGAAGTCTTCTTCCCCCAGAAGCAGACCGGAGACGAGGATTCAAGTGCAGACAGTGCATTTGGGAGGTGATCTCAGGAAACACGGGTAGAGAAGTGGAGAGTGGGATGGGGAAGGAAGGCAGTCAACAAAGGGTTGGGTGAGTGGAGGTTAATCCTGCTGAGGAATCCAGTAGAGGTGCCGCCTTATCCCACAGTGGGGGGCAAGGGAACCTGTATTTATACCAGTCATTGGTTGAGGGGTCTTAATTCTCTGGCATTTCCAGCTTTCTGTGCACAGGTAGGGCAGGACACCCGAAAAAAAAAACCCCTCATGCAGAGACATAAAGATGCTGCTATTGGAAATCAGCAGAAGATCCCAGTGGAAGACCCAAGGAATATGGGTGGGGCAAGAACAGACCCGCCACAGGCACCAAGCGGCTTGTCGAGCAACACTGAATCGCCAGCTAACACTACACATTAAGGCTGTGAATGAGGCCGGCAGCCTAGTTCCCCAAGTTTAGGGTTCATCTGGGAATGGAATCATATCGCAGTTGCTGTAGAATGTTGAGCGGCGGCAGATCCTAGTATGTTAGGGAAGTCCACGTCCAAGTGTCCAGACCGGATGAGGAGTAGACTGTGGCCATTAGAATGGGATTGCCCCATGCCCCGTCTGCCACTTTTCCTAGGAAATTTTCAGCTGCAAGGTGCTGGGCGCTCCAGGGGAGTAACAGGCATCCCAGAGGCCATCAGACCAGCATTTCTGTTTTAACCTGCCAAGAGGGGACGACGTACTGAATTTGGGGTGTTAATTTCTTCTCTTTGGAACTGGTCCCCTGGAAGCAGATATTAGAAACCTTGAATTGATAAGAAGAAATCTGGATAAGATGGAAGAAGCTGGCAGGAGAGGAGGGTCTGTCTTTTTAGGTATTATACTGTTTAGCTCTTCCCTTCCATGTGGTGTGAACACAGGCTTTTGAATGATGCCAGAAATAAAAAAAAAAAACAAGGTCACCTTCACCCAGTGAAGGTCTACTGAAAGGCTACTTGGGAGCACAGAGGGTAATAAAGATCTGGTGTCTTCAGCCCCAGAGTCACTCAGGCCATTGTCCTTCCACATTCAACAGGGCCTCCTAGAGAACCAACAGGGACCAATGCTGGTGACCCACTGTCTCTTTGCTGCTGCTATCCAAGGTGGCCCCCACGGGCCTCCCTGTCCTCATCAAAGTTGGCCTCCTCTGTGCGTTGCTTATCCCCATGTCCGTGCTCTTCTATCTGATACAGCTGGTATCAGGGTTCTAGCTGTGCTCATGGTGGGCAAACCGGAGGCCACACTTCCCAGCCTTCCACGTAGCCGAGTTTTTGCCAATGGAGTATGAGTGGAGAGTTGGGTGGAATTTCATTTCATTACTTCTTCCCTACTTCCTCTCTCCTTCCACTTCCTCAGAGCTGCAATGCAGACTTGCTGGAGACCCTGTTTCAGCCACGCAGACAAGGACAATTCCCAGCATGGCAGAACCGCAAGATGGAAGGAACGCAGGGCTCCGAAGGAGGCTGGCAGCAGCCCTGCCCTGCCAGCCAGGGCCACACACGCCGTGCCAGCCTTGCCCGAGGCTCTTATCTGAGAGTGCAGTGACCTTCTATCTTACTTAAGTTGCTGTATTTTGAGGTCTCTTTATTACAGCAGTTTAGCTTATATCCTCATAAACACACCTCCCTGAGTGTGGCCTTTGGCTCCCATGTAGATTTCTGGCTAGGTCCATCAGTAAATAATTAGATACAGATTCGGCTGCTAAAACAGCAGTGACTTAAATAGTCTGAGCATAAGCAGTCTACGACAGTCACGTCAGCTCTACAGGACTGGGGAGAAGGGCTTCTTTAATTTTGTTTCTTTGTCATCGTCAACATGTGACTTCCACCTTGTGATCTGGAGTGGCTGCTCCAACTTCCACCATTCTGTCCACATTCCCGCAGGTGGGAAGGGGAGAAGGTAAATTGAGGAGCCCCCACCTCTCCTTAAGAGTGTCCTCCATGGGCCCAGAAAACTTGGAAATTTTATTACTTAAAGATGAAGGGAGAATGGATTCTGCCACATCAAGTTGTTTAACTCAATAAATATCGGGAGGAACTCAGGAAAGAAAAGCTCTTTCTTTCAAAGGCAGCTGTTAGATAGAATTTGACGGCTTAACAGGGCACCCGGAACTTAGTGATTTAAGAATTCAGTCCAGTCAGTCTTCATTATACCCTGGTAACAAATGACCCCGAAATATTTGTTGCCATGGGGCTTGCAAAATATAGCCATAAATGCGCCCTGTTGTGGTGTGCGTGCCCCTTTGCAATGCGACTCTGCCACTCCTCCCTCCCAGAGTCTACTCCCCCACCTGTAAATGCGCAGGCCCTGTGGTTTGCTTTGTCCAACAGGAAGTGGCAGAAGCGATGTTATGTGACTTCTGGGGATAGGCCTCAAGAGATCTTGCTGCTTGTGCCTGGGTTCTCCTGGACCGTTGTCTTGGCGCCGCCATGCTGTGGGGGCTAGGGATGAAAGACCCTGGGAGCGAAAGGGCTGGCTGTCCTACTGTTCCCACTGGACTCAGCCCCTAGTTGACTGCAGCTGCCTGACTGAACCCGGGCAAGACCAGCAAAAGAAACACCTGGCTGAACCACCTGGCCAATCCAGTGAATCATGAGGAAGAATAAATCATTTTTAAAGCCCTTATGTTTTGAGCGGTACTTTCCCCCTGTGTTAGTAGCAATGCAGTGGATTAAAATAACAAAGGTTTATTTTTTGTTCATATTACTTACCCACCGAGAGCCAGCAGGGAATTCTACTTTTGATATCACCAGGGATCTCAGCTGGTGGAACAGCCACCATCTCAGACGTCGCCACGAGGAGGGAAAGAGCGTGGTGAAGACCGCATTGGCTCTCAGAGCTTCCACCTGGAGGTGACACAGACCACTTGCACTCACATTCCACTGGCCAAAGCAAGAGGATGGGGAAATCCGATCCCACCACGTGACTGAAAGAAGACAAAGCCACGATATCCATGAACATTTCTATTTACTCACTGTTGAGTAGGGAGCGGCCCCAAGGAGCTCATGGCGCAGCGCGGGTTGGAGGAAGAATTTTCACACCGAGTTTAGGATAGAACGCAGTACAAAGTTTATTTCCCAAGAAAGAAAGAGAGAGAGAGAGAGAGAGAGAGAAGGAGGGAGTGGCCAAGGCACACAGAGGAAGGAAGTGCCAGGCAGTGAGGCCAAGTGGCTTGGTGCTTTCAAAGGGTAAAAATGGCTTTTTTTTTTTTCTGCTTCAGCAGACCGATAACAGAAGTGGTGGCAAGATGTCAGGGAGTGCTTTATTTTTCTTTTCTCTGTGAGGCTGACTTTATCTCAGTCCTGGAATCTGGTGCTGGTGAGAACTGAAGTGGGGAGTTTGCACCCTGCTGTCCACTTAGGGCTCTTCAGGCTGAGAAAGAACTCTTAGAGACAAAAGTTAGGCCACAAAACAAAGGGCAGTTGTACTGTGAGTTTATTTCTCTTCTATTTGATAGTTTGTTTTCCTCTGTTGGGTAGGTTATTAGTAAGGCCACCTTTCACTCCCCACCCTTAAGATAGTTTATTTCTCTCTTGTAACACTCTGAGTAGGTGGGCAGGGCTGGTATGACATCAGCACAGTGCCAGGGACCCAGGCTCCTCTGCTCTGTCATCCCCAGGATGCTCTCCTCATCTTCACGGTGGAAGGCGGATCTCCACTAGCTTTATATTCCAGCCCATGAGAGTAAAAGGGCATACTGCCCTTTTATTTTAGGGGCATAACTTGGAAGTTACACACATAAGTTCTACTCACATCTCATTGGCCAGAACCAAGTCACCTGGCCACCTAGCTGCAAGGAAAAAAGGGAAATGTAGTCTTTAGCTGGGTGACTGTTTGTCCCCTAAATATCTCTTACTGTGGAAGGAGGGAGAACAGATACTTGGGGGGTAGGGAAGACACCAGCAGGTTTGGAACCCCGAACACCAGAGGTATCCTGGTCTTCATGCACTCAGTCCTGGCCAAGGAGAGCCCCGCTTTGTATCCATGTGTGTCTGAGAGGAGTCATTTGCAAACCAAGAGTTTTTTACAACTATAAATGATTGCTTCAAAGAAGTTTCTTTCTTTCTTTTTTTAAATGTTTTTTGAGATAGAGTCTCGCTCGGTTGCCCTGAGTAGAGTGCAGTAGCGTCAGCCTAGCTCACGGCAACATTAAACCCCTGGGCTCAAGCGATCCTCCTGCCTCAGCCTCCCAAGTAGCTGGGACTACAGGCATGAGCCACTGCGCTCAGCCTGCTCCAGAGAAGTTTCATCTTCATTTTTTATTGATCTTATTTATTTATACCCTTCATTGTTCAAAGAAGTATTAAAGAGACTTCTGTGGGACGGGTAGACTAATGCACTAGCTTAAAGTTTCTTTGCTCCCTGCATTTGATACAAGTGCAGGCTATGACTGAAAGGCACACCCCAAACCCCAACATACTTTTATTCCTTCTAGTAACCAACCCCAAGTATATTTGTTTTGTAACAGGGGAATTTTATCTACTGGACTTTCCGTAAAAGTGTTGTAAATATTTTTCCTGTCTCTAAAACTAAACACTGATTTCATTTTTAACCCTAGATTCTCTCTGGGGAAGGGTTACAGGGAAGAAAAGTATTGTGAATCGTCCTATGTATCAATAAGTTCTAAGAAAACTAATCTCAATCCCTTTAAAGTTTATGTTGAAGAAAACAACACTGTCTCATATTCTCGGGAAGTAAAAACCACTTGGCAAAACCCAAAAGAAAGCTAAAACTCTACTTAAATAAAATGTTTTGCAATGTCTTGGACGGTGTGTGGGTTTGTGTGCTTTAGACTATTTATGCAAGAGCAAGTGTGCGTAAGTGCACGTGTGTGCTGTGTGTATGCGTGTGTGCACACGTGTGCGTGCCTGTTTGTGAGCTTGCTGCTGTATGTGTGTGCACGTGCACGTGTGCGTGCGATGGGTGGCACTGGGGGGCAGTACGCAAAGCCTGCACTGGAGCTCTGTGTTGACTCCATAGATCATGTTGGCATTAGGGAGACAGGGCAAAGGTTTCGCCCCTCAGCTCAGTCCTCAATCTCTGCTTATTTTTTTCCTAACAAGGGACCATCCCCCTGCCACTCCCTAGCTTTTCTTCTCTGGCAGCAAATGAAGCAGCTGCTGAGCCAGCTCTGGTTTTCGGGAAGTCAGATGACCTTTTCCCTCCCATGGCTCTCTGCCTCTCCGTGTCCCTGGGGTGAACACTATGGACCCACTGATGGCTCTCCTTTGCCTGCTGCCCCTGTACCAAGGTAGGAGGCAGAGGAGGGGGATGTCGGGGTCCTCTGGGCCAGGCCAGTGCTGCCAGGTTGAGTTGCCACACGTGGAATGGACCGTGTCTTTTGCTTTCCTGTTCTCATCTGTGCCTTCCTTCTTTTCCCTGCTGCTGTCCCCGTGCCTGCAGGCCCGGCAGCTGCCGTTCTCTCGTGCCCTCAGAACGTGAATATCTCCGGCGGCACTTTCACCCTCAGCCACGGCTGGGCCCCTGGGAGTCTCCTCACCTACTCCTGCCCCCAGGGCTACTATCCATCCCCGGCGTCGCGGCTGTGCAAGAGCAGCGGACAGTGGCAGACCCCGAGAGCTACCCGGCTGACGAAGGCGGTCTGCAAACGTGAGGCTCCCTGTGGACCTTGCTCAGGGCGCCCCACCAGCGGCCACCCACCCCAGAACTTCTATTTAAGAGTTGCTCAGGGTGGCGCTTAACATGACTAGACGGTGTGGGAGGGATGGCAAAGCTGCCTTTGCAGAAGGACTTTTGAAATATTCAGAAACTTGCAATTGTCCGTAGAAAGGAATTGGGGGCAGGCTTCAGTAGAGATTGTGGGGTACGAAAGCCAGGGATGACTTTTTATGTACAGTTGGCTGCAGGGTAGTGACCTTTCAGAATGGATGCTGAGTGGTCCAGGAGTACTCTGGGCACCTGAGGATTGCAGGGAAGGCTGGGGTGGCCACGGCGTCAGGGGCTGAGGGATGTGGCTGTTTATCAATCAGTCTGAACGGTGTGAAGTTGCCAGTGTTCGACCAGTTGCCCAAACAGCAATTTCACATTAATATTCAGTATTAGGCTTCACCCTAATATTTCAAAGTTTTGACGACGAGTTGGCCGTTCCATGCATCCAGCAGACTGTCACCGGCCCAGTGCCAGCCCAGGTGTTACCCATCCATCCCCCTTTCTCTCTCTCCAGCTGTTCGCTGTCCGGCCCCCGTTTCCTTTGAGAACGGTGTGTACACCCCACGGCTGGGGGCCTACCCCGTGGGCAGCAACCTGAGCTTCGAGTGTGAGGATGGCTTCGCGCTGCGGGGCTCGCCTGTGCGGCAGTGCCGCCTCAACGGCATGTGGGATGGAGAAACCGCCGTGTGTGACAAGGGGGGTGAGTGCTCTGACCAGTGGGCTGCATGGGGCTGGTGGCTCCTGGGGAATCCTGGGCCAAATGTGTGCCCAGGAAGCCTCTGTGGGGACAGGGGTCTGGTGTTCCCTGTGCCACAATAATATTCCTGGATTTTGGTAAGTTGAGGTCCACAGGTCACTCATCACCGGTCTGCAGGGAGCCTGGCCCCAGGCCGCTGGTGCTAAGCGTCAGATCCAACATGTATGCTCCACACGCTCTGTCCAGCTTTTCTAAGTGCCTCAAAGCCAGACTTGAGATTCGGGCCTCAGGAATAACTGCAGGGAGGGGGTCAGGTATTGTGTTTGTGTGCCTACCTCTGGAGCTAGCTTTTAGTTCCAAGCCTGTCTCTGACTTTGACAGCCTTCGGGCAGGTGATTTAACCTCTCTATGCCTCAGTTTTCACATCTGTAAAATGGGAAGAGTAAGAGTGCCAACTTCATGGGATTGCCATCTGGATTAAATGAGTCAATGTTAGTAAGCACTTAGAACAGCCCCTGGAATTGGATAAATGCCACACATGCTTTTGATTTTGTTTTGTTTTGTTTTTTTTTCCTACAGACGGGGGTCTCACTATGTTGCCCAGTCTGGCCTTGAACTCCTGGGCTCAAACTATCCTCCTGCCTTGGCCTCTTGAGTAGCAGGGACTTCAGGCACATGCCACTGAGCCCAGCCACATATGCTTTTGTCATGATTATTACTGCCCCTGTGAATGGTGAGGGGCTTGACACAGGTGGAGATCCCAGGGTTCCCTGGAGCCACAGTCGCTTGTGGGTTTGGGGAGCTTCCTGGATCGTAGTTCTGAGTACATAATACTGAAGACAGAGTCCACAAGCTGGCAGGACCATACCCCCTCCCGGTGGCCCAGCCCATGGCTCCCCACTCATGCCCTGGAGTCTTTGCCAAATAGACATTTATTCAAACATAAATACAATTTTTAAAAAAATTGGGGTATAATCTATCTACAGTAAAATGTACAAATCTTAAGTATGCAGCTTGATGAATTTTTATACATGTATCTACCTCTGTGATCACCGCCCAAAACAGGGAACTCGCCCAACATGGCGGGAGGCTCCCTCCTGTCCCTCCCACGAGGTTACCACTCTTCTTTTTTTTTTTGAGACAGAGTCTCACTCTGTTGCCCGGGCTAGAGTGAGTGCCGTGGCGTCAGCCTAGCTCACAGCAACCTCACACTCCTGGGCTCAAGCGATCCTCCTGCCTCAGCTTCCCAAGCAGCTGGGACTACAGGCATGTGCCACCATGCCCGGCTAATTTTTTCTATATATTTTTAGTTGTCCGATTAATTTCTTTCTATTTTTGGTAGAGACGGGGTCTCGCTCTTGCTCAGGCTGGTCTCGAACTCCTGAGCTCAAACAATCCGCCCGCCTCGGCCTCCCAGAGAGCTAGGATTACAGGCGTGAGCCACCGCGCCCGGCCTAGGATGTGGTCTTTTATGTCCGGCTTCCTTTGTTCGACACTCTGCTTATGAGATCTAGCCATGCTGTTGTGTGTATAGGCAGTTTGTTCTTTTTCACGGCTGTGTAGTATTCCATTATATGAGCATATTACAATTTATTCATCCATTCTCCTGTCAGTGTGCATTTAGGTTACTTCCAGCTCGGGGCTTTTATGAGTAAAGCTCTGTGAACATTCTCGCACCTGACTTTTGGCGTACGTGGCACTAGTTTCTCTTGAGTCAACGACGTAAATGTGGACTTGCCAGGTCACAGGCTGGCATGCGTTTAGCTGTAGTAGAGGCCGACAAACCGCTTGCCCACGGGCACTGTGCCGTGGGACAGAGCTCTAGCTGCTCCACATGCTCTCCGACATTTGGGGTTTCCTGTCGTTTTAGTGTTAGTCCGTCCGGTGAGGGCCAGGCTTCAGGTGATGCCTCCCTGTGGCCTATGGCATGCACATGTCATCTATGGAGCTGTGGCGCTTGCCAGCCAGCACCTCCCCCGGGGCTGGGGAACAGATGCGGACTGAGTCCCTGGGTGGCACTGGGAAGCTGCAGCTGGCGAATGAGGCTGCTGGGTTCGGGACATTTTGTCTTGCTCACGGCTCTCCGTCCACACTCCTGGGAAGCACAGCTCTGGCATCTCCCGAGGGGGAGGCCAAGGGACCCTTGAAGGCTCTGAGGGCCCCGGGAGGAGGAAGAGCCTGGCAGGTGAGGGGGTGGGTGAGCGGGGCCAAGCAGGCCGAAGAGGCTGCTCATCTCTGTCTCCCTTTGCTCCCTTGCAGCTGGCCACTGCCCCAACCCAGGCATTTCAGTGGGCGCAGTGCGGACGGGCTCCCGCTTTGGCCTCGGGGACAAGGTCAGCTACCGCTGCTCCTCGAATATGGTGCTTACGGGGTCCGCAGAGCGGGAGTGCCAGGAAAATGGGGTCTGGAGTGGGACGGAGCCCATCTGCCGCCGTGAGTAGCCACACCGCCTTCCCCCAAGCCCCAGGGCACCCCCAGCCCTGCTGTGGCTGACCCTGTGTGGCTCTTCCCCCAGAACCCTACTCTTACGACTTCCCCGAGGATGTGGCCCCTGCCCTGGGCACCTCCCTGTCCCACTTGCTTGGAGCCACCAATCCCACCCAGCAGAAGAACGGTGAGTGTTTGAGGCAGGGATTGGGGCAGCAGGGCTCTGGGCCTGGCCAGAGCAGGGGAGGGAGGGAGCCTCCTGGAGGCCAGGGAGCCTCAGCGGGCTCAGTGACCAGAGGGAGGCAGGGAGGCTGCACCCCCTTGGCAAGAGTGCAGGAAGGAGGTGGCCATCTGACTCCTCCCCTTCCACGTTTCTCCAGAAAACCTGGGCCGCAGAATCCAAATCCAGCGCTCGGGTCACCTGAACCTCTATCTGCTCCTGGATGCGTCTCAGAGTGTGTCGCAAGACGACTTTCGCATCTTCAAGGAGAGTGCCTCCCTCATGGTGGACAGGGTCAGGAATTAAGAGCCTGCATGCGGAGGAGGCCTCCCTGCTTCACTGTCTCCCTGTCTCCTTCCCTTCCTCGCAGTCCCGCTCACAGCCCACCTTCTCCAAGAAGTCTTCCCAGATTATATCCATGCCATGCAGGAATCGTGAACTAATTTATATGATCGTAGTTTTTATTCCACCAATACTGTTGGGGCGCCTACTATGTGTCGGGCACTGTGCTGGGTGCTGGGGGACATCAAAGATGAACTTACTTGCTCGGAGTTCATGGTCTAGAACAGGGGTCTCCATACGAGGGGTGCTGAGATGATCCACGGGGCTGCGGCAGGAGAGTACTGGTACCCTTGTGGAATAATGTAAATTAAATTAACAATTTAGTGTTTGATGATTCCCTTTTAAGCTTTCATCGCTTTGTGGAGGCTTTCTGACGTGCATGACGTATTTGAACAGTGGCGCGCATTCCCATAGCGGGGTGCGTGCTCGCCGCCTTTACTGACAGGAAGCTGCTGGTTGAGGTTCCTCGGCGGCTCTTTGTTTCGTGACTATGCTTTCCACAGTAATCCATGCAGACAGGTGGTTTTCCCTCCCAGCTACGTAGCTACACGTTAGAGAGGGCACTTTCTGTGGTCCTTACAGTCTCTCTTAGGACTTAAAATTAAGTAACTCATTAAACTGCGAGGCGGCAACGTGCGACAAGACAGTTAGAGAAGTGACTGAGTGTCACGCGGACAAGCTCAGGTCCTGCCTCCAGCTCTTCCTCGTGGTGCGATGGGGCAAGGTAACAAGTCTCAGTTTCCTTAGCCATAAAACAGGGACCATGGTGCCCCTCACAGAGTGACATGAGGACTAAATGAGGAGAGAATCTGGCAAGGAGAACAGGCGCTCAGCAAGTGCTCCCACCCTGGCCTCCCTGGCTCTTGCCTGTCCGTCCGGCTCCCTCCTCCTCGAGGGCCTCGCGCTTGCTGTCTTGTCACCTCCCTTTGCTTCCAAGGCCTTCACGCAGCCTCTCACTTGCCCTGCACAGCTCTTCAGCTTTGAGATCAATGTCAGTGTCGCCATCATCACCTTTGCCTCCAAGCCCAAAGTCCTTGTGTCTGTCCAGCACGACAACTCCCGGGATGTGACGGAAGTGATCAACAGTCTGGAAAATGCCAACTATAAAGGTATGGGTGTCGTCACATGAGGTGTTGGGGGAGGAGAGAATGGACTCTGGGGTCTGCAGACAGATTCTGGACAAGTTAGAGAGAGAAAGGGTGAAGCCTTTTGGTGGCACTTGAGTCCCAGGTGGCACTCTGGTGTAGCTTCTACATCCAGAGTCCCAGTGAGGGAGTCCAGCTACCCCCCAGCTCTTGGCCCACTCTGACGTGTTGCTAATGAAATGCACCGTGGGGGTCCTCAGCCCCTCCCACGCGGTCTGGTCTTCGTGGCTGCAGGCTGCCGTCTCCCCGTGTCATTGCTCATCTGTGCGCTGTGTGAAGCTACCTAGGTGTCAGATAACAAATGGCTGAAACAACTCAAGTTCTTTGGAAGGTGCATTGGCTTTTCATGTTCGAAGAGGCAATGATGCCGAATCCCTACCTAGATGGCAAAGGTCTGAGTTTATCAAACCAATTGATAGATTGCATTCCCTACCCCCAGGTGGTAGGTGGGAAGTTTCTAAGGGAGTCTTTCCTCTTGGCATATTCCAGATCATGAAAATGGAACTGGGACCAACATCTACGAGGCCCTAAATAGTGTCTACCTCATGATGAACAACCAAATGGAACGCCTTGGCATGGAAACGGTGGCCTGGCAGGAAATCCGACACGCCATCGTCCTTCTGACTGACGGTGGGTATCGTCGTCCTGTGAGTGGGTGTGGAAGAGTCGGGGGAGCACCATATGGGGTCAAAAGATCTGCATTCTGGTTCTCCCTCTGCCACTCTGGGCCCCACTTTCTTATTATAAAATAGAAACGGCGTCGATGATGCTGACGGTAACCATGACAGCAATGATGATGACGATGGCTGCCCTCCTCTCCTCACACAATTTTTACGGAGAGCAATTTAAGTAGTTTATGTAAAAGTGCTTTGTGTTTGGAACACGTTAGCTCTTGTCACGAGCCGGGAGGTAACCTGGAGCTGGATGGGGAAACGCAGCTCTCGAGCAGGAGCATCGAGGGGCACAGGTGGAAGGCACGGTCTGCAGTGGCCTCGTCATTTGCCTCTTGATTTTGTCCAAATTACACAGCCCCTCCAGAGCTATTTTCTTGTCTATAAAATGAGGATACCCATGTTTCCTGGGGTTGCATGAGAATTAAAAGAGATAAAGTATATGAAGCTCCTGGCCAAGTGCCTGGAATGTAGAAAATTTCAGTAAAAGGAATATTTTGAAACCCATATAGGCAACGTAAGTGTTGAGGTTCTGGTTGAGGTTCCCCACTCTTCCAGAGCTCTGGGGAATCCCGATATCCACCCAGATGGAAAATTCTTTGCCTTCCCTGTTCTAGGAAAGTCCAATATGGGCGGCTCTCCCAAGATAGCTGCGGACAATATCAGAGAGATCCTGAACATCAACCAGAAGAGGAAGGACTATCTGGGTGAGCCCCTGCCCCACGTGAGCTGCCCCGCAGAGGGGCACCACGTCCTCAGCCAGGGGTCCCAGCATCTTGGCTCTGGCCTGGAGCCACATGGATTTATTTCTGTGTCGTTCTGGACACAGGCAGCCGAGTACCACGCTGAAAAGTCTGGGGCCACACTGCGTGTGGTCTCACCCTTGGTCTTGCCTTCAGTGGGCTGTGGCCACGGGCAGGTTGTTCATCTAAGGGGAAGAGAGCTGGGATCTTCCATAGACTGCCAGGGCAAGATGCTCAGACAAACTTGGCCTTGTGCAGAAAAACACCTAGTATATGTTAGCTGCCATCACCGTCCCCGCCACCAGCGTGGTCATCACCGTCTCATGTTTCAGGGACCTTCGCAGGAAGAAGGGGCCTCGATTCCTTGCGGGGAACGTCCCTAGTGTTTCCTCCTCAGCAGTACAGCTAGCTAACTAAGGCTTTGGCTGTTGCGGCCTCTAAAGGAACAATTCCTCCGGTTCAGACTAAACACAAATTGCACTGACCTTTGACCACAGAAGAATTTTAAAGGGAGACGCTTAGATAGGGAAGGCAGCTGGTTTTGAGCCCCAACATCTCACCTTCCCCTGAGGTCCTCTCCTTGCCATTCACGCTGCCCTGCCCCACCTGCCCCCCAGGGGTAAGCTGATCCCTCTTTGGAACTCTGGCTTAAGGAAGACAAAAGTCAAACCCCACTTCCTTCCTCCTTGGTGTCACTGGGCCAGGGTTAAATGCTCAAAAACATTTTATTAAGAAGAAGCAGAGAACCCAAAGGAGAATAGTCAAAGAAACACGGGGCATGATAGCTGTCTAGCTCCCGCTGTAACCGCTTCTGTCCGGCTGTTGCTGCCTTGCTTCCTGGCTGAAGGCTTCTTATCTGACCACCCTGCTCCTGTACACAACACAGGGCCCTCTGGCAGCAAAAGTGGGCCATGAGGGGCGCAGAGGGTGGGCGAAGAGCGGGCTCTGTGGGCCACCTTGGGGCGGTTCTGACTGGCACCGCGCTCCGACGCTGGGCACGGAGGGTTGTGCGGGTCCAGGGCCTCCCGTGGGAACAGGTGGCTTTAGGCCCTTCCCCCTGGCCCAACCTTTCGCCGAGGAAGACCAGATCTGAAGTTTTGTCTCCATGCTACATTCTGAGTTCTTTTTCGTCTCTCAGTCATTTAAAAGCCTGTCCTGGGCCAGGCGCTATTCTGAGCAGTGGGGACACAGCTGTGCAATGCCTGCTTGCATGGGACTGCCACTCTGCAGCGGGCCACGTAGGAGCATCCCGGGCTGCCTACAAACCTGGGTGGCTTAGAACACAGAAATGTATTCTCTCACTGTTCTGGAGATTAGAAGTCTGAACCTGAGGTGTTGGCAGGGCCGTGCTCCCGCCGGAGGCCCTGGGGGACTCCTTTCCGGTCATTACCAGCTCGTGGTGGCCCCAGGCGTGCCTTGGCTTACAGCAGCATCACCCCGACCTCTGCCTCTGTCCTCACCGCACCTTCCTGTACGCGTCTGTGTTATCGCATGGTGCTCTATGCAGACAGAGACCCAGTACCCATTTGTTTGGTCTGAATTCCCCTCTGCTTACAAGGACACCAGTCACTGGCTGAGGGTGGCCCTAATCCAGCGTGAACTCACTCGATTACAACTTCAAAGACCCTTTTTCCAAACAAGGTCAGATTCACAGGTACTGGGGGTTAGGACTTGAACATATCTTTTTGGGGGACACAATTCTACCTACTATAGGCAATAAATAAGAGAAGGAAACTGGGTACAGTGGCGCACGCCTATAGTTCCAGCTACTCGGGAGGCTGAGGTGAGAGGATCGCTCGAGCCCAGGAATTCGAGGCCAGCCTGGGCAACATAGTGAGACCCCATATCTAAACAAACAAACAAACAAACAAACAAAACAAGATAAAGAAACCATATAGCACAGCAGTGACTGGTGACATGGACTAAGGTATAAAATGAAGTGGGGGGTGGAGTTGAAAGTGTCTGGGGCATTGCAGTTTTAGACAGGGAGACAAGGTGGCCCGGGAAGGCCTTGCTGAGAAGGTGATATTTGAGCCAAGACTTAGAAAGGTAAGAAAGTGAGCCAGGTGGCAGTCTGGGGTGGGGTGAGCCTGGCACAGGGACAGCTGGTGCCGAGGGCCTGAGGTGGGCATATGTCTCGGGATTTGAGGAATTCCAGGGAGGCCGTGTGCTGGAAGAGAGCGAAGGGCAGGGAGTGGCAGGAAGTGAAAGCAGATAGGCAGCAGGGTGGGGGAGGCAGGGTCTGGCTCATGCAGGTCTTTGTTGGGCACAGTGAGTCCCAAATGACAGCCTCAGGTCTCGTGGGGTAGCGCCTCAGCCACAGGATTCTGGTGATTTCCCTCCTCCCCATCAGACATCTATGCCATCGGGGTGGGCAAGCTGGACGTGGACTGGAGAGAATTGAACGACCTGGGGTCCAAGAAGGATGGCGAGAGGCATGCCTTCATTCTGCAGGACACAAAGGCTCTGCACCAGGTCTTTGAGCATATGCTGGGTGAGTGAGTGTCAGGGCGGATGGGGAAGAGCCAGCTGGAGGCCCAGGTTGGGGACCTGGACACAGCTCCCCTCACCTGCCTCCTTCACCGTCTGATCCTCACACCCACAGATGTGTCCAAGCTCACAGATACCATCTGTGGGGTGGGGAACATGTCAGCCAACGCCTCTGACCAGGAGAGGACACCCTGGCATGTCACCATTAAGGTATCAGGAGAAAGGGGTGGGGCTTGGCTCCCAGAGGTGAAGGCAGCCATGGGCCAGAGACACAGCAACCCGAAGATCGCCTGTTCCCTTGCAGCCCAAGAGCCAGGAGACCTGCCGGGGGGCCCTCATCTCAGACCAGTGGGTCCTGACGGCGGCTCACTGTTTCCGCAACAGCGAGGACCGCTCCCTGTGGAGGGTCAATGTGGGTAAGGCGGTGCTGCACCAGGTCCCCAACCCTGAAGCCAGAGATCCCACCACCTGTCTTCAGCCTCTGGCCCCTTCAGGAGCCCTGGTCTAGCCTAATCTGCCGTTTTGTTCCCAGGGGATCCCAACTCCCAGTGGGGCAAAGATTTCCTTATTGAGAAGGCTGTGATCTCCCCGGAGTTCGATGTCTTTGCCAAGAAGAACCAGGGGATCCTGGAGTTCTATGGCGATGACATCGCCCTGCTGAAGCTGGCCCAGAAAGTGAAGATGTCCACCCACGCCAGGTGCCGGCATCTGGGTGGGAGGGTGCCCTTCATGGGAGAGTGCTCTGGGGAGCCCCGGAGCAGACACTGAGGACTGGCCAGAGTGACCCCCGCCCTTCTTCCCAGGCCCATCTGCCTTCCCTGTACAGTGGAGGCCAATCTGGCTTTGCGGAGACCCCAAGGCAGCACCTGTCGGGACCACGGTGAATGCTGGGGCTTAGGGTGCCTGAGAGCTGGGCCCGGGGCTTGGGGGTAATGACAAGGACTGGGCTGCAGTCCCCAAGCTGGCAGTCTGGATTCTGGGCAAGGGGACCAGCACCAACACCCCCTTCCCCTTGACTGCAGAGAGCGAACTACTGAACAAACTGAGCGTTCCTGCTCATTTTGTCGCCTTGAATGGGAGCAAACTGAACATTAACCTCAAGACCGGGACGGAGGTGAGGGGCTCAGGTCAGGGGTGCTGGGATGCCCCGGTGGCGGCTCCCGTCTCTCTTCCTTCTCCAGCTGCTTTCTCCATCTTACTCAGGTCACCCCTCCTCCAGGCCCTGCTGGTCTACTGGGTGTCCCTGCTCATTGCATTCTTCTCTCCTGCTCCACCCCTACTGCAGTGGACAAGCTGTATCCAGGTGGTCTCCCAAAACAAAGCTATGTTCCCCAACTTGACAGATGTCAGAGAGGTGGTGACAGATCAGTTCCTTTGCAGTGGGACAAAGGAGGATGACAATCCCTGCAAGGGTGAGTCTCCCCACCGTGCCTGGATTCCCAAGCGGAAGGCCACTGTGTCCCTGTGGCCAGTATGCATGCCAGGACACCAATAGGCTGCCCCAGATGACACTGTCTCCTGTCCTCCCTTGCCGGCAGGAGAATCTGGGGGAGCAGTTTTCCTTGAGCGGAGATTCAGGTTTTTTCAGGTGAGAGGGGGACGCTCTCAGGACTGGGGTTACAGGACCTCAGCCCTGCTGGGGGGATGAGGGAGGCCTTGGAAAGAGCCACGGAGGTTGGGCTTGGGGCTAGGGCTGTGCTAGCCTCCCACGCAGTTCTCTCCTTTCCTCTAGGTGGGCCTCGTGAGCTGGGGTCTTTACAACCCTTGTGTTGGTGCCACTGACAAAAACTCTCGCAAAAGGGCTCCCCGTGGCAAGGTCCCGCCACCGCGAGACTTCCACATCAATCTCTTCCGGCTGCAGCCCTGGCTGAGGCAGCACCTGGAGGGCGTCCTGAACTTTTTGCCCCTCTAATCATGGCCAGTGACCCCTCTGCTGTCCTGCCAGGATCTGCCATTGCTCCCACCTCCTGCCTCTGGACATCCACCCTCGCTCCTAACTGAGCAGGTCCTGTCTCCAGGATCCCAGAGGCAGTGCATGCAAGCTGGGCAAGCCCAGGCTCCTGCCAGCATGACTGCCCCGCCGCCCCCTCTCCTTGGCCTGTGCCCAGATCCCTCCCTGGTCTACTTGACTCACCTCCTTTCACTTTCACATGGAATTTCCCATTTATGAAATTAATAAAAATCAATGATTTCCACATCTGTCTGTGCCTCTGCCTGGGGCCAGGCAGGGCTGGTGGGTTGGGGGGAGGGGAGGCTGTAATGACTCCAGAACCTCAGAAAGGCAGGTCAGAGACCCCACTGGACAAACAGTGGCTGGACTCTGCCCCTTCACACACAGTCAACAGGGGAGCAAGCTGGGGGCCTTGTTTCTGCTCCCTAAGTCGGGGGTCTGGGCTTGTTGGGGAGGAGCTGGGGTCTGAGAGGAGGCATTGAAGGGGAGAGTCCTGGACCTTGGGCAGCAAAGGGTGGGACTTGTGCAGTTTCTATTTCCTCAATTGGCAGCTCCGTGGGGCCCTCCCGCTTGGCTGTTCCGGGAAAGTGATGCGGGCAGGGCAGGAGGGGCAGGCGGGGCAGCCACAGGTGCCAGGACACAGATTGCATAAAAGGCTGGGGGCTGGTGGGGGCAGGGGAAGGAAGGGAGAGCCACCAGGCCCGGGTCTGGAGTTTCAGCTTGGACACAGCCAAGCAGACACGCAGAGCAAGCCTGGACAGGCCATCCCGACCCCAGTTCCTGCTGCTCTCTTGCCGTCCACCACCATGAGGAGCGATCTCAGCCCCCGACTCTGCCTGGTACCCTTGGTCTTGAGCCTCTTGTCTGGAGGTAAGCAAGGGTCCCCTGTCTCCTCCTGCTGCCCCCAGCATCCCTCCTTGGTCTTGTGGGGCCAGGCTTAATTTGTCTTTCTCTTTAGGTGTGAGCACAACTCCACTGTCTTTGGCCCAGCCCGAAGGCCCCTGCTCTCTGGAAGGAATAGATATCAAAGGTGGTTCCTTCCGACTTCTCCAAGAGGGCCATGCACTGGAGTATGTGTGTCCTTCTGGTTTCTACCCGTACCCTGTGCAGACTCGCACCTGCAGATCCACGGGGTCCTGGAGCACCCTGCAGACCCGAGACCAAAAGATTATCAAGAAGGCAGAGTGCAGAGGTTTGAGGGCAGTGAGCGTGGGTGGTGGCCTAAGGGAGGGATGAGCAAGTGGCAGCAAGGTCAGGACTAGGACGAGATTGGAGCCATGTTGAGACCAGGCAGGCTGACAAGGTGAGCTGACCAGGAGCAGGAGCAGTCCTAGCGGGGCAGGCGGGAAGGAGGGGGAGGAAGAGGAGCTAACTTTTACTAAGCATTTACCCTGGGCTTCCAGGCAGCCCTGGAAATTAAGAGGACACTCAGAAATGGGAGGGAGGAGCCCCCACGGGATTAGGGGTATGTAGATGGTGCTCTTGTGGAACTGGGAATGCGCTGTTTCTCAGGGGCAGGGTCTCCGAGATCAGGAGGGATACCCTTAAGGCAGCCCTTCCCTCTTGATGACGTCTACTTGTCTCCCTCCCCAAAGCAATTCACTGCCCAAGACCACAGGCCTTCGAGAATGGGGAATACTGGCCTCAGTCCCTCTACTACAATGTGAGTGAGGAGATCTCTTTCCGCTGCTTTGATGGTTACACTCTCCGGGGCTCTGCCAATCGCACCTGCCAACCAAATGGCCGGTGGGATGGGCAGACGGCGATCTGCGAAGATGGAGGTGAGAAGTGTCCCCTCCCTCATCACCCTGTTTCTGACAGTGCTCCAGCCTGAGGAATGGGTACCTTAAATCTTGCTTTCTGCCTTGCCCTCTGGGCCTCAGGCTTGGGCGCTCACTCCATGTCTCATGCCTCTGCAGCGGGGTACTGCCCCAACCCAGGTATCCCCATCGGCACAAGGAAGGTGGGCAGCCAGTACCGCCTTGAGGACAGTGTCACCTACCACTGCAGCCGGGGGCTCACCCTGCGTGGCTCCCAGCGGCGAACATGTCAGGAAGGTGGCTCTTGGAGTGGGACGGAGCCTTCCTGCCAAGGTGACCCTTGACCTGTGACTCCAGGTCAGATCCTGCTTTCCCATCCTTCTGTCTCCACACCAGGGTACTGTCTTCTCTCCTCACCTCAACCTGCTCCTTCCTCACTTCTTTTAAACCTCCTTGTAGGACTATCTCACTCCTTAGCCCTTTCCACCCTGGAAACTCACCATCCTGTCTCTCTGGTCATGTGTCCCTGACCACTCCAGACATTTGACCTGATTTCTGATCTCTCCCAGACTCCTTCATGTATGACACCCCTCAAGAGGTGGCAGAAGCCTTCCTGTCTTCCCTGACAGAGACCATAGAAGGAGTCGATGCTGAGGATGGGCACAGCCCAGGTTTGGATACACAGAGGGGAGGTGGTGGGGGAATTGGGGAGGATGAGGCAGGAGAACCATCAGCGCTGGAGCCTGAGTCTCTCTGCTGGCATCCAGGGGAGCAACAGAAGCGGAAGATTGTCCTGGACCCCTCGGGCTCCATGAACATCTATCTGGTGCTGGATGGATCAGACAGCATCGGGGCCAGGAACTTCACAGGGGCCAAGAAGTGTCTAACCAACTTAATTGAGAAGGTGGAGTCCCCCTTCCCCTGAACCTGGGACTCTGTATAAACCTCACTGCCCTTCCAGAACTAGCTCCCTGATAATCCTAGCCCTTCTGAACGACAGGGTCCCAGAAAATCTCCAGGTCCTATCTGTCCTCCTTCCCTTTTACTTGAAGCAGTCTCTTGACTGTGAACAGACTCCTCCATGAACATTAGCCCTTGGGCCTCTTACTACGACCTTCCTTGTCCCGGAAAAGTTGCTGAATTCTCTAAATCATAGTATTCCACTTTCAATGCCCTGACTCCTTGCTCCCTCACCCACAGGTGGCGAGTTATGGGGTGAGGCCAAGATATGGTCTAATAACATATGCCACATACCCCAACATTTTGATCAGAGTGTCTGATCAAAAGAGCAGTGATGCAGACTGGGTCACCGAGAAGCTCAACGAAATCAGTTATGAAGGTCAGAGGTTAGGGAAGGGAATGGTGGGAGGTCTACTTTGGGGTCAGAGAGGCCAGAAGGTTCAGGAGTTTTGTGTGGAGGGGGTAGTGAGACCATGTTGAGGGGGACAGGGAGGACCACTTTGTAGTCAAAAGCTCAATAGCAGGTTCATTGGGCAGTGGGGTGAGTGGGAACTTATTAGGGGCTGGTGGGGCCACTTTGTGGCCAAAGGGAAGTCAGTGGGATGATGGTCAATGCAAAAAGTTGAAAGGTGAGGAATCTCAGTTGCTGGTAGGCCTCTGGGATTCAAGGATGCTGTGGAAGACCAGGTGAGGTGATGACCTTTTCCCTCTGCACAGACCACAAATTGAAGTCAGGGACTAACACCAAGAAGGCCCTCCAGGCAGTATACAGCATGATGAGCTGGCCAGGCGATGCCCCTCCTGAAGGCTGGAACCGCACCCGCCATGTCATTATCCTCATGACTGATGGTCAGAAGGGACCTTTCTCCTGTCCCACCCTGTCAGACCAGCATGTGGCCCTTAAGTCCACTTGTAACACTAGACTCATAGTTGGGTCCCTGAATGCCCTCCTTCCCTTTTACTTGAAGCAGCCTCTTATCTATTAACAGACTCTTCCACGAACCTCAGCCCTTGAGCCTCTTACTATGACCTTTGTCCCAGAAAAGCTGTGAATTCTCCCAACCATAGTATTCTACTTTCAATGCCCTGGTTCCTTGCCAAAAGCCAGATCAGTGCTGGCTGTTGATCTCTCCTGTGACCCTTTACAAGGAAGGACCCTTCTCCCTAAAGTCCTCTGTGATCTGCCACCTCTGTCCCCTCCTCAACCTGGTCACCCAGCCATGTGTGTCACTGCCTCTAGCCAATTTATCTTTCTTGACCCTCTTTCATCCTTATCTCCCACCCTCATGGTCCCTGTCTTTCTGCAGGCTTGTACAACATGGGTGGGGACCCAGTCACTGTCATTGATGAGATCCGGGACTTGCTGAATATTGGCAGGGATCGCAAAAATCCAAGGGAGGATTATCTGGGTGAGTGACCGGCCCAGGACGCAGCACCACTCTTCCTCAGGGCCTGGACCCTCACTCTCCCTCTTTCTCCCTCAGACGTCTACGTGTTTGGGGTCGGGCCTCTGGTGGACCAAGTCAACATCAATGCTTTGGCTTCCAAGAAAGACAACGAGCAACATGTGTTCAAAGTCAAGGATATGGAAAACCTGGAAGATGTTTTCTACCAAATGATTGGTAGGAAGATACAAGAAGGGCATTAAGAACTCAACTCTCTCCAGACCGCCCTGAAGTCACTCATTTCTCCTCTACCCCCGAAGCCCTAGCAGTCTGGAAAGCTTTTCTCATTCCTCCTTCTCTACCTCAAGTGTCACTATTCCTGTTTCCCGGCACTGTCTACTCCCTAATCTCAGAATCACAGAGCTCTGAGCAACTTCAGAGATCTATGGTCCCTCATTTGACCAAAGTGGAAACTGAAGTTAAAACAGGTCAAGAAACAGCAAGCTACCAACAGGGTTGGGTCTGAAAACAGCCTAGCCTCTGATAGCTTAGTCCCAAGTGCTCTCCACTATACCACAGTAGTTCTGTCTCCCAACACGAGGAGACAAACGGCCCGGCCTCTCCCGTTCTCCTCGTGGGCCTCTGCTCCTCGTCAGCATGCAGGGACCCCGCCCCAGAAGGCTGCTGCCATTTGAGTATGAAGTGCTCCCAGCTTTCAGCACATTCTCCTTCTCTGCCAGATGAAAGCAAGTCTCTGGGTCTCTGTGGCATGGTCTGGGAACACAGGAAAGGCACTGATTACCACAAGCAACCATGGCAGGCCAAGATCTCAGTCACCGTGAGCACGGCATTCTAGTAGTGGGGACTTGCTGGGGGTGGGGTCGGGGTGAAAAGGGGGTAGGGGAAGGGCAAAATGTTCATATGAGATTGTGGTTTGGGAAGGCTGAACTTCCCCCCACTCCCGTTCTGTTTCCAGCGCCCTTCGAAGGGACATGAGAACTGCATGGGGGCTGTGGTGTCTGAGTACTTTGTGCTGACAGCAGCACACTGCTTCACTGTGGATGACCAGAAACACTCGATCAAGGTCAGCGTGGGTAAGGACGCAACTGACTGGTCCTGAGCTGCAGCTACACTCTGTGGGCAACACCTCCCACCTCAAGATGCCACACTCCACCTGTCCTAAATGCAGCCCCTCCTCTGCACCCCGGACCAGTCAGCGATGGGGAAGACTTGAGTTAGGAATGACATGGGGCCAGAGGCAGGCGGCTGCCCACAGAGAAGTGATACCTCGGCTCTCCTACTTCAGGAGGGAAGAGGCGGGAGTTGGAGATAGAAGAAGTCCTATTTCACCCCAAATACAACATCAATGGGAAAACGGCAGAAGGAATTCCTGAATTCTACGACTATGACGTGGCCCTGGTGAAGCTCAAGAATAAGCTGACGTATGACCAGACTCTCAGGTGAGAGAAGCTGGATCCCTGAGTAGGAAAAGTTTGGGAAGGCGGGATGAAATAATACTTGGGTGAGAGGCGGGCCCAGTTTGCTGTCCCTGACCGTCCCCTTCTCCCAAACAGGCCCATTTGCCTCCCCTGCACCGAGGGAACAACTCGAGCTTTGAGGCTTCCTCAGACAGCCACTTGCCAGCAACACAGTGAGACATACTCAGGGAGAGGACAAGGATGAGAATCCAAGAGACAAGAGGGGCACGAGAGGGAGGTGCACTAGGAGCAGATGTGCAGCCCAGGGCCTAGCTCATGGCAAGGCCTTGAGGGGCAACTGCTGATGACAAAGTCAATGGGGAGATGGTGGTGGCGGTGGGAGCAGCTGAAGTGACCCAGTCTGTCCATCTGTCCAGGGGAAGAGCTGCTCCCTGCAATGGATGTCAAAGCTCTGTTTGTGTCCGAGGAGGAGAAGAAGCTTACTCGGAAGGAGGTCTACATCAAGAATGGGGATAAGGTGAGCAATGGGGATCCTAAGGCGGTCCTCTAGGCCCAGATCCCTCCTAAGCCACCTTTGTTCATCGCCCCTTTCTCCTGTCCTCCCCACCCCCCTACAGAAAGCCAGCTGTGAGAGAGATGCTCAATATGCCCCAGGCTATGACAAAGTCAAGGACATCTCTGAGGTGGTCACGCCCAGGTTCCTTTGCACTGGAGGGGTGAATCCCTACTCTGACCCCAATACTTGCAAAGGTGCGAGAAGGCTCTTTGGTGGTACTACAAGTACCTGAAGCCCCGGAGTCCTTTTCCCTACAGCTTCTCCTCTTACGCAGGTGATTCTGGAGGCCCCCTGATTATTCACAAGAGAAGTCGCTTCATTCAAGTAAGTCCTCCCTCTCCTCTCTGTGGGGAGATGCCAGGTGGTTGGCATGGGCCCCAAAGCAGGGGAGCTCATGCATGTGGCCAAGAGCGGGAGGTGGGCAGAGTCTGCCTCGCCTTAGGCTGAGAGGAGCACAGGGCTGAGTCGGATCCCTAGTCTGATTCCTTTAGATCGGCTCAGACTCAAGTGGGAACAGCCAAGCTTCTGGGATCAGGAAGGAATTCTACCAAATGCCCCACACGACTCCTCCTTGCCTCTGCAGGTTGGCGTAATCAGCTGGGGAGTGGTGGATGTCTGCAAAAACCAAAAACGGCAGCAGCAGGTACCTGCTCATGCCCGAGACTTTCACATCAACCTCTTCCAAGTGCTGCCCTGGCTGAAGGAGAAACTCAAACACGAGGAGCTGGGTTTTCTTTAAGGGGTGTCTTGCTGGAAAGGAGGGTGGCATTGAATTAAAACAGCTGCGATAATACCTGTGTTCCAGATCCTTTTGGGTCAAGGGAGTGGGGAATGTGCACTGCCCATGTTGTTACAACTGAGGTCAAATCTGACAGCCGTTTTTAAAGGCTTAATCCCGAACCCAAGTGCTGAAAAACCAGAGGCTGAGGGAAATGTGTGAGCTTCCACCTCAGTGTTTTACTGAGACCAGCATTGGGGGCATGTGAGGCACAAGGAATCCAGCTCCATTCCCTAGAAGCCATCCACAAGGTTTTCCTTGTAGATGTCATCACTGTAGACAATCTGGGTCCTCTTGTCCCGGTGGCAACCCTTAGGGCTGTTCTGGACAGCTAGGGAAGGAGGAGAGAGACAGGTAAGACCTAAAGGAGAGCACTGACCACACCCGAGGCCCAGAGCCTGACTACCTCACTCCTGGCCGCTGCCCCCTGGTGGCCAGAATGGCCTTTCTCCCTTTAGCCCCCTTGAACAGTGGCCGCCAAACCATTGCAAGCACAGTGGAAGCTGTTATTGTGACACGTGTGGGTACTGTGATGAATGTTTTGTTCTTAGATAAACCCCAAATGTTGTGACTACTGAGTCATGCAAATGATGTTAACATGCTACTTTTAGTATGTCAAACATTAAAGATTAGAAACTCTCTGTGGCCCTTTGTTGATATGCTGGTCAATTCTGGTTCCCTCCCTTTGTCTGCAGGGCCCTTCTTTCTGCTCACTCCTTTCCCAGGAAAAATCTATTTTCAGGTAAAACGGGTTATTCACACTAAGAAATGCTACCGCCCCACCAAAGCTCATCCAGGGTGTAGCTTTGGCCCTCAGCACTGTCCCTTGAGTCTCTAGCTGTTTCTTCCTCTTCCTCTTCCCTTCCACCACTGGACACTTCCCTCTCTTCACCCCATCCAAGGAGTTCATCCCCACCGCCCTGGGGCTAGAAAGAATCCCACCCACACCAGTCCCCCTCTCTGTGATCTCCGTACCTCGACACTGCTGACCACTCCCTCCTCAAAGCATGTGTCCTTTGGCTTCAGTGGCCCTGGCCCCTTTGGTGCTAATCCCAGCCCTCTGATCCCTCCTGCCTCCTTTGCTGCATCCTCAACGTCAGCCTAACACGTCAGGAGAGCTGGGGACACGTGGGGCATGAGGAGTACAGTCCTGCTTTCTAACACAGTCCCTGAATATTCCTCGAGTCCAGTCCTGGGTCATTCTTTTCTCCAAAATCAGTCTCCCCTGATGATACTGTTTTGTAGCCACCCTGTGATGCAGATGACTTTAACCTATGTTTTCATTCCTCACCTCACACCTGAGTTTCAGATCCCTAATTTTAAATATGAAACCCACTCTACACCCTCTCAAAATGAACAAGCCTCATGAGATGCTCGTCTTCCTCACCAAACTGACTGCAGCTCCCACTTTCTTACCTGTTCCAGTCATTGCTTTGGGAGTTGTTTTCAATCCTTTCCTCTCCTTCTTCCTTTACCTCTAACTAACAGGGCCTGGCAATTCTCCTTCCCATTCCCATAGCCTCCACACAAATTTTGACCTCTATCCCCTCCAGGGAATCCAGGCACGTGCCGGGGAAAAAAGAAGGGGTGGGTTGTGGAAGAGAGGGTGAGAAAGAATCCAATTCTTACCGAGGGAGCCCCAGACAGATTTGCCAGTAGCAGCATCCAGCATGGGCTGTTTGCGGGCTATGTTGACTTTGAGCTGTACGGACTCCACCTGGGTCCCGTTGAGCTGGAGCAGAGAGGGGAAGAAGCAGAGGATGGGGGAGGAAAACATTATAGAAAACCAAAGTTGTTCCAAGGGTTGCTATCCTGGGAGTAGACTGAATAGGGATCTGAGGATGGAAGTTTTTCTGTGGGAATAGGGAGAGACTTCCTCTGTCAAGAGGAACCAATTTCCTCCTGGCTCCCAGTATTTTAAGGAGAAAACACGAGGATGGCAGGAGGGATGGGAAAAACAGATCTGGGAAGTCCCAACCTCAGCAACAGCCTGATCTGCTGACTCCATCTTTTCATAGGTGACGAAGGCACAGCTGGGATAAGAGAAAACAGGGTCAGTGGAGGACCTATGGACTCTTCTGGACCCAACCAAACTCAGTGTTCACAGGTTGCTGCAGGCAGGGCAGCCTCCGCCCCCAGGTCCCACACCCCAGGGATCTCCCAGGACTTCTCATCATGCCTTGTTGTCATCCTTACTTTCTGGGTGGGTCCATGGAGAGATCAATGATGTTTCCAAAGGGAGAGAAGGCCCCACGGAGGAGGGTGGGTGTCATGTCTTCCCCGTACACATAGAGAGTGTTCCCCTTCCGAGGGGCCCGGCGTTCAGGGAACGAGTCCGACCCTGTGGGATCGAGAATCATAGTAACAAGACATAGCCCATCTCACCTTCCATTTAGCAGGACCCGTCTAAACCTCTGCTGAGGTCACCTTCCCCTCCAGCCACGATCACTCACTGCGGAAAGGGCCCTCTCGGTCTCTCTCTCGGTCTCGATCCCGCTCTCGGTCTCGATCCCTGTCCCGCTCCCGGTCTCGATCCCGATCCCTGTCCCGTTCCCGATCTCGGTCCCGGTCTCGATCCCGCTCCCGATCTCGGTCCCTGTCCCGGTTCCTCTCATGGCTGCGGTCCCGGCTGCGGCTTCGGGGAGGGGAGGTTGAGGAGCGGGCACCACCACGTTCTTCGTAGCCCCAGTCAAAGGTTCGAGGGGGGCCATCACCAGCCCCGGTGCCCTCTGTCTCTTCTGCATCTGGTCCCAGTTCTCGAAGCCGATCGCTGGAAGACACAAAGCTGGGGAGAAGCAGACAGTGAGGATCAAAGGGGGCTTATACTTCCTCCTCCCAGACCCTGTGGAGGCTCAACATTCCCTCGGCAGCCCAGCTGCTTCCACTCTAGTGCCACACCTCCCAAGGACTGAGGCAATCAACCTTGCCACCAAGTGGGCCCAGTCCTATTGCTAACACTCTAACCTCTCATACAGAGATTTCCTCTGGGGACGTCTGGACGACTGAAAAAGAAAACAAGAACAGTTAAGATCATTCCCAGTTGTTGACATGTGGTCCAAAACATGAGGGTCTCTCATCTTCCTCAATCCCCAGCCCCTCACAGACTGAGAATTAGGAACCATTACCTCCTGTAGGTCATCATCAGCAGATATGCTCCTCTGGAACGGCTGGAAAGTGGGGACTGGTCCCTTCTCCGGGTCCTGGAGAGGTGGCAGGGACCTAACTCAGCATGGGAACAGGAAGTGTTCCTTTTCCCTCACTCTCTTCTTGGCTTTCTCTATTTTTTCTTTTAATTCTATGTACATTTCTTATTCGACTATGTGGTACTTTTTATAACCGACCTGACATACACGTATTTAGTTTACGTAAACTTCTCCTTAATCTGATGATTTTCAGCCCATTCAATCCCTTAGAGCAACACGTTCCAAGAACTAGAATCTAATTTAATGAACGTGTAAAATGAAGAAGAATTTAGCAGTCACCAAGTTTTTTCATTTTACAGATAAGAAAACTGAAACTCAGAATGGTTATAGCAATTTGCATTTCTTTCCCCTAAACCCAGCTCCATTCCAACCTGGGGGGATGCCCTCTCAAGTCAGGGGTCCCCTGAACAATCCTTCTGCTTGTGCTCACCTTTAACTTCCCCTCTAGGGTTCGAGAACGTTTGAAGCCTGAGTTCTTGGTCTCAGCCTTGATGGCACTGATGGCTCCTGACTTCACCAGCTGTTTTGCCTGCTCTGTTGCTGTGGCTGTGTCCACCACAGGCTGCTCTGACAGTGCTTGAGAGGCGAGGGGAAGAGGCATTATGCTGGCTAGGTGAGCCCCACGCAGCCCACTTCCAGTCCATCCCCCTTTTCCCTGTCACTCACAGCGTTTGACACCACCTTGGCTGGCTGTGCTGCTGCTGCTTTGCTTCTTCAGAGCCAGCAACGCCTTTTTCTGGGAAGGAGGGTGAGAAGAGAGGGCTCAGTGAGGGCCAGCCCGATGGGTGCATCACTCCAGAGACATCTTTCTTGGTGTTCCCAGAGTGGTGCATTGAGGCAGCTCTGCCTTTCGCGTCTGGTCCCAGAGATGTACAATGTCAACGATACCTAATCTAGCCAAACCACAGAATCCAGAGGTTTTCCAGAGTCTCATTTTTTTTTTTTTTTTTTTTGAGACAGAGTCTCGTTCTGTTACCTGGGCTAGAGTGCTGTGGCATCAGCTGAGCTCACAGCAACCTCAAACTCCCGGGCTCAAGTGATCCTCCTGCCTCAGCCTCCCGAGTAGCTGGGACTCCAGGCATGTGCCACCATGCCCGGCTAATTTTTTCTATTTTTTTTGTAGAGATGGGGTCTCGATCTTGCTCAGGCTGGTCTCAAACTCCTGAGCTCAAGTGATCCTTCCGCCGCGGCCTCCCAGAGTGCTAGGATTACAGGCGTGAGCCACCGTGCCTGACCTAGAGTCTCACATTTTTGAAGTTGAAGACAAACATTTCAATCATGGATTGGAGACCCAGGATATAAACTGTAAGTAAAGTACAAGCCTCTGTGCCTTTTTTGGGGGCTTCATTTATCCATCCCCGGCATATTTAATGAGACCCAGTCATGATTTTGTAACAGGGATAGTCAGAAGTCTAAGCATGGCTCCTATCCTCAAGAAGCTTACAGTCCGAGAAATAAGATGACTAGTGTGAATTGCCAAGAATGATTATAAGAGGTGCAGATTACTCACACCTGAAAACAAGTAAGATTTTTCTGATGCTTAATGGCTACTAAATTAGGTCCTGGGTAGCATCTGCACAACACAGACAGAAGAGTATTTTAGACAAAGAAAACAGGGTGGCAAAGATGCAGAGATAAGAAGGTCTTGGGAATGCATGTTTTGGCAGTAGTGAATAGTTCTACTTGACTAGACAGGGATGTCATGCTAAGGTTTTGGGGCTTTGTTATGTTGACAATAATAAACCACTGCGGGTTTTGACAAAGAGGGGGAACAGAGTTTAGTGTTTTCAACAGATTATTTTTGCAGGAGTGAAGAAGTCTGTTCAAAAGGGACTGAGGAACTTGGCGACAGACCATTATAACAGCCTAAGTGAGTGTCAGTAAAGCCCTGCTCTGGGGAATACACAGGAAAGAATAAACAGGATAAATTACTTAAAAGAAGAATCAAGAAGACTTGGCAAATGTTCGGCTATACAAATAGTGGAAAAGTGGGAGATGAGATTTTGAGTTCAAACACTGGGAGAATTGAGCGTAGTCAGTCCTACGTGGAATATCAAGAATATTTAGTAAGGTGATCGCTTCAATTTTGGGTATCTGAAGTTTATCAGTAAGACATTGGATGGAACTGGAAAAACCAAACTTGGACATCACCAGCTCTCAGGTGGTATTAAAAGTCACAGGAAAGAGAGACGATTCCATGGCAGACTACACAGAAGAGAGAGAAGGCACACACCAAGACCTGGGAAAGCCCATCCCCTGAAGCTTACACTATGAGGTGACACGTCTCCAGGTATGCGCCAGAAGAATCCCCCATCCCCTCACACTCACCCCAGGTGTTCTCAGAGTGCAGAGTCTGTGAAAGGTTGCGCCATGCCCACACACACACCCTCACCTTTTTCTTGAGTTTGTTGAATTTCTTCTGCAGAGCCTCCTCCTCCTCGCTCAGTCCGGGGGGTATCACCAACATGGTGGCTCCTGGTTCAGGGGCAGGGCCCAAGACATCTTTCTCCACTGTCACCACCCAGGGTTCACACGCCGTCCACACTGCACCCAACCCCACCCCTCCAGGCCTGCCTACTCCTGCTTTTGGCCTTTCCCTAGCCCTTGCTTAAACCAGGTTGCCATCCAAAGCTCCCACTCGTCGGGATCAACCAGCATTCCCTCTTGTCTCCAGGGATCACAGGCACCAGCGCCTCGGGGCACCACGTGGCCGAGGGAGGGAAAAACACCCCCTCTGTCGCTGAGACGATGGCACCCGACCCCCTTACCCCCGCTGGGGTTAGTATGGCCAACCGCGGGGTTCGAACAGTAGAGGAGGCAGTAGAATCCGCGCAGCGTTCTCAGAGCAACGCAAGGGGGAAGAAGAGAGAAGGGACTCGGAAAAAGGGGCGAAGGGTGAGGAGGAGAAGGCCTTACCTGAGGGGGGCGGCAACCAGACCCCCCCGGTCTCGGGCGGCGCCCGCGCTGGCCGCCGATAGCGGGCTCAGAGCGATGACGTAGCGAGAGGCGGAGAACGCGGTAACCAAGGCGGCCCAAGGCGCACTTCCGCCCGGCCTTCCTCCGGGTCCCAACGTCCCCTCCGCCGCGCCAGTCCCCCGTCGCGGCGGGGACTACGCCGGAAGTCTCCTCCACTTCCGCCCGTTCCGGGGCGGGGCTTATTCGCCGCGACGACTCGCTGCTTTTCCGGGCTGCTAGGCAGCTGCGGTGGCTCCAGGATGATGGAGACTGAGCGACTCGGTGAGGGGGAGGGGAGTGGAACGGAGTAGTAGATAGGGAATGACCCTTGACCCCTGACCTCTGTCCTCTCCCTGTAGTGCTACCTCCCCCAGATCCCCTGGACCTGCCCCTTCGGGCCGTGGAGCTGGGATGCACAGGGCGCTGGGAGCTGCTGAACGTGCCTGGGGCTCCAGAGAGCACAGTGAGTGACTTTTAACCCTAACCTTTGACCCGCATTTAGTCTAAACCTCTTCCACCCTCCTCTCAGTAGGATCATCTAGCATGACCTCGCTCTCCCGTGCCTGGATACCTGTCATCCAAGCCTGACTGGTGCTGGACAGACTCCAGCCCGGTAGACCTGCAGTGAGTCCGAGCTCATGTGAGCACAGAGCAGGGGATACCTTAGCTCTGAGAGCTGCTTTTTCAAGTGTGTCTTTTCAGCTTGGAGCTCCCTTCTTCTGTCTCCAAGCACCAGGGCACTTGGTGATTAAGATGCTAGGCTTTGAGCCCCTGACTCTTCCTCTTTAGGTCTGAGACCTCTTATTCTAAAATCAGTGATTCTCAAATTTCGGTGTGCTTCATGATTAGCAGGGGAGCTTTTTAAAAGTGCAAATTCCCAGGACCTTTGGAAAATATTACTTCAGCCTGATTGTTCTAGTTTGGGACATCTGCCGTTTGTGATCTAAACACAAATCCTGGCCGAGCATGCTGGCTCACGCCTATGATCCCAGCACTTCAGGAGGCCTGAGATGGGAGGATTTCCTGAGGCCAGGAGTTCGAGACCAGCCTGGGCAACATAACAAGACCCGGTCTCAACAAAAAATAAAAAAATTAGCTGGTTGTGGCGGCACTTGCATGTAGTCCTACCTATCTGGGAGGCTGAGGTGGGAGGATTGCTCGAGCCCAAATGTCTGAGGCTGCAGTGAACTATAGTCATGCCACTGCACTGCAGCCTGGGTGACAGAGTGAGACCCTATCTCTAAAAAAACCAAATAAACACAAATGCCATCACCTCTTTTGTCTGCATTTTACCATTTTTCCTTATCTAATGCCTCTTATCTTGCTCCTGTTTCAGCTTCCCCATGGCCTCCCTCCCTGTGCCCCAGATCTGCAGCAGGAAGCAGAAGAGTTGTTTCTGTCATCCCCAGCCTGGCTGCCTCTGCATGGTGTGGAGCACTCAGCCCGGTGAGGAGTCTGCCTGTAGGAGCCCGGACTAGGGAGAGGGCTTCTTGAAGGAGTTCGGACAGGGGGAGAAAGAAGACCCCAAATTTACTTCTTTTCTTTCCAGAAAATGGCAGAGGAAGACAGATCCCTGGTCTCTCCTGGCTGCCCTGGGGGCCCCTGTCCCGTCTGACCTACAGGCCCAAAGACACCCAACCACAGGCCAGATACTGGGCTACAAGGAGGTAAGAGGTCAGAGGCCATGGGAAGCAGAGTTGGGAGAAGGTGAGGGGGTTAGAGGCAAGCTCGGTCTCACTGGGGCTGTGATCTGTTGCCTCAGGTCTTGCTGGAGAACACAAACCTGTCGGCCACGACCTCCTTGTCTCTTCGCCGGCCTCCAGGGCCGGTCTCCCAGTCCCTATGGGGAAATCCAACACAGTACCCCTTCTGGCCAGGTGACCCTTGTGGAGATGGGATGGTAGGAGAGGGAGCGCTTAGTCTCCAGGGAAGGAAGGTTTCCCACTCATCTCGTGTTACCCTCGTCCCATGAATCCCTGTCTGTCCACCCTTTCCCCAGGTGGGATGGACGAACCCACCATAACAGATCTGAACACTCGGGAGGAGGCTGAGGAGGAGATAGACTTTGAGAAAGGTGAGGTGGGGTTCTGAGTCTGAGCACTTCCGTGCCTTTGAGCAAATTAGAAAAAGGTGTCCTTTCCAAAACATCCTTTACTGTCACCTGTTGGGAAAGTGTTGCAGCAAACATCCCCATCTGCAGTGTCTGTGCTGTGAATGGTATCCTTTAGGTTTATACAACGTACAGCTTGCCCTCCAGTGTGCAGTGGCCCTGGTTCTGTCTCTCCCTGTCCTCCAGATCTTCTTACTGTTCCACCTGGTTTCAAGAAGGGCGTGGACTTTGCACCAAAAGGTTAGTTTTAGTCTTGTAATGGGAGTGTAGAAGTTGAGCCGTTTTATGGAGCAGAGAGGGACCTGACAAGGTCGCCTGTTTTACTTGCTCCTCAGATCACTCCACTCCAGCTCCCGGGTTGCTCAGCCTCAGCCGTCTTCTGGAGCCTCTAGATTTGGGTGGAGGTGATGAGGATGAGAGTGAGGCAGTGGGACAGCCAGCGGGTCCCAGAGGGGACACTGTTTCAGCCTCTCCCTGCAGTGCTCCCCTGGCCCGAGCAAGCAGCTTGGAGGACTTAGTGTTGAAGGTCAGTGGTTCTGGTGGTGGAGGCAAGTGAGGAGAGATCTTGCCACAAGGGAGGGGGGGTTGGCTCCGTTGCGCCTGAGGGGATGAAAGAGACATCTTTGGGAGGAGTGGTAATTGAGAACTCTCCGGCTGTATCTTTGTCACCCCTACCCCTGGCTTTTCCAGGAAGCGTCCACAGCTCTGTCCACCCCAGAGCCCCCAAAGCCTCCACCTCAGGAGCAGTGGGCCATTCCTGTGGATGTCACCTCCCCTGTGGATGATTTCTACCGCCTCATTCCGCAGCCAGCCTTCCAGGTACCGGGTCTAGTCCTCACTCGCTCCAGCACTCTTGCTGGCTCAGACCCTGCCGCAGCCTCCAGCCCGCCTCTGCCTTCTCTCCGCCAGAGGCCGTGCTCCTCCCAGGCCAATCTTGGTCCTCAGCGCCAGCCTCGCCTCGCTCTGCTCTCCTCCGCTCTGGCCCGCGTGCCCCATGAGCAGGAGGCAGGAAGGCCCCTCCTTTTTTCAGCCCCCATGTATTTCTCTTTCCCACAGTGGGCATTTGAGCCGGATGTGTTTCAGAAACAGGCCATCCTACACTTGGAGCGGCACGATTCTGTCTTTGTCGCAGCTCACACATCCGCGGGGAAGACAGTTGTGGCTGAATATGCCATTGCCCTGGCCCAGAAACACATGACTCGGTACAAGTTCCCTCCCCAACCTCCCCTTCACCAGCGGCCTGTTTCCTCTACATCCTTCTGGTGTCTGCTCTCTCTCCTGCCTTGCTACCTTACCTTTTAGGTGAGAGGTTCAGGGGAGAGACTGAGAAGGAGCCTAGGGAGAAATGAGAGGCATGGTGGGGACAGAGGTTAGAAAAATGAAGTTCAGAAAGGGGTGGGGGACAGAATTTTCCCAGGGTCGCATCATGAAAGAGAATGTGAGGGCAGTTTGAGTGGAGAAGGGGAGCACCCGTGCTCCTGGGGCGCCCTACTGGGAGCGCTTCGTGTGCAAGCAGAGACACTGACCACGAGTCCTTCTCCCCAGCACCATCTACACTTCGCCCATCAAGGCCCTCAGCAACCAGAAGTTCCGGGACTTCCGAAACACGTTCGGGGATGTGGGGCTGCTCACTGGGGACGTGCAGCTGCACCCGGAGGCCTCCTGCCTCATCATGACCACAGAGATCCTTCGGTGAGAGACGGGCACTCGGGACGGATGGACTTTTGGTTGGGAGGATGAAGCTGTTCCAGAGCGTGCTGGCTGAGGAGGGGTGGGGACAGGAGGCGCTGGGGAGTCAGGCCTCGGCCTCTTCTCCCCAGCTCCATGCTGTACAGTGGCTCAGATGTCATCCGGGACCTGGAGTGGGTCATCTTTGATGAGGTTCACTATATCAACGATGCTGAGGTAAGGGGTAGGGGGTCCCCTAGGGGTCTCCTGTGGGACTAGTTGAGCAGCTCCGCTGTTCCACACACCATGAGGACCTTACTGCCTTCTTTGCCCCCACATGGAACCCTGTGTCCCTTCTCTGGGGGCAGAAAGGTAGCACCCTCTGTACTCTTGGTGACCTCTCTTCCCTCTCCGTGCCCAGCGTGGGGTCGTGTGGGAGGAGGTGCTCATCATGCTGCCCGACCACGTCTCCATCATCCTGCTGAGTGCTACTGTCCCCAACGCCCTCGAGTTTGCTGACTGGATTGGGTGAGACGTATCCTCGGGTGCTTGGGTGAAAGGCCTGTGGTATTCCTTGGTTGGGATGGAGGGGGCAGTAAGGCTGCCACAGCAAGGACAGTGGTCAGGCCTTGGGGGTAGCGGGGAAAAGGGGTGGGGCTGGGGAACATGTCCCATTTGGGCATGGATGTTGACATGGAATGGCGGGGGACAGCCTTCCATTCTGGGTCTCAGAAAAATCTGAGTGAGGTCAGAGGGGGTGGGGAACGGGGTGGGCACATGGGTTCCTTTCCACACTCCCACCCTGACCTGCTGCCCTCTCTTCCCTTCAGGCGACTGAAGCGTCGTCAGATCTACGTGATCAGCACCGTTGCCCGCCCCGTCCCCCTGGAGCACTATCTCTTCACAGGGAACAGCCCCAAGACCCAGGGGGAGCTCTTCCTGTTGCTGGACTCCCGAGGAGCCTTCCACACAAAGGGGTAAGCCTGGACATGGAGGAGGGAGTCTGGGCCGGGCCCCCAGCTGGGTGTGACGGCCACCCCTCCCTGTGTCCCAGGTACTACGCAGCTGTGGAGGCCAAGAAGGAGAGGATGAGCAAACATGCCCAGACCTTTGGGGCCAAGCAGCCCACGCACCAGGGGGGGCCTGCACAGGTGAGAGCTGGGACCTGCCGACACCTGTTTCTCCCCCATCTTTTCTTCCCTTGTTCCCTGGAGTTTTGAACTTGAGCTCTGAGCACTGCCCCACTTGACACTACTTCACCTCCCATTGGTTCAGGGACTCACCCTCTGCCCCTTTCCCCCTCCTTCCCCAGGACCGAGGAGTGTACCTGTCCCTCCTGGCATCCCTCCGCACGCGTGCCCAGCTGCCTGTGGTGGTGTTCACCTTCTCCCGGGGCCGCTGTGATGAGCAGGCCTCGGGCCTCACCTCCCTTGACCTTACCACAAGTTCAGAGAAGAGTGAGATTCACCTCTTTCTGCAGCGCTGCCTTGCTCGCCTCCGTGGCTCCGACCGCCAGCTGCCCCAGGTGCGCCAGTGAGTGTGTGTGTGTGTGTGTGTGTGTGTGTGTGTGTGTGTGTACATGCACGGACCTGGGAGGCTGCAGGGGATAGGCTGTGTCAAGACCCCATCTCTGATTGTGGGCCTTCCCCCAAAGGTCCTGCACATGTCGGAGCTCCTGCACCGTGGCCTGGGTGTGCACCACAGTGGCATCCTGCCCATCCTCAAGGAGATCGTGGAGATGCTCTTCAGCCGCGGCCTGGTCAAGGTACACGTGGTGGTGGGAGAGGGACTCCCCAGGGTACTGTTGCCTCCTTAGGGGCTGCCCAGGGGGCAGAGGGGCAGAAGTTTAGGTAGGTCAGTGTGGTGGGTAAGAACCTGGGCTCTGGATCGAGACTACCTGGGTTCGAATCCCAGCATCACCATGTATCTGTGGTATGACCTTGGACAAATTACTTAACCGTCCTGAACTTTGGGTTTCCCATCTTAAAATGGGGATGCGTAAGATAAGAACACGTAGTTCTCAGAAGAGAAACCTAAAAAGCTAGCAAGCATATGAAAAGTCATCAGTAATCAGAGAAATGCAAATTACTCATGAGATATAACTTTACAGCTTTAGACTGGTAACATTTAGGAAGCTGGCTACTGCCAGGGCGTTTCCAGAGACACCAGAGACTATAGGATTCTAGGGATCCTTGTGCAGGTATAGTCAGTTTGGAGCGCACCCTGGCAGAGCAAGTATGATATACTCTTTGACCCTAAATTCCATTCCTGGGTATATACCACAAAGAAATTCTTACCCTGGTTCATGAGGGAACACTATGCTCTTCTTTGTTCGCTATGATTTTGTTCATGGTGGCAGGGTGGTACCAGGGTGCCTTTCCCTGGGAGAAAGGGTAGATAAATGTGGGGAAGCACCCCACGGAGTGTTCTGTGGCATTTGGAAACAATGGGTTAGATATAACCACAGGAACGTGGATGGATGTTGTGATACCATGTGCAGGAAAAAAAGAAAACAATCAGATACATAACTGCCTTTTATGTGAGTTATAAACTATAGGCACACAAAGCAAGACACGTTCTGCAAGAACATATTCATACAAAAAGGTGCTCACTAATACAATAAATGATAAATACAATACATTACATTAAGATGGGAGTGGGATATGGAGGTAAAAGGAAAGAAATAGGTAGCTAAGTCAAATGAGGCAAATGATCGTACCTGCCCTATAGATTCCCTGGAGAGTTAAATGAGATCCCACAAGTAACAACCTGGGACTGTGCCTTGTGCCTACTTAGCCTTGGCTACAAAGTAAGATGGGCTTGGCCAAGCCAGGGGTGCATGTGTGTAGTCCCTTTGCTGATCCTCTCTCTCCCCCTCTGTCCCAGGTCTTGTTTGCCACGGAGACCTTCGCCATGGGTGTAAACATGCCCGCCCGTACAGTGGTGTTTGACTCTATGCGCAAGCACGATGGCTCTACCTTCCGGGACCTGCTCCCCGGGGAGTATGTGCAGATGGCAGGCCGGGCGGGGCGGAGGGGCCTGGACCCCACAGGCACCGTCATCCTGCTCTGCAAGGGCCGAGTGCCTGAGATGGCAGACCTGCACCGCATGATGATGGTGAGGGGACAGCGTGAGGCCGGCCCAGGCAGGGCTCCAGCTCCCGAACCTGCGAGGTTCTCTCTCCCAGCCCTCTTTCTCTCTCCCTTGACTTTTTAATTTTCCTTGGGAGAAACCAAGGTTGGAGTGAGCAAATCTAAGGATGAGATTGGAGTCCATCTCCTCTAATTTTTTCCCCTGTGAATACAGAGCTAGATGGGGCCTTGGAGAGTCTGTTTATTTTGGTTTGCTCCCTTATGTTACAGAGGAGGTGAGCAAGTGGTTTGTCGAAAGCCCCATGGTTTCAGAGCTAGAGCCAGGACTAGGTCTGTTGAGGGTAGACCCAGTTAACCAGAGGACTGGCTGGAGAGCAGTAGGTCCCACCCCAGTCTCACTGGCTTCTCTGACCTGGCTCCAGGGGAAGCCGTCCCAGCTGCAGTCCCAGTTCCGCCTCACATACACCATGATCCTCAACCTGCTGCGGGTGGATGCCCTCAGGGTGGAGGACATGATGAAGAGGAGCTTCTCTGAGTTTCCATCCCGGAAGGACAGCAAGGTGAGGAGGTTGGGGTGACCAGTATACAGAGCAGGAGGTTGGACGAAGCCAGGCTGGGAAGAGGTGGGCATCTGGAGGCCAGTGTGGTGACGGTGGGGCGTGTGACACATGGGCCCGGAGACTCCCCTTTCACAGCCTGTCCCCCACCTCCGCTCAGGCCCATGAACAGGCTCTGGCTGAACTGACCAAGAGGCTGGGGGCCTTGGAGGAGCCTGACATGACTGGCCAACTGGCCGACCTGCCTGAGTATTACAGCTGGGGGGAGGAGTTGACAGAGACCCGGCACATGATCCAGGTGAGCAAGTGTGAATGTTGGTGCTGGGCGCGGTGGCTCACGCCTGTAATTCTAGCGCTCCAGGAGGCCGGGGCGGGAAGATGGCTTGAGGTCAGGAGTTCAAGACCAGCCTGAGCAAGAGTGAGACCCCCGTCTCTACTAAAAATGGAAAAACTAGCTGGGCGTGGTGGCGTGAGCCTGTAGTCCCAGCTACTTGTGAGGCTGAGGCAGAGGGATGGCTTGAGCCCAGGAGTTTGAGGTTGGTGTGAGCTAGGCTGACGCCACGGCACTCTAGCCTGGACAACAGAGCAAGGCTGTCTCAAATAAAAAAAAAGTGTGAATGTTGGGGAGATGATGGGGGAAGGGAGGAAGAGCACGTGTCACTCTGGGTGCTCCTGAAATTAGCCCAGGTGTCTGTCCTTGTGACACCTCCTCCTGTTTCCCTGCTCTTCAGCGACACATTGTAGAGTCTGTGAATGGGCTGAAATCTCTCTCAGCGGGAAGGGTGGTGGTGGTGAAGAATCAGGAGCATCACAGCGCTTTGGGTGTGATCCTGCAGGTGAGGGAGTTTGGACCCCAGAGGGTGGGAGACAGCAAGCCCTCTTGCCGTCTCCCCACTTGGCTAGGGGCAGGTTGCAGTCGCCACGGGGCTCCCACTTTTCCCCCTTGCCCTCCTTTCACCCCTGCCCATCACCACCTCTTCATGCTCACCACCTTCCCCTCCCCTCGGGAGGTCTGCTATGATTGCTCGACTGGAGCTCTGCACGGTCTTCCTGATCCCTGCCCGAGGGTGGGGGTCTGGTCTCTACCTTTAATGTCTACTCCTCACATCCCCTTTCCTGGCCTCCCTGACTCCCTCAGGTCTCCTCAAACTCCACCAGCAGAGTATTCACAACCCTGGTCTTGTGTGATAAGCCCGTGTCTCAGGACCCACAGGACGGGAGGCCAGCCACTCCAGATGTCCCCCACCCAGATGACCTCGTGGGATTCAAGCTGTTCCTGCCTGAAGGTGAGAGTGAGGCCGATGTCCGGGTTTGACGGCGGTGTAAGCAGGATGCCTGGGTCCGTGGCAAACTCTGACATGTTCTCCCCTTTTTGCAGGGCCCTGTGACCACGCTGTGACCAAGCTCCAGCCAGGAGACGTGGCTGCCATCACCACCAAGGTGCTCCGGGTGAATGGAGAGAAGATCCTGGAGGACTTCAGCAAGAGGCAGCAGCCGAAATTCAAGTCAGAGCTGCTGGGAGGGGCATGTAGTATGGGGTAGCAGGTGGGGGTCTCCCCCAGCCTGACTGAGGGAGACCATGAAGTGTGGGGGGGGGCATTTGAAAGGGTCTCCCGCAGCCTGAGGGGGTACTTCTATGGGAGAGAAGCCTCTTATTCCAGAGATCAAGACCTGTTGTCTCTTCAGGAAGGATCCTCCCCTCGCAGCTGTGACCACTGCTGTCCAGGAACTGCTGCGCCTGGCTCAGGCCTACCCAGCAGGACCGCCCACCCTCGACCCTGTCAATGACCTGCAGCTCAAGGATGTGTCTGTTGTGGAGGGTGGGCTCCGGGCTCGGAAGCTGGAGGAGCTGATCCGGGGGGCTCAGTGTGTGCACAGCCCCCGTTTTCCTGCCCAGGTAGGGCCCTGGATGCCAGCTCCCAAGCTGAGAGGAAGGGCTCTTCCTCTCTGGTCCCTGTAGATTGCTGCCCCTTTCTCAGCCCTTGTCCTCAGTGCACCCCTGCTGAGGCGCAAGAAGGCTGATGGGTGGCTCTCTGCAGTACCTGAGGCTGCGGGAGCGAATGCAGATACAGAAGGAGATGGAGCGGCTGCGCTTCCTACTGTCGGATCAGTCGCTGCTGCTGCTCCCCGAGTACCACCAGCGAGTAGAGGTGGGAGGAGCAGGAGTGGGGGCCGGGGGCTAGGGTGGAAGACAGCAGCCTCCCCAACACCCACCCATTCTCTGGCAGGTGCTCCGAACCTTGGGTTACGTGGATGAGGCGGGCACCGTGAAGCTGGCAGGGCGGGTGGCTTGTGCCATGAGCAGCCACGAGCTACTCCTTACTGAGCTCATGTTTGACAATGCGCTGAGCGCCCTGCGGCCCGAGGAGATCGCAGCCCTGCTCTCCGGGCTGGTCTGCCAGAGCCCTGGGGACCCTGGGGATCAGCTCCCGAACACTCTCAAGCAGGTAGAAGACATCACCCTTCTCTCCCTGCCTGGGATGTTGCATTCCCACCCCCCTCCCCCAGGTATTTCCCAGGTGACCCCTTCCAGCCCTGTCAGTGCCCCAAGGGTGAGAATGGCCTCTTCCTTCATCTGGGCCTCCCCTGTCTTAGAGCAGGAAGGCAGGCATTAACTTCTCCTTCCCCCTCTGCAGGGGGTAGAACGTGTCCGGGCTGTGGCCAGGCGCATTGGTGAGGTCCAGGTGGCCTGTGGCCTGAACCAGACAGTGGAGGAATTTGTTGGGGAGCTGAATTTTGGGCTGGTGGAGGTTGTGTACGAGTGGGCCCGGGGCATGGTGAGTACGTAGGGTTTGGGGTTTTTACAGACAGCTGCCTGGGGAGAGGCTGCCCAGGCAGAGCACGTCAGTTCTCACCTGCTCTCTCCACAGCCCTTCTCTGAGTTGGCAGGGCTCTCGGGAACCCCTGAGGGCCTGGTGGTCCGCTGCATCCAGCGCCTGGCTGAGATGTGCCGCTCGCTGCGGGGGGCAGCCCGCCTGGTAGGAGAGCCTGTGCTGGGTGCCAAGATGGAGACAGCGGCTACCCTGCTACGGCGGGACATTGTGTTTGCAGCCAGCCTCTACACCCAGTGAATGAGCCCTGTGTAAAAATGTGATAATAAAACAGCAGACCACCGTGTGTGCTTGATGTATTGGATGGGGATGACTCAGCTAAGAAGACACACTAAGAGAACCACTTGCAAATATACCTTTATTGTTAAATATACCTTTATTATTATTTAGAGACTGGACCACCCCCTCCAAAGCATCAGTAGTTGGGGGAGGGAGTCTTAGGGGGTGACGGGAGGTCCTGGGTCATGGCTTCCATGTACCACATGGGCAGGAAGGCATAGGGCGCATCTCGATGTACAGACACCGTGACTGGGCCACCAGGCTCCCAGGAGAAGAGGTGGACGAGCCTGGGGGAGCAGATTGAGGCATGGATTGACGGCTGGAGGCTGAGCTCCTGCAACCCAAAGGGCAGGGACAGAGCTGAACGCCTCACCTGGGGTCATCCTGGACAACTGTGTTCTGGGCAAAGCTAAGGAAGGCGGCACAGAAGTTCATGCACACAGAGGGATTCCAGCCATCACGGTCATTCTGGAGTGGGCAGAGGAGAAGGGAGAAGACTGGCAGTGAGGGTGGGGGTGGGAGAAGGGGAAGGCAGACTGCAGCCCTGGATGTTGGACCCATGGTCTTGGTGTGTGAGGGATGCAGGTGGGAGCTGTAACATCACTGTCTTACCCTGACGTATTCAAACATCTCCATGGTAGGAAAGGTCTTGAGGGAACAGACAAAACCCTCTGGGTTACGGAAGCCAGCAACAACACTCGGGACACCTGGGAGGAAGGACTGAGCCCACCATTTCAGAAGCTTGTGTCTGTGAGAAAAAGCAAGCTGTCAGTGGGACCCTCCTCCCCAAGTCCCTTTCCTAGCCATCAATTCTAGGCTGTTGCCCTGCCCACCCCTATCCTGAACCTGTAGAAGCTCTTCCACTGGCCAGGGCTGTGCATCTCCTTGGAGGTCTTGAGCTCCACATAGCAGGTGGGGGGCTGTGTAGATGGGGCCTGGGGGTCTGTGCAGTCTACCTCCCCTGAGAAGAGCAGAGGATGGCTTCCCAGCCGGCTGCGTAGCACAGAGCAGAAGGCCACGTTGGTGTTAACCTCTCCAGAGGGGTCTGGAGAGCCTCCAGGTTTGTCTGCACAAGGAGAGAAGCAGCAGCAGGGGTGGGGGCTCTCAATCTCTGGGGGGGAAGCGGGCTACTGAGTGGGAGCAACTCTCACCTGCACACATGTACTGCTCAAACTTGTACCCCATGTACATAAGCTCCCGGAGGAGGGGCGGTCGAGCAAGCCTCTGAGCCCGAGCAGCCGGTGTCTCTACCTCACTCAGGTACAGTGTCCCCAGGAACCGGGAGGCTGCCAGCTGCCAGCCCTCCTGCCGCTCATACGGTGTTGTCAGCAATTTTGTCAGGTGCCCCCGCCATGTCACTACAGCCCCTGCCAGCCAGCCTGGACCCCTGAGAGGGAGGACATTAGAGGCTAAAGATCTGACACAAGCATTAGTCAGATGGTCCCCCAAAGAACAGCCTAAGTTCATTCCAAGGACTGATTCTCACCCCAGCTTTGGCTCTTAATTTTAGAGGGTAGGTGCAGATGTCCAGAACTGCTGTGTGCTATGCTTCGCTCACCCCTCCAGCTGGCCACGGTGTTCCAGGAGCCAGCGTAACAGGTGGTCCAGCCCTTCTCGGACCTCCTCGTCCCGGGGCTGGTATCGATCAGGGTATCCATCTCTGAGGTCAAAGTCGGGGCCTGGACCGTTGGTGGGGGGTGGGCTATAGTAGCGCAGGGCTCGGGCATCTCCATGGTACTGGCGTTGCGCATCCAGGGAGAAGCGGCCCAGTTCTGAAGGGCGCCGGTAGAAAGGAAAGGGCCCAGAGTAGAGGGCGGGGTCTGTGGGCAGTGAGGGTGCTAGACGGGGCAGTTTGTTCCGGGATTCAGCTACCACTATCTTCTCAGCTCCTCTCTTGGTCCCTCTGGGCTCCATGAGGTCCTGAGAGGAGGGGGGTAGTTTTCATTTTACAGAGGAGGTCTGGAGAAGGGTGACTCTGAGGCAGGACTAAGCGAGCCTCCTAATCGCCAGGCTTCGGCCTTGAAACACGCAGGCCCCCAGGCCCTCAAACACAACCACGGCCAAGCGCTTGCTCATCCCACCTCTTTTCGTGCTCCTCCCCCACCCCATCCTCCAAATGCAGTGAGCTTAGCAAGGAAGTCTGGGCTCAGATCGAGGATCTGGTTACCTCAAATCCCCCGCGACCTCGACTTCCGCCTCCGCAGGGCTATGACGTCATGGCAGGCACATCGGAGCCCACGGGGGATGCAAAGTTGGTTTTTCTGCTTTCGATGATGCAATCATTCAGCGACACTGGCGGGCAAACCCCTCCGGGGCGGGGGGCGGTACCGGTGCGATCTTTACACCGGGAGGTCGATCCCAACCAGGCCACCGCCGCGCGTCCGCACCGCCCACGTGTCCCCGGACGTGAGTGCCCTCGGAGAGAGCCAATCAGCGGCAGGCGTGGGGCGGCGACCGGGCGAGGAGGTGCGGGTATCCGCATTGGTACCGCCCCTCCCGGCAAGGGCCTGAGAGCTGCCCAGTTGACGCCTGTTTCGTCATCACGTCGTGGTACTTACACTGAGTCACCTAGTCTAGTACACAGGGGGGGACGCCCGGAGGCGTCCGTACGTTACTGCCCCGCGCCGGAAGGCCCTATTTTCACGTTCTCTTCCCTCACCCTCTACCCCTTCCCCGGTCCCATAAAATCCCCGGCTATGAGCCGGAAGAGGCATCGCCTGGTCCCGGAGACCTTTGGACTGAAGAGGCGGCGGGAGCGAGGGCCTGTAGAATCGGAGCCTCTGGGGGGCGAGTCAGGTAACCATGGCAACCCGAGGCGGGGTTAAGGGCCCCAGTTGGGCGGGGCCTTGCCTTGGGTGGTCACGTCTGTGGCGAGACCGGCGCCCCCGTAGCTGGCCCGCTCCCCGCCCCAGGTGACCCGGTCTCTCTGGCCCCTCCCCTCCTCTCGGTGACCCGGTCTCTCTGCCCAGGGTCGGCGCGCGCGGCAGTCTCGGAGCTAGTGCAGCTGTTCCCGCGACGCCTCTTTGAGGATGCGCTGCCGCCCATCGTGCTGAGGAGCCAGGTGTACAGCCTGGTGCCTGACCGGACTGTGGCCGACCGGCAGCTGGTGAGGGGCGTCAGTGGGACCGCTAGACATCCCGTCCCTGCTTCGCAGGCACTCCTGAAGTCCCCTGTCACTCAGTCACTCAGGCGGTGCGCCAGCCGTTCAGCAAGCGTTAGGCCTTTTTGGGACGGGCAGTGGACCAGGCACTCTGGTGCCACAGAGAATGCTACAGACTCTGTTAAGAGTCCCTCAGGGCGGGGCCTAGTGGCTCACGCCTATAATCCTAGCACTCTGGGAGGCCGAGGCGGGTGGATCGTTTGAGCTCATGAGTTTGAGACCAGCCTGAGCAGGAGCGAGACCCCCGTCTCTACTAGAAACAGAAAGAAATTAGCTGGACAACTAAAAAATATATATAGAGAAAAAATTAGCCGGGCATGGTGGCACATGCCTGTAGTCCCAGCTACTCGGGAGGCTGAGGCAGAAGGATCGCTTGAGCCCAGAAGTTTGAGGTTGCTGTGAGCTAGGCTGATGCCACGGCACTCTAGCCAGGGTGACAGAGTGAGGCTCTGTCTCAAAAAAAAAAAGAAAATAAAAAAAAAGAGTCCCTCAGGCAGTAGAGGGCATGCCAGATGATGAAGATGGAAGAACAAAGCTTTGGGGGAAACTGAGTCATGGGGGATGGTTCGAGCACACAGCTCTGGGAATGCAGGCAGCCTTCAGATCATGACAGGCCTTATACGTCAAGGTTTCTGTCTTACACTGCAGGCGGTGAGCTGGTAGAGAATGTTAAACAGGAGAGGGAATGGTGTATTGGAGGTAGTGGATAAGGCACGGAGATCAATTAGGAAGATATTGCAGCTGAGAACTAGTGAAGGCCTAAATTAAGATAGTGTGGTAGGGAGTGAGGGATGAGTGGGGGATGTGGAGAGTGAGGAAGTGGGAGGAGTCCAGGATAATTCTCAGATTTTCTAGTTGACAGACTGGGTGGTTGGTGGGGTTAGGAGCTCAGTGAGTTAATGGGGGATAGATGGTGTGTTTAATTTTGTACAAGTTGAGTTGATGGTGCTTGTGGAGCATCCAAAGGCAAATGTAATAGACAGTTGGATATGAGGGTTGGAGAGAATTCTGGGCCAGTGATACAGGATTGCAAGTCACCAGGCGTGATGGCTCATGCCTATAATCCCAGCACTGTCGGAGGCTGAAGCAGGAGGATAATTTGAGGCCAGGAGTTTGAGAGCAGCCTGGGCAACATAGTGAGACCCCTGTCTCTACAAAAAATTTAAAAAGTTAGCCAGACGTGGTGGCACATCTGTTGTCCCAGCTACTGGGGAGACCGAGGTGGGAAGATCCATTGAATCCAAGAGTTCAAGGCTGCAGTGAGCTCATCGCTGAATGATTGCATCATAGAAAGCAGAAAAACCACCTTTGCATCTCTCTTGGGCTCTGATGTGCCTGCCATGACGTCATAGCCCTGTGGAGGTAGAAGTCGAGGTTGGGGGGCTTTGAGGTAACCAGATCCTTGATCTGAGTGCTCACTTCCTTACACCACCCTGTACGACAGAGCGAGACCCTGTCTCTAAAAAAAGAAAGAAAGAGAGAGAGGGAGAAAGAGAGAGAAAGAAAAAAGAAAGAAATGCAAGTCATAGAGGTGAGTAGCAAGTGGTTCAGTATGTGGATGTGGGTGAGATCCAGTAGGAAGAGTGAGGAGAGGAGTGGCTTTGTAGCTTTCCTTGCATGTTTTCTGTTTTCCTTCTGCTTTTGGGTTTATTTTACTTCATTTTCCCATTAATTTTCTTTTCTTTTTTTTTTGAGACAGAGTCTTGCTCTGTTGCCTGGGCTAGAGTGCCGTGGCGTCAGCCTCGCTCACAGCAACCTCAAACTCCTGGGCTCAAGCGATCCTCCTGCCTCAGCCTGCTGAGTAGCTGGGACTACAGGCATGCGCCACTACACCCGGCTAATTTTTAGTAGAGATGGGGTCTTGCGCTTGCTCAGGCTGGTCTCAAACTCCTGAGCTCAAGGGATCCTTCTGCCTCGGTCTTCCAGAGTGCTAGGATTGCAGGTGTGAGCCACTGCGCCCAGCGTTAGCCTGGTAATTTCTGTTATCTTGTGAGCTCTTTAATGCTTAAATAATTTTTAAATAATATTTTATCCAGAATTTTAATTTTCAACTCATGAGTTGGTTCTTGCTGTATTCCTAAAAACAGAAGTCCTGGTTCATTTTTATTTGTTTTAAACATTTTATCCCATACTCCTCCCCACCTTCCTCCACTCCAAATCTAGAGTGTTGATTCCGTGAAGCCAGGGTCTGTGTCTTAATCACTATTTTATTTTAGTGCCTGGCATATGACTGGTCACAGAAAATTATATTGATTATTTATTACTGATAAAGCAGGTAGATGCGAGGGTGGGTAACTAGTTGGAAAAGTCTACTTATTGATGCACCTGATAGTCTTACCACACAGTTTTTCCTTTTCTAAGAAAAAAATGCCCCAATACTGGCAAACAAAACTTTCCTGCCTAAAAGTCCCCAGAGTATAGCAGAGCATCTTACCCTGACACCCTTCTTTTCATTCCCATCTCTGTGGAGACAGAAGGAGCTTCAAGAGCAGGGGGAAATCAGAATTATCCAGCTGGGCTTTGACTTGGATGCCCATGGAATTATCTTCACCGAGGACTACAGGACCAGAGTAGGTGTGACTGTGTGTATGTCATGGGTGGTGGGGCAAGGCAGGGAAATTGGGGGACAGAAATAAAAACAAGGAAACAATTTCTCTACCCCATATCCCACGGAGAGGGCAAAGGGCTCTGGTAAGTAGTAACGTGACGGGGAGGGAGGGAAGGAGGAGGAGAAGCAAGGGCATGAGGGGAGCAGTGCCAGAGCAAGACGGAAGACAGGAAGAGAAATCCGGGGGGATGGAGCTCGGTGGAGGGTGAGGGTGGGGCCAGCCCATGTCTCTCATCTCTGCTTCCAGGTCCTCAAGGCCTGTGATGGCCGACCCTATGCTGGGGCAGTGCAGAAGTTTCTGACTTTGGTGCTTCCGGCCTGTGGGGACCTTAGTTTCCAGCAGGACCAAATGACACAGACCTTTGGCTTCAGGGACTCAGAGATCACGTGAGACTTGTGGAACCGACAGAGTTGGGCATCTGGCACTTCCCTGCCTCTTTCCAGCTCCATCTAGCCTTTTCCTTTTCCTTCTGGTAGACCTGCCAAAAAAGTCTGACTGTTCTTTTTTTTTTTTGAGACAGAGTCTCACTTTGTTGCCCGGGCTAGAGTGCCGTGGCATCAGCCTAGCTCACAGCAACCTCAAACTCCTGGGCTCAAGCAATCCTACTGCCTCAGCCTCCTGAATAGCTGGGACTACAGGCATGCGCCACCATGCCCGGCTAATTTTTTCTATATATTTTTAGCTGTCCAATTAATTTCTTTCTATTTTTGGTAGAGACGGGGTCTCGCTCTTGCTCAGGCTGGTCTCGAACTCCTGAGCTCAAACAATCTGCCCGTCTCGGCCTCCCAGAGTGTTAGGATTACAGGCGTGAGCCACCGCGCCCGGCCCTGACTGTTCTTTTTAATAAAAATGACCTAAAGTTTGTGCTCCTCCCCGTAAAAGGGGAGGCCTGTCTTACCTGAGGCCTTGGAAAGAGCCCTGGACTAGAATTCAGGAGCTCTGGGTGACTTATCAAACACACATAGGGGCCTGGCAGGGACGATCAAAGCCCGATGGTGATCATAATGGGACTAAGAGGACAGAGACTGGTAGGAGATGGCGTGCCCCTAAACATGCACATCAAAAAAAAAAACGAAACAAACAGACCAAAGTAGTGATCTCATGTGGGGAAACATACTTTCGGTGAGGTGGTGGGGCCAGGGCAAGGCATGCCTAGGCCATGGCAGGAGCACAGAGGACGCTGATGTCTCTCCTCAGTCCTACGACTGGGAGTGTGTCAGGGCATGTGAGAGGAGGGCTTCTGAGAGGAGAAGCTGTTTGAATGAGCAAGTAGTAACAGGAAAAGGAAGTGTGGAGGGAGGGCAGTCCAGGTGGGGACTGGAACAAACAGGGGACACCGAGAACTGCCCGAGGTTGGGGCTTTGTTATTCAGGCCCCCTTGTGTGGTTGCCCATGTTTGCGAAAACTTAGCGACCTGACTTTAACTGATGGGATGAGAGGTGGTTCTCAGAGCCCAGGCCTCATCTCGCCTGGCTTCCCACTGCCCTCAGGCATCTGGTGAATGCTGGAGTATTCAACGTCCGAGATGCTGGCAGCTGGTGGCTAGCCGTGCCTGGAGCTGGGAGATTCATCAAGTACTTTGTTAAAGGTACCTGTCTGTAGCTCAAGCCTGCAGCCTCTCAAGAACACCTTTTGGTGGCTCCTCAGTTCTTTAGTCCTTATGCACCTTTCCCCTCTCCTGTGCCACCCCTCTCCTCCAGGGCGCCGGGCTGTCCTCGGCATGGTCCGCAAGGCCAAGTACCGGGAGCTACTCCTATCTGAGCTCCTGGGCCGGAGAGCGCCTGCTGCGGTGCGTCTTGGTCTTTCCTACCATGTGCATGACCTCATTGGGGCCCAGCTGGTGGACCGGTGAGTCTTGCCCCCTGCCTCTGGCAGGTGACAAAGCAGTGACCCAAGGTTAGGTTTCCTCCCAGCTCATGCTTAATTCACTAGTGAAGCCCTGTTCCTCTGTCATTCTTCTCTGGAACCCAGGAATACCCCTTGCTAAGTTTTCCGTTCTCCTTACACCATGGGCCTATGTGTCTGGCACCAGCCTTGTCTTTCTCCTATACAGCATCTCCACCACTTCTGGAACCCTCCTCCGCCTGCCAGAGACCTGAGGATTCTGCTCATCATTGCACAGCTCCCCAGAGTGGGCCAAGAGGGGTCCTGGAGTGCTTCCTGATGGTGGCTGAGACACGATCACCTTGGGAAGGCTTGGGCTCTCGTCCATGCAAAGGGTCAGATGTGACTGCGGCTGTCTGCCTGGGCTCTGAGCCAGGGGTGGGGTTTGGGTGATGCTCCTCTGCCCTTCTGTGGAAGTGGAGCCAGAAGCGGTGCCAAGGCTGTGGCTGCTGCCTTTCATGTAAAAGGGGCTGCTGTTCCTCTGTCTTGAGATAAGACAGTGGGATTTCTGGGGAGGCTGGTGAAGGAGGACAAGGTTCTTTTCCCTACATGCTGTGTTGAAATTGCCAAATAAAGTACTTCTGCCTGTGGTATTTTCTGGATGTGCTTTGGTTACTGTGACGTGTGTGTTTGAGTGCCTTGTTTGGGGGTAAAGGTAAAGCCAAACCTAGGCCTGAGCTTTGCCCCATTGTCCAGACAGGAAAAGGGTTAACTCTGACGTTCAGATCAGTTCTCCTTGTGGGTGGCGAGAGAGCACCTATCTCCAAAACCACAGAATGTCGTTTAGGGCCTACAAAAAGCAAAAGCCTGGTATAGTTCAGTCTGTGCTGGGGTGAAAACAAGAGACAAGTGTCTTCGAAGCCCATCCATGTTTTGTTAGGACCTTTAAATATCCTGTATGTCTGGGCCATGTTGGGCCCTTGTACCCCCATGTATACAGGAGCTGGCGCGCATGCATACACCTACCAAGATTCATCAGGGGAGGAGGTGTCCAGGCACTGGGATGAGAGGGGTTAACAGGCGAGGACCGGATCGATCTCTGGGCCAAGATTCTCTCAGATCCCCTCAGAGACCTAGGTGTCTGGGGTGCACCCCCAACACTGGGCCTGGGGCCAGTTGCATTTCTGGGCTGTCACGTGGTTTCCCGGCCATGCTGGGCCAGGGGAGGAGCAAGGTCCAGAGTCAACTGCCCCAAGCCCTAGACTGACCAGAAGGGAGCAGACGGACAGGCGATCTGACCCGTCTTGGATCCTGCAGCCATGAGGCTCCTCTGGGGGCTCATCTGGGTGTCTAGCTTCTTTGCTTTGTCTCTGCAGAAGCCCAGGTCCTGGAGGCGCAATGCTGGCTGCTGGGGTTGGGGCAGGGCTGGCAGTGGGACCTGATTCAGGAGCGAGGGAGAGCCAGGGTGAAGGGGTCAGAGTGAAGTCTCACTGTTGGCCCTCACCGTTCTCCCCAGGTTGCTCCTGTTCTCTCCTTCTGTGGTTCATCTGGGGGTCCCTCTATCAGTGGGGGTGCAGCTCCAGGATGCGCCCGCAGGACAGGTAGTGAAAGGATCAGTGTTCCTGAGAAACCCGTCCTATAATAATGTCCCCTGCTCTCCAAAGGTGGGCTTCACCCTCAGCTCAGAGAAAGACTTCGTACTTCTCAGTCTCCAGGTAACTGGAACCTACACGCACCTGCCGCTTTTGGGGGCCTCCCATCTTGTTCTCCTCTGTCTTCTTGTAAGGGTCTTTGTCTTCCCACTGGCCTCCTCCCCTCCTCTCCTCCCACCCCAGTGGTCTCCTTCCATGTTTCTGTCTTGGTGTCTGTCCTGTTCTGTCTGCTTGCTCTCTGACCTACTCGCTCTTTCTCTCCTGACAGATCCCCACGAAAGACAAGAAGAGCTGTGGCCTCCATCACCTCCTCAGGGGCCCCAAGGTCCAGCTGGTGGCCCAGTCGCCATGGCTGAAGGACTCTCTGGGCAGAGACACAGACGTCCAGGGTGTCAACCTGCTCTTCTCCTCTCGTCGGGGGCACCTCTTTCTGCAAACTGACCAGCCCATTTATAACCCTGGCCAGAGGGGTGAGTCTGGGCCCCACGGCCGCTGCCTTCATCCCCTTCCCAGCCCACTAGGACATGTTTGGTGCCCCTTAAGTGAGGTAACTCTAAAGAAAGTGCCACACGGGAGGGTTGCTTAGCAAATATGTGTCCTCCCCTCACTCCCTGGGGTTGGGCCCACCCTCCCTTTACACACGGGCTCCCACTCACCTCTCTCGTCCTCCATTCCCAGTTCGGTACCGGGTCTTTACTCTGGATCAAAAGATGCGCCCGTGCACTGACACCATCACGATCACGGTGGAGGTGAGTCGCTGACCTCTGGCCTTCTTGAACCTGGCCGCTGATGTGACCTCCCCCCCGTGACCACTTCTCCTCCCCTTGTAGAACTCTAACGGCTTCCGCGTGCTGAAGAAGGAGGTGCACGCTCCCTCCATCTTCCAAGATGACTTTGGGATCCCGGACATCTCAGAGTGAGCTCCCCGATCTGGGAGTTACCCCCCAGCCACACCACCCCAGTTCCTGTTTCCCTTTAGGCTCTCTGCCTACCCTCCCCCCACAGTCACATCCCAAGATGCCCTCGACCCCCTGAGCCTCCTGAGCCTCTGGCGAACCCCACAGTCCTCTCGCCAGGAAGCAGGCCGCTGCCTCTCATGGCCCTCCTGCATAGATGGGCTGAGTCCCTTCCTGGTCCATCCTCAGGCCAGGGACCTGGAAGATCTCAGCCCGATTCTCAGATAGCCTGGAATCCAACCGCAGCACCCAGTTTGAGGTGAAGAAATATGGTGAGAGCTGGTGACACAAGGGACAGGCAACTGCTTTTCAGAAGGAAATAGGGGTGGAAGGAGAGAGGTGGGAAAAAGGCAGGGCCAGGGACATATGGGTGCCACGGCCCTGGGGGGAAGGTGTCTCTGAACTAGAGGCTGACCTGTCTACCCCTTCGCTCTGGCTCAGTTCTTCCCAACTTTGAGGTGAAGATCAGCCCTGGAAAGCCCTACATCCTGACGGTGCCTGACCATCTTGGCGACATGGAATTAGACATCGAGGCCAGGTAACCAGCCCACCAACGCCAGGTCCTGCTCCCAGGGCTCCCCATTCAGCGCGAGCGGCTGTTCACCCCGCTTCCCTCCCCAGATCATTGTTTCCCCAGCCCTGGCCCAGCCTCTTCCCAGTTTCCCCGTGGCAACAGGTATATCTACGGGAAGCCAGTGCAGGGGGTGGCGTACGTGCGCTTTGGGCTCCTGGGTGAGGACGGCGTGAAGACTTTCCTTCGGGGGCTGGAGAATCAGACCAAGGTAGGAAGGCGGGTGGGGAGGCAAAGGAGGTGAGGCAGGTGAGGGAGACGAGGTGGGAGGCTCAGCCTCACCCACGTCCTGTTCTATTCTCTGCCCCAGCTGGTGGGCGGCCAGAGCCACATCTCCCTCTCAAAGGTGGAGCTCCAGGCTGCCCTGGAGAAGCTTAATATTAATGCTGCTGACCTCCTGGGGCTGCGTCTCTATGTTGCAGCAGCCATCATTGAGTCTCCAGGTGACTGACTTTCCCTTATTGTAACCCCAGACCCTTGTCCCCGACCTCTAAGCGGGCCCTCTGTTCTCCAGCACCAACACCACCCCTGACATCTCCCGCCTCATCTCAGACTCAAAGCCAGGAAAGACCCCTGGTCTTCCTCCAACTCTATCTCTGTGTGATTCTGCCCCTCTCCCCGGCTCGGTTTATTTTATTTTATTTTTGCTCCTGCATTTGTGAATGAGCACTCACTCATGCAGCGGACATATGTTATATACCATCCGTGTGCCATGTCCTGGGCTGGGCTTCGAGCCAGCCCGTGCCCTGAGGAGCTCACTGCCTTGCGGGAGGGAAACGCTCCATTCTCCCCTCTCACTGTCCTGTTTCTCTCTCCTGGGCTCTGCCCTCCACCTCTCTCTGCCCTTTGTCTTGCAGGAGGGGAGATGGAGGAGGCAGAGCTCACATCCTGGCGGTTCGTGTCGTCTCCTTTCTCCTTGGATCTTAGCAACACCAAGCGACACCTTGTACCTGGGGCCCCTTTCCTGCTGCAGGTTTCTTCCAGAGGCGGAGGCTGAGGAGGGGGACGAGCGTTGGTGAGGAGGGCACAGGGTCTCACTGACCACTCTCTTTTACCGGCCCCTCCCCTGCCCGCATAGGCCCTGGTCCGAGACATGTCTGGCTCCCCGGCCTCTGGCATTCCTGTCAAAGTTTCTGCCACGTTGTCTTCTCCTGGGTCTGCTTCTAAACTCCAGGACTTTCAACAAAACACAGATGGGAGCGGCCGAGTCAGCATCCCCATCGTTATCCCCCAGACCACCTCAGAGCTGCAGCTCTTGGTAGGGGGAAGGGACACGGGGAGGCTGGGTTCCTGAGGATCCAGGGCCCAGCCTGCGGGGAGGAGTGCGGTACCTAGGTCCTTGCCATTGGCCCCTCTGCCCTCTCTCTAGGTGTCCGCAGGCTCCCTCCACCCAGCCACAGCCCGGCTCACCGTGAGGGCCCCGCCCTCAGAAGCCTCCGGGTTTCTGTCTATTGAGCGGCCGGATCCTCGGCTCCCTCGTGTTGGGGACACTCTGAACCTGAACATGCGAGCTGTGGGTGTCAGCGAGGCTACCTTCTCTCATTACTACTACATGGTGCGCATCAGCCCAGGAGTCGAGGAGGGCAGCGGTGCGGGGAAGAGCCCTCTGGATGGAGCTGGGGGTGCTTCAGGGCTGGGGCTGTACCATGAAGAGAAAACCACTCTTGTCCCCCCTCTTCTTGGCCCAGATCCTGTCCCGGGGTGAGATCGTGTCTGTGAGCCGCGAGCCCCGGAGGACCCTGACCACGGTCTCTGTGTTCGTGGACCATCACCTGGTGCCCTCCTTCTACTTTGTGGCCTTCTACTACCATAGAGGCCTGCCAGTGGCCAACTCCCTGCGAGTGGACGTCCAGGCCGGGGCCTGCGAGGGCAAGGTAACCGGGGTCAGGAGAGATGGCGGAGGCCAGGGTGATTGCTAGGAGAGCATGGATTTAGCTTGGGGTGCAGCAAGGATGCCGGGACTGAAAGGAGCTCTTCCACTCTGACTTCTCCCACCCCCTGCCCTGCCAGCTGGAGTTGAGCGTGGACGGTGCCAAGGACTATCGTGCTGGGGAAAGTGCAAAGCTCCGCCTGCAGACCGACTCCCCAGCCCTGGTGGCACTGGGAGCCGTGGACACGGCTCTGTATGCTGTGGGAGGCAGGTCCCACAAGCCCCTCGACATGCACAGGGTTTGTCCAGACCCTCTCCCCAGCCCTCTGCCCCTCCATGGCTCATCCCCCTCAACCACTGCCTTAAGCCCTGGGCCCGGCCTCTGGGTCTCACTGGGGCTTCCCACAGACTCTTCCCCCTTCCCTCAGGCCTGGGGTCTCGTCTGCTTCCTCTCCTGGCCCCGGTCTCTGTCTCCCACTCTCTGTATCTCTTTCATATCTGTCCTTTCTTCCCTGCCCTCTGACCCACGGCTGAGTGGCTGGTCCTGCCCCTCGGCCACTCTTGGCTCCCAGTATCCCTGCTTTTTCTCGCCAGGTCTTTGAAGTTATGAACAGTTATGACCTCAGCTGTGGTCCTGGGGGTGGGGACAGTGCCCTTCAAGTGTTCCAGGCAGCGGGCTTGGCCTTTTCTGATGGAGAAAAATGGACCTCAACCAGAGAGAGTGAGAACAGAGGAGGAAGGGGAGTGGGTGGCAGGAAGATAAGGAAGGAGGAAGGACCTGGGGGCAGCAGGAAGAGGAGAGGTGGCAGTGGCTGGGCAGGGGAAGGGGAGGAGGGGAGGAGGCCACGTGTTTGATGCCTTGACTGCAGTCTTGCTCTCTCCCAGGTCTGAGCTGTCCCAAAGAGAGGAAAGCCCGGAAAAAGAGAAATGTGAACTTCCAAAAGGCGATTAGTGAGAAGTGTGAGTTGTGCGTGCCTAGGAAGCAGCTGGAGCTCTCCGCTTGGGATGGGGGGTCTGCCTCTCTGCCCCCTGGCTCCGCAGTGAGCCAGTGTGTGGTATTTGGCCAGAGATCCAGATTCCAGGGTTAAAAGTGGGTGGGCGGGTGGCTGTCTCCCCTGGCCTTTCTTATGTTGCTGTTCTCTCAAGGAGAGTCTTTGTGGATCTCGGGGTCGAGGTAAGGGCTGAAGTGTCTCCTTTTTGTCCCCTCGAGCTCACACCCACCCGGCCCTGCAGTGGGCCAGTATGCCTCTCCCACAGCCAAGCGCTGCTGCCAGGACGGGCTGACGCGGCTGCCCATGACCCGCTCCTGCGAGCAGCGGGCAGCCCGCGTGCTGCAGCCGGCCTGCCGGGAGCCCTTCCTGTCCTGCTGCCAGTTTGCTGAGAGCCTGCGCAGGAAGAGCCAGGCCAGGGGCCCAGAGGGCCTTGCCCGAGGTGAGGGGCTGGGTGGGGTTGGGGGACAGGCAGCAGTGCCTGGAAGGGCAGAATGGCCCCCTCCTCACTCCGGTCCACCGTGGTCCCCCAGCCCTGGAGATCCTGCAGGAGGAGGACCTGATCGACGAGGATGACATCATCTTGCGCAGCTTCTTCCCAGAGAACTGGCTCTGGAGAGTGGAACCGGTGGACCGTTCGCAAACGTGAGGGTGTGGATGGGCCTGGTGTTGTCTCTGAGCTGCGTCTGGGGCTGGCCCGGGTGTGATGGGACTTTTCCACTCTTCCCCAATCCACAGGTTGACGCTGTGGCTCCCCGACTCTCTGACCACGTGGGAGATCCATGGTGTGAGCCTGTCTAAAAGCAAAGGCAAGGTCACCCTGCCTGGGCCTCAGGCTGCCCCTCCTCATTTCCCTCGACCCCAGCTCCCTGCTTAGCCCTTTGCTTTCAGTATAGGTAGGGGCCAGAGATCTGGGGCAGTCTGTGCCGGCATGTGCCTGGCTTGGGCCAGAGAGCAGAGGCAGGCTGAGGGCAGGGCTGGGTTACCTGTGGACCTAGGTCTTGAGCCCCGCCCCGCCCAGCGTCTGATCTTTGCCCTCTGCCCATGCTCCCTCGCCCATCAGGCCTGTGTGTGGCCACGCCAGCCCGGCTCCGAGTGTTCCGCGAGTTCCACCTGCACCTCCGCATGCCCGTATCTGTCCGCCGTTTTGAGCAGCTTGAGCTGCGGCCTGTCCTCTACAACTACCTAGATAAAAACCTGACTGTGAGGCCCCGTGGGAGCCTGAGCACATGGGGGCTGGGGGGAGCCAGGGGCAGGTGGGGGTGGGGAGCTTAACTGGGCTGGAGCTCTGGCCATCCCCACTTTCCTGTCCCCAGGTGAGCGTCCACGTGTCCCCAGTGGAAGGGCTGTGCCTGGCTGGGGGCGGAGGGCTGGCCCAGCAGGTGCTGGTGCCTGCAGGCTCTGCCCGGCCTGTTGCCTTCTCTGTGGTGCCCATGGCAGCTGCTGATGTGTCCCTGAAGGTGGTGGCTCGAGGGTCCTTTGAGTTCCCTGTGGGGGATGCAGTGTCTAAAGTTCTGCAAATTGAGGTGAATGGAGCACCCCCGAATCCAGGTCCCTGGGTTTCCAGCTCTGTCCCTCACTGTCAGCCTTCTCTGCTGGGCAGGCCAAGGGCCCAACACCCAAGGCCAATGCTTTGGTGTGTTCACATCTTCTACAATTCTGATCCAACTCTGCCCCTGAAGTTTGAACTCAAAGTCCTGGGAGGGTCTGCTCCCACCGGCAGGGGCAGGCCATAGTCCTGCATGATCTCTCACAGCCATGTTTCCCCTGAGACAGAAGGAAGGGGCCATCTACAGGGAGGAGCTGGTCTATGAACTCAACCCCCTGGGTGAGTGACCTCCCCACCGCCTCCAGCCACCAGTTTCCTAAGGGCATGTGGGTGGCCAGGGATGTGGACAGCAGGACAGACTGCCAACTTCTCCCATCTCCCCAGACCATCGAGGCCGGACCTTGGAAATTCCTGGCAACTCTGATCCCAATGTTATCCCTGATGGGGATTTTAGCACCTTTGTCCGGGTTACAGGTAGGAGGGTCCTCCAGTCCTTCCCAGTGGTTACCCTTAGATTCATGTGAAGCCTGTAGACCCCTTTAGGTGCCACAAGCCCATGATCCTCTGATCCCCACCTTCTCCCTCCTGCGTAGCCTCAGATCCACTGGACACTTTGGGCTCCGAGGGGGCCTTGTCACCAGGAGGCCTGGCCTCCCTCCTGAGGCTTCCTCGAGGCTGTGCGGAGCAAACAATGATCTACCTGGCTCCGACACTGGCTGCTTCGCACTATCTGGACAAGACTGAGCAGTGGAGCATGCTGCCCCCCGAGACCAAGGACCATGCCGTGGATCTGATCCAGAAAGGTTCTGGGTGCAGGGGCATGCAGGGGTGGGGCTGGGCAGGGCAGTTAATGGAAGATGGGCAGCCCAGGAAGCTGGGGAGAAAGGAGGTCCCCAATGGGAACAGGGAGAATGGCCTTGGACGCAAACAGTGGAAGAGTGGGTGTCATCTGAGCAGCCATCTCTCCTCTCCAAGGCTACATGCGGATCCAGCAGTTTCGGAAGACAGATGGTTCCTATGGGGCGTGGTTACACCGGGACAGCAGCACCTGGTGAGGTTGGGAGAATGGTTCCAGGTCTCTGAGAGGGGTCAGGGCAGGTGGGGCAGAGCTGTTTCAATGGGAGGGTGAATAACCAGGTACCTGGGGGCTGTGGGGCTGTGTCCCCTAGAAGGACTGTCTCCATCCCCAACTCTCCCTTCTTCCCCACTAGGCTCACTGCCTTTGTGCTCAAGGTACTGAGTTTGGCCCAGGAGCAGGTGGGCGGTTCACCTGAAAAGCTGCAGGAGACGGCCGAGTGGCTGCTGACCCAGCAGCAGGATGATGGCTCATTCCAGGACCCCTGTCCAGTGATCCACAGGGCCATGCAGGTGCGGGCACACTGGGAGGCTGGGCTGAGGAGCATCAGTGGGAGGACTCCCTGCCCCACCCCCTCCTGTTTGACATCTTCTTTTCTCCCTAACTAGGGGGGCTTGGTGGGAAATGATGAGACCGTGGCGCTCACAGCCTTTGTGGTCATCGCCCTTCACCATGGGCTGGCCGTCTTCCAGGACGCAAGGGAGCTGAGGCAGAAAGTGGTGAGGACAGCATGTTCCTGCCCTTCACTGGCCCCCAGCCCTGCCCCTTTCTCCTCAGGAGTCCAGGTGCCCAGGCCCCTGACATTCCTCCCCACTTTCTTCTAGGAAACCTCCATATCGAAGGCAAGTTCATTCATCGGGGAGAAAGCAAGTGCTGGGCTCCTGGGTGCCCATGCAGCTGCCATCACGGCCTATGCCCTGACGCTGACCGAGGCCCCCCAGGACCTGCAGGATGTTGCCCACAACAACCTCATGGCCATGGCCCAGGAGACTGGTGGTGAGGGACAAGGGGTTCAGGCAGTGAGCCCAGGGCCCAGGGGACTTTGGGATCCCTTAGTGTGCCCAGAGGGAGAGATTGGGTGAAGACCCTGAGAAGGAATTGAAGGATAAGCAGGGATGATTCGACAATAGAATCAGGAGAGCCCAATGGGGGCATCCAAGGGCTAGGTGACTAGGATCCTCTCTTCGCCCTGCCCTGTTCACCTGTGGGGCTCCCTTCACTTCCAGACAGCCTGTACTGGGGCTCAATCGCCAGTTCTCAGAGCAACGCTGTGTCACCCACCCTGGCTCCTCGCAGCCCGGCAGACCCCATGCCTCAGGCCCCAGCCCTGTGGATTGAAACCACAGCCTACAGCCTGCTGCATCTGCTGCTCCACGAGGGCAAGGCGGAGATGGCGGACCAGGCTGCAGCCTGGCTCACCCGTCAGGGCAGCTTCCAAGGGGGGTTCCGCAGCACCCAGGTAGGGGCTGCCCCAGGACTCTAGGGGTGGGTAGTCCTGCGACCAAGCCCTTGAGTTCTGGTCCAACCTCCCCAGGACACGGTGATCACCCTGGATGCCCTGTCCGCATACTGGATCGCTTCCCACACCACCGAGGAGAAGGAACTCAATGTGACTCTCAGCTCCACCGACCGAAATGGCTTCAAGTCCCACGTGCTGCATCTGAACAACCACCAGATTCGGGGGCTGCAGGAAGAGCTGCAGGTGAATCACTCCCTCGCCGGGGTTGCCGTGACGCCTGGGCCTACCATGGCCAGGCCAAAAGCCATCCCCCCTCCCCATCTGTGGAATCCCCAAGGCACTGACTTCCTGGCTGTGTGGCCTGGAGGCACTTACCTAACTTCTGAGTTTCTTTTCTCTCACCTATAAAATAACAGGTGCAGAGTCTACTCAGCAGGGTTGTTAAGAGGCTGAAGTGAGATGATGCACATGAAGGAAAAGTTTTGTGGAAATGCGAGGTGGGGGGGTGGGGGTTTGCGGGAGGAGGTAAGTGCTTGGAGCAACAAGCAGGTTTCCTGCGCCTTCTGACATCTCTTTCCCTTTTTTGCTGCTGCCAGTTTTCCTTGGGCAGCAAGATCAGTGTGAAGGTGGGAGGAAACAGCAAAGGAACCTTGAAGGTGAGGGCCCAGGGGAGGGGCGGGCTGGGGCAGAGGAGGGAGGGGAGGGCTGAGTAGACCTGTGGTTTCCCACCACAGGAGAGTGGCCCAGGCAAGGAGGAGGCACCTCAGGGCTGGTATTCCATGCTTCTGTCCCGGGCGCTTCCCTTGCTCTGTTCTCTCCATCTCTGGGCACCTTTACCCGCTCAGTGGGGATGGCCCCGTGTCCTGCTCCTCAGCCCAGGCCTCCTCCCTGACCCAGGGGCTCCACATGTCCCACGGCACCTGAGACACGGCATGTCCCACACGCTTCTTCCTCCTGTGTTCCTCGACTGGGTGATGGGAGCCCCTTCCACGCAGGAGCCGGCAACCACTCTAGAGGATGTCTTAGGGGCCCCTCTCCTGAGCCCTTCCTTGTAGCCCCAGTAACTCCCCCACTGCTCCCCGACTGCCTGGGGCCCTCATCACTTGTGTCCTGGATTCTGTGCTGAGACACTTGGAACTTCTCCAGACCTCACCTGTCTGAGCCATTGTCCAAACGGCAGTGAGACTGACCTTCCGAAAACACCATTGAGATCAGCCTTGGAGAGAAGCCAGACTCCCCCACCGCATCATGGCTCATGTGGTTGGGCCCCTGCCTATCGCCCTGGCAGACAGACACACTCATCTACACAGCTCTATTTGCCTTGCACGTCCTTCTCCTGCCTCCTGTCCCACGGGACAAGCTCTTTCTCCTCCTTCAAGCTTCCGCTGGAAGCCTTTCCTGAACCTTCCGTTCCAGCCTGCCCCGTGCATGTCTGGCGTGCTGGCCTCCCAGGGCAGGGCCCTGCTCCTTCTCCTCTCTGTCTCACTGTCTCACCCAACACCTGTGGCATATCTGGTGCCCACTCATGTGTGGACTGTCCAGTGAGGGGACGAGAAGGGGCTGAAGGCTTCAATCCCTTAGCTCAGGGAGATGCCCGCAGGTGTGGCACTGGAAAGAGGTCTGTGTCCCCAGATGTCCTGTGTCCTCTCCCTGCCCCTTCCTGAGCCAGGTTCTTCGTACCTACAATGTCCTGGACATGAAGAACACGACCTGCCAGGACCTTCAGATTGAAGTGACAGTCAAGGGCCACGTTGAGTACATGAGTGAGTGTTGGGGCTGAGAGGTCTCGGGGCCTGGCAGGGGCTGGCGCAGGCAGCCGAGCCACCATCCTGGCCCCTCCTCACAATGCTCCCTGTGTAGTGGAAGCAAACGAAGACTACAAGGACTATGAGTATGACGAGCATCTGGCCAGGGATGACCCAGGTGCCCACGTGCAGCCTGTGACGCCCCTGCAGCTGTTTGAGGGCCGGAGGGACCGCCGCAGGCGGGAGGCGCCCAAGGTGGTGGAGGAGCAGGAGCCCAGAGTGCAATACACCGTGTGCATCTGGTGGGCATGCGCAGGACGGCGGCACTGAGGCTGGGGCGGGGCGTCTGAGCCTGCAGCCGAACCTGACGACAGGCCACGTCTCTCCACAGGCGGAATGGCAAGGTGGGGCTGTCTGGCATGGCCATCGCGGACATCACCCTCCTGAGTGGATTCCATGCCCTGCAGGCTGACCTGGAAAAGGTGCGGGCAGTTGCCCACAACAGCCGCCTCCTCCCCAGGGGCTGAGCCCTGTCATGCGCAGGGCCCAGGGCCACCAACCTGTGACTGTCTCCCCTTCCCCACAGCTGACCTCCCTCTCTGACCGATACGTGAGTCACTTTGAGACCGAGGGTCCCCACGTCCTGCTCTACTTTGACTCAGTGAGTGGGGAGGGCCGATGTGCGCAGGGGATCGGTGGCACCCGGTTTGCTGAGCGAGTGTTGTGAGGTTTCTCAGGAGACAGCTGTGTCAGCGGCCAGTGCTCTTGAGAACGTGTGATATGAGCAGGAGGACATGACAAGAGTGTGAGCCACATGAGCCACAGTATAGCAAGGGGCAGACCTCCAGGAGGCCCCTGCTGCAAGCACAGGCGGGCTCCAAGTGCCAGTCAGCAGGGCAGGGACCCCCGGGTTTGAGAGGGGAGCCTTCTGTAAAGCAAGTTTTGTTCAACTTGAGGGGCTGCCCCTGTTTTTCTGTTGAGCGTCCTAGTTTTTTAAAATATTAAAGTGTATTTTCCTTTACAGAGTAATGGTGGCCATAGATGGCAGTTGGATTGTCTTTCCGTGGCCTTGCTTGGCTAAAACAGTTATCAACCCTTGATGGCCCTCAAAAAATTTATCGAATATTAACTGTAACCTCTGGGAGAACATGCGAGAGAGGCATGGTGGCCAGCATTAGCCAGGCGTTTGTGGTTAGGAAGATGCCTCTGCCCAGGGCCTGCAGAGGGGCAGCCCCCATCAGCTAGAGAAGCCAGGCAGAGGAGTCTGGGTTGACACACGACGGAGGCTGTGGAGCTAGGAAGATTCCTGGGCAGGGAGCTGACAGTGCACTGGCCCAGCTTCTGAGCGACCCTGGCAGGGCGCTGGGCTGGACTGGGCCTGTGTGGCTGTGAGATGGGAGTCAGGCCTAGGACCTGAGTGTGGGGGTCATGGGAGCTGATGGAACCTGCTGTTAGGTCATGGCAAATAAAGGGGGACCCGATGGTATCCATGACAAAGACAAGGCTGTCTTTGGGTGAATGGGTTTGGGGGGGGCAGCAGAGTGTATTGGAGAACTTGGAAGTCCTGACAAAATCCTAATGCAAGGATGGGGCTGAAAGCTCAGTTTGGGAACCGTCAGCCTGGATGGGTGTGGTGGGAGCCGGGGAGTGCTTGAGACCCCCACAGGGAGCGCAGAGGAAGGGAAGGGAGAAGGGAATGTGAGCAATATCACGTCAGAGCTGGGGCAGCCCAGAAGCTAGCCCTCAGCTTAGGGAAGTTTCACAGAGAGCGTGTTCGTGATGCAAGACTCTGCAGAGGACCTGGGCAGTGAAGGCTGGGACAAGGTCACCATCTGGGCAGTGAGGTCATCAGGGACCTTGGGTAGCAGCTTTTAGAGTTCTATCAACAGGAAGGTAACAGAATGTGAAGGCACAGGCAATAAGACCAATGAGACCCAACAGAAGCAGGCCAAGGAAATCAGCACAGCAGCGGGCAGGCCCGGGGAGTGGGTCTTATCTCTCCTCCCCACCCTGTCCCAGGTCCCCACCTCCCGGGAGTGCGTGGGCTTCGGAGCTGTGCAGGAGGTGGCCGTGGGGCTGGTGCAGCCGGCCAGCGCAGCCCTGTATGACTACTACAACCCCGGTGAGCACTCTGGCATTCAGGGGAGGTTTGGGATAGGTGCCCTCCTGCGGGACATCAGGAACTGGGGCAATGAAGGGTGGCTGGGAGCCCTGGCGCTCCATGGGACTGAGGAGGCAGAGAGGAGCAGCCTGCACCTTAACTCCTCTCTGCTCTTCCCCAGAGCACAGATGTTCCGTGTTTTATGGGGCACCACGTAAGAGCAAACTCCTGTCTACCCTGTGCTCCGCTGACATCTGCCAGTGTGCTGAGGGTGAGACTGGGGCCCGCGGCTGGAGTGGGAAGACTGGACGGGTGGGGCCTATGCACTATCTTACCTGGGCCCCCAACTTCAGGGAAGTGCCCTCGCCAGCGTCGCACCCTGGAGCGGGGGCTGCAGGAGGAGGATGGTTACAGGATGAAGTTTGCCTGCTACTACCCCCGCGTGGAGTACGGTCAGGACCCGCCCTCGGGACCAGCTGTTTCGGTCTCCCCGGGTCTGCCTGTTCCTCTCAGGCCACAGGCAGCCTGACACCGCCTTCCAGCCTTCTCAGCCTCTGGGCCTCTCAACCTTCCCCTCTTCTCCTAACCCCTCTTAGGCTTCCAGGTTAAGGTTCTCCGAGAAGACAGCAGAGCTGCCTTCCGCCTCTTTGAGACCAAGATCACCCAAGTCCTGCACTTCAGTATGAAGGGAACCGGAGAAGGGCGGGGCTGGGGGCAGACAGGGAGGCTGAGGTCTGGGTTTGGGGCCTGATCACTTGGAACTGTGAAAATTCAGACAAGTCTGAGCGCAGATCCCCTCAGCCTCTCAAACACCCTAGGCCTGCCCATAAATAGGGACGCGGTAGCGCCTCTTGTAGGGGTGGCGAAGGTTAAATAAGAGAGTTGCGCAGAGCCCTGGCCCTGTGCCACCGTGCACCGCCTCCCCCTGACGACTCTGGTGCACGTTATCTCCTCAGCCAAGGATGTCAAGGCCACTGCTGATCAGACCCGCAACTTCCTGGTGCGAGCCTCTTGCCGCCTGCGCTTGGAGCCTGGGAAAGAATATCTGATCATGGGTCTGGATGGGGCCACCCAGGACCTCAAGGGAGAGTGAGTGTTCTGGTCGCCTCATCACCTTCCCGAGGGAACAAATCCCTGGTGCCTGGGCCCCACCCCTCAGAAGCTAGGTCCTGCTGCCCTCTGCTCCGCCTGCCGTCGTCCTGACCCCTGCTGATGGCCCCTTTGCCCCTGCAGCCCCCAGTACCTGCTGGACTCCAATAGCTGGATAGAGGAGATGCCCTCCGAGCGCCTGTGCCAGACCACCCGCCAGCGGGCAGCCTGTGCGCAGCTCAGAGACTTCCTCCAGGAGTACCGCACTCAGGGCTGCCAGGTGTGAGGCTGCCTCCTGCCTCTCCCAGGAGGGGCCTGGTCCCCTGCACGCAGCCGTGGGACAGGTCCGAGTCATAATAAAGGCCTTTGGCAGCAGTGTCGGCGTGTGTCTCTAGGACTGAGCAGTGCCCCACTGCCCGACCCAGGTTCGGGGGGCCAGGCCGGGTTTGCTCCCTCTTGGACCCTCAGAGCCTGGATGAGCTCAGGCTGCCCACTTCCGCCTGAACGCCCTGAGTGCCCCCCTAGGAGCTAGTCCATGGACTACCTTGAGCAGAACTGGACCCAGCAGCCTGTGCCCTGAGGACCACAGTGTACACTGAGGCCTCCCTGAAGTGTGCTTCCAAGGCCCTCCGTTGCCCGGTTGTCGCCAGTCACCATGGCCTCAGGCAGGGCTTGTGCTCAGCTGGCAGCTCTTCTGCCTTAGGAGCTGCCACCCAGCCACATGTCCCCTACTCTGTCCTCACGCAACTGGCACTGAATCCTGGTCAGCTGACACTTGACCCTGTTATCGATGGCATTAGGTACTTTCCCAGAGTTGTGCGATCCTTAGGACTGGTGATGTCTTCATCCAAGTGCTGATTTTAAACAAGCCAAAAGTCTAACTTTGTTAATACACCGAGGAAGCTGTTGTTCTACTGGGATCTACCCTCACCACTGTGCCAGCCTCACTTCCCCCATTTGGTGGCACCTCTGGGGTCTGCAGGGGTGACCTAGAAATCGTCCAAAGAAGTTAACTGAGATTAGTTTTGATGGAAACCATGACAGTTCAGCAGCCTGCCATTCAATCATTCAACAGAAATTCATGTTGAGAAATGAGAGAAATTCACCTCACTCCATGCCATGCCCTGTGCTGGGGGCCAGAGCTACAGCTGTCACCTGGCTCCAGGGGCTTGCCATCGGGAGAGGTGAGGACAAGCAGTCCCTGTCCTCTGTGAAAGGCATGGCGTCCGAGAGCTGCCTGGCTCTGTGGGGCCTCTGTCCCAGTCAGGGGCGGTGCCAGAAGGGGTGGGGAAGGCTTCCTGGAGGAGGTGGCATCTAACCTGGGGTTCTGAAGGCTGAGAAAGAGGCAAGAAGTGGGGGTAGATGAAGGCATTTGAGGCAGAAGGAGAATATACAAGGCCCAGAGGCCAGGGGCAGGACAGCACATTTGGGGCACTGCACGTAATTCATCGTGTTTGGAACTCGGATTTGGTAGTGGGCTGCGGGCGATGGGTGTGGCCAGATAAGTGGAGTCGACTTATGAAGGGACAGCCACAAGCACGCCAACCTTCCAGGCCACTCTCCTTTCACACTGAGCTCTCTCTTACTCCGTGCAACTTTGAGAAGTTCTGGCCTTTCTCAGTATTTCAGAGGTTTCCCAGGGCTCTTGCCTGCATGGCCCTGTGGTTGCCCGGCAGATCTTTGTCCCAAAAGCCAGTCGGCATGGTGGTGACATAAACCCATTTGCCAGAGCCGGGGATTCAGTTGCAGCTGTGGCAAGACATGGTCTGGGAGGTCTACCACAAAGAAGGTGACAGCTAGCCCAACCCCAGAAATCCCAACCCTGTTTTCTCCCTCCCAGTCCCACGTGTGTATCCGGGCTGAGCTGAGCCTCTTCCACCAGGACCTCAGGAGTGAACTCATCAATCTAGCGGGTGGCACGGCCAGGATCTTGACGTGGGCTCTCCAGCAGCACATCCTGTGCTCTGGGTAAAGCTCTGAGGGGACAGGGCCCCCTCCTGGGCACTGGGTCTGTTTACAGAGCCAGGGATGGGGAACTGGGGGACAGCATGGGCCTTGGGCCCCCTCCAACGTCTGGGCAGCCCTGGCTTCTCACTGAGCCCTGCCACCTGTCTTTGGCACCTCTCCCCAAGCCCCTCAACTGTGTCCTTACCCACAAAAGTGGTCTCTGATAGCCACTTGCTCCAGTGGGACCCCACCCCCTATGGCTATGGCTTCCAAAATAGGGTTGGCCCCCTAATCCTGACCTAGCCGTGGCAATCAAGCTCCTTCCTGGGGACTTTGGAATTGATGGGGCCATGCCCAGTTGTGCTGGGAACATACACTGTCCCCAGGCTGGACTCTGGTCCGGGAGGCAGTTCTGTTCTGCCTGCGCCTGGAAGCGCAAGGAACTTGACTGCAGAGAGGATGTGAAAGCAGACGGAGAAGTGAGGAGCACAGAGAGGAGGCTGCCCATCTCCAGGGCTTTTTCTGTTCCCCATCCCTGGCCTTCTAAGCCCAGTGAGTCCTCTCCCCTGCTTTCCTGTTCCTGAGTTCTGTGAAATACCCCTGTATTTGCATAAACATTCCTATTTTTACCTCAAACCAGCTCAAGTTGGTCTCTTGTCCTTGCAACCAAAGAGAGGTGCCCCTACTGACTAAAGGTATAGATTCTGCAGCCAGATTGCTGGGCTGGAATCCTGCATCTGCCGTTTTCTAGCTGTGCTCTTGGGCGAGCCACTCTTGCCTCCGTTTCTTCATCCATGAAGCGGGGATGAGACTAGTGTTGCACATGGAGCACGGTTGCGAAGGGTCGAGTTAGAGCAGGCAAAGCATTAGAACAGTGCCTGGTAACATAGTAAGTGCTCCAGACGGGAGACCATATATTTCTTGGTCTTCTGGACACATGTGCGAGTGAAAGGGACACCATCGAGAGTTACCCTGGAACTACAGGTGTGTACTGGAAGGCCCCAGGTAAGCCAGGCCATGTGGTCACGCTACCTGTCAGTTAAAAACGAACAAACAGAAACCCTGTGCAGGTCCCTTCCTCTGTGTTTTGTTCTTCAGGCGGTCCTGGAGTGTGTGTCAGGCAGCGGCGGCCCTTTCTCTCAGAGACAAACTGCACTCCAGCAAACCGGTCCCAGGTGGGGGGTAGAGGGGGAGGCCCAGGCAGGGGTGGGCACATCTGCCCACACAGCTGATGCGGAGCCAGAAAGATGATTCCGGCTGCCAGAGAAAAGGTCAGGGTTGCATTTTCTTTCTTCCTTCCTGATGGATAGTCCGTTTTTTGAAATGTGGACTCCCCAAGGCCAATGGGACTGGTGCCATTCCAGAAATGTGTCACGCTGTGGGCGGGACGGTGGGAAGGGACCTGAGGGTGGGTGTCGAGGGAGGCCCCCCAAATAGCCTGAGCAGCAGGATGGACGACAGGGGCTCCGGAGGTATAAGCGCGTGTCGGGGCCTCGTGTGGTGTCTGGCCATGCTGCTCCTCGGGCTGCTGCTGCTGCCCCTGCTGGCCGGTGCCTGCCTGCTGTGGGGCCAGTGGAAGCGCAGGAGCCTCCACCTCCCGCCTCTTGCCCCGGGCTTCCTGCACCTGCTGCGGCCCAACCTCCCCATCTATCTGCTCAGCCTGACCCAGAAATTCGGGCCTATCTACAGGCTGCGCCTCGGGCTGCAAGGTGAGTGTCTTCTCCCTCTCGGCCCCACCGTGGGAGGACAGCAGGGTCCTCTCCCTGCTGACGCCCTGCACTGGCTGTCCCGCAGAAGTGGTGGTGCTGAACTCCAAGAGGACCATTGAGGAAGCCATGGTCAGAAAGTGGGTGGACTTTGCTGGCAGACCCCAGATGCTGTCCTGTAAGGGCTGGGGGCCTTTCCTGGGGGAGCAGCAGGGGCTGGGAGGGGCAGAAGATGGTCAGACCCCTGGCTTCCTTGGTCCGTGTTCACCCTCCACCCCCTGCCCCTCCTGCAGACAAGCTGGCGTCTCAGGGCTACCCGGACCTGTCCCTAGGGGACTACTCCCTGCTCTGGAAGGCCCACAAGAAACTCACCCGCTCAGCCCTGTTGCTGGGCATTCGCGACTCCATGGAGCCCGTGGTGGAGCGGCTGACCGAGGAGTTCTTCGAGGTGAGACTGGGCTTCCACGGCCACCTCAGGTCAGCCTCACCTCTCCCGGCAGCCCCTGCCCTGCCCGCTCAGCTCCTGCTCCTGCTCCTTCCCCACAGCGCCTGAGAGCACAGGCTGGCACCCCTGTGGCCATCCACAAGGAATTCTCTTTCCTCACCTGCAGCATCATCTGTTACCTCATCTTCGGAGACAAGATCAAGGTCGCTCATAGCCCCTCAGGCCCACCCTCAGCCCCTCCCCGACCCTCTCCTGAACTGAAAGCATTCCTCCTTTTCTGGTAGGAGGACAACTTGTTACATACCTTTCATGGCTGTGTTCAGGAGGTGATGACAGCCTGGGACCACTGGGCCACCCAAATTGTGAACCTAATTCCCATTCTCAGGGTGAGGAGGTGGCGCCCGGGCACCCTGGGTCCTGGGAGAGGGGGTGGGTGGAGGAATGGGTTCCCAGCAGCTATGATCTCTTGCTTCCCGCCCTAGTTCTTCCCTAATCCAAGTCTTCAGAGGCTGAAGCAGGCCATGAAGAAGAGGGACCACTTCGTAGAGAAGCAGCTGAGGTGGCACAAGGTGGGGACTGTATGTGGCCCAGGCTCCCCTCGGGCCAGTGATGCAACTGGCCCCAGCATCGCTGCGAGACAGGTTCTCCTGCCTCCCGAGCTCTGGGCCTGTTGCCATCCCACACCCCTCTCCCCAGGCCAAGCCCTCAGCCCATCCCTCCTACCCTCCGCAGGAGAGCCTGGTGGCAGGCCAGTGGAGGGACATGATAGACTACATGCTCCAAGAGGTGGCACTACCCAGAGTGGAAGAGAGCCCTGGACAGCTCCTTGAAGGGCACGTGCACACGTCTGTGGTGGACCTTCTCATAGGTGGCACTGAGACCACGGCGACCACCCTCTCCTGGGCCGTGGCTTTCTTGCTTCACCACCCTGAGGTGTGCCCTGGGGCAGGCAAAACTCCTTCCTGGAAGCCTGGGTGGGGGGACCCAGCTTGCTCGGCTCTGAGTCAGACTGTGCTTGCCCAGAGGTGCCACCCTCTCCTAATTGGCACAAAGGCTCCACTGGATTGCTGGGGAGTGGCTGGAGGCTGGGCAGCTGTGGGCTGGCTCGGGTAGGGCTCGGACCCTGGATGTCCCCACTTCCCAGATTCAGCGGCGACTGCAGGAGGAGCTAGACCTCGAAGTGGGCTCCAAAGCCTCTGGCTCCTGGGTCTCCTACAAGGACCGCGAGCGGCTGCTCTTGCTCAACGCCACCATTGCCGAGGTGCTGCGCCTGCGGCCCGTTGTGCCCTTGGCCTTGCCCCACCGCACCACGCAGCCCAGCAGGTGACTCCCGAGGGATGGGCGAGGAAGGCCTGAGCCCAGCGAGGTCTCGGCCAGCGCCTAACTCCACCCTCCTTCAGCATCTTCGGCTATGACATCCCTGAGGGCACAGTTGTCATCCCCAACCTCCAAGGCGCCCACCTCGACGATGCAGTCTGGGAGCGGGCACACGAGTTCTGGCCGGGTATGTGGGGGGCTGGATGCCTGTGTGCGGAGGTGGTGGAGGCCGGTTCAGGGGGCCACTGAACGCCCCCCGACCCTGTCTGTCCACTTGCCCACAGACCGCTTCCTGCAGCCGGGCAAGAGCCCCAGAACACTGGTATTCGGGTGCGGGGCCCGCCTGTGCCTGGGAGAGCCGCTGGCGCGCCTGGAGCTCTTTGTGGTGCTGGCCCGACTGCTGCAGGCCTTCACGCTGCTGCCGCCTGAGGGCGCCCTGCCCTCCCTGCAGCCCCAGCCCCACTTCAGCACCAACCTGGAGATTCCGCCTTTTCAGGTGCGGCTGCAGCCCCGGGGGATGGGCAGCCCCAACTTGGGCAAGTGCCAGTGACCAGGCAGGACGAGTGCCAGCCACGTGCCTCAGTTTCTCCTTTATTGCTCCCATACAAAACCCTCCCCTCCCCCCTGTAAACATGGTGCTGTGAGATCGCTGGCAGAGAAGGCTCCCTCCAGTGGCCGGGTGGTGAAGGCGGACCCTGGCTCTTCTCTCGGGCGACCCCTCAGTGCTCGACAGTCATACTGGGGCGCGAGAGAGGCGGGCACCAGCTCAGCCTCCTCCCGCTGGGGACCGAAAGCTTCTTGGTCTCAGCTTCATTTCCGTGAAGGGCACCGAGAACTCAAAGCCCTTCCAGGAGTACCAGCTCACTCCCTGGGAAAGGGGTTGCCAAGCGTCAAAGCCAACGTTCTATCTGCCCCATGCTGCCCCTCTCGAAGGCGGTTCCCAGCACTCGAGCAACCTCCCTCCTCGCTGCCTTCCTAACCCTCAGTCACCAAGGACTGGGGCTTGATCCTGAGCCGGCCCTTCCAGCCAATAAATCCTCTCGAGATAACTGCGAGGTCGGCGTTATTATTCCACTTCACAGATAAGGAGCCTGAGGCTCCGGGCTGCTCAGTCCCATGTCCCATCGCACCACAGGGCACCCCGGCTCCGTGTGCCTACCACCCTCACCTGGTGGTCCACTGTGCTCCCGTAGAGCCCGTTGAGGTTGGCATAGTGGCAGTTCCTGTACCACCAGGCCCCTCGGTAGGAGACAGCGCAGGAGATGAGCAAGTTGTTGGGGTCTCGGTCACGGGCAGAAAAGACACTGCCGCTGTGGTAGCTCATGGAGTCCCCTGGGAAGGGCAGAGGCAGGAGCGATGAGGGCCTCCCCTCTGGCCCACCCTCCCGGCCCCTGCAGCCCGCCCTTACCCGCGGTGCCATGGTAGCCCTCCAGGTGGAGGCGGTAGTACTCAGCAGCCGAGTCCACTCGGAAGGAGTCGTACTGCGCGAACACGGCCTCGTCCCCCGCCCGCAGGTCCACACGCATGGAGTAGTCTCCCGCCTTTGTCAGGCTGTGCAGGGCCTCATTGCCTGGGGGTGGGGGTGTGCCCTCATCAGGGCCCTGCTGTCCACAGGGCCCGACCCCTCCCTAGTTCCCCAGTCCCTGTGAGGCACTGACCCAGCCAGAACTCCCCAGAGATGTTCCCAAAACCATGGGCATACTCCTCCCAGTCCCTCCAGAAGTCCGTCTGTCCGTCCATGCGGCGCTGGAACACCTGGGGAGCAGGTGGAGGCACCATCAGCCTCTGCCTCCTGGAGCAGCAGCCCCTGCCCTGCACAGACCCCGGGCTTTCCGATGCCACCCACCAGCCAGCCGCCCCCATCAGTCTCCAAGTCACAAAACACGTTCAGGGGCCGCTCGCGGTTGCCGTTGAGGAAGATGGTGGTGGTCCTCGAGGTGCTGGCCCCGTTCTGCATCTCCTCCCCACAGTCCCTGGGGAAGGGGATCCGCAGTGCGCCTGGGGAGAAGAGAGTGTCGGGCCGGTCCTTTATCCAAACCTTAGGCCCCTGCGGCCACCCAGCCCCCGACCTCAGGCCCCAGCGTCCAGGTACCCGTGGTGAAGGAGGTGGACACAGGCGGCGTGAGGCTCTCGCCCCACATGGCCCGGAGCCGTGCGCTGTAGGGGGTGGAGGGAAAGAGGCCTAGGAGCCGGTGAGAGGTGACCCCTCTGGGGAGCAGGATCTCCTGTGGGACAGACAAGGGGCAGGTCAGGGGAGAGGGGGGTGGAGACCCACCCACTGGGAGAGCCACAGGCAGCACCTCCTGGGATCAGCCCAGGAGGGAGTTGGTCAGCGGGGCAGGAGCCGGGCACCTGGGTCTGTCCACCGGGCGTGTCAAAGCTGAGCAGGTAGCCTGTGGGCGGGACTGGGGGCTCAGTCCAAGTGAGCAGGGCCGTGCGGGGGGTCACTTCCTTGGCCTCCAAGTCCTGGGGGGCCTCCAGCCCTGGGAGGGAAAGTGGGAAGAGGAGATGGGGATGAGGCCATCCTGGTTCCCTCCACCCTCACCCCCCACATCCCACAGGCGTACCCGTGGTGAAGGTAATGCTGGCCGGGGAGGTGAGGTTGGGGCCCCGAAGGCCCTGCACGGTCGCCGTGTAGTTGGTGTGGAGCACGAGGCGGTGCAGGGGGTAGTCCTCCGCGCTGCCCGGGGCTGAGCCCTGCAGAGATGGGGCTGGGAGTGCAGGTGGATGTCATTGCCTGTCCCCTACATGTCCTGCCCCCGCTCTCCCCACCCTCAACCACTGAGTCCCCTTCAGGCCTCAGCCCTGCTCACCCCCGGGGGCTGTAACCCGGACGTCATATGTGTCCACAGGATTCTGGGGGGGTTTCCAGTGCAGCAAGGCGGAATCCTCGGTCAAGTTCAGTGCACGCAGCTGGGTGGGGCCGTCAGGAACTGGGAGAAGGGCAGGGCCTCAGGTGTCCTCGCACTCTCCTACCCCTTACCTCCCCCAGCTCCACTGGCCTCCCCATTCCCTCTCACCCCCACCCCTTGCCCAGGCCCCAGTCCATCTCACCCGTGGTGAGGAAGCCTGTGAGAGGCTCACTCTCCTCAAAGCCGCGGACTGAGACCACAGTCACCTCGTAGCGAGCACCTGGGATCAGCCCCTGGAGTGTCTGGGTCCGGGCCCGGCCATCCACCTGCACGCTCTGTGGCTCCCCTGAAAACACGTTGGGGGTTGGGTTACCCAGGGAACCCCACAGCAGCTGGAGGGTGGGCAGAGTGCAGGGGGCAGGAGAAATGCAGGCAAATGAGGGCATGGGCAAAAAGGTGTCACCTCCATCCGCCAGCTGATAAGAGACTTTGAAGCTGTCCACCCTGGATGATGGGGGCATCCAGCTGACCTTGGCCGAGGTCTCCCCAATTTCGCTGAACTGGAGATCTCGGGGGCTTTCCAGAACTGGAGGGAGGAACAATGGTGAGGGCAGTGGTAGGGAGATTCTTACCGCGGGAGCCCCACCCTGGGCCCTGCTCCAGGCAGGCTCACCCCCCTTCCTCTCTTCCAGCCCCCAAGAGTGGAAGCCGCTTGCTTGCAGGTTCCTCAAAGCCCTCCCCCAATCACCAGCCTCCCCTCTGGCTGGGCGCCAAGGCCCTCCCTGCGAAGTACCAAGACCCACTTCGGGGCAGAGTGCGTGTGAGCCGGCGCGGCTTCACCTGGGCTGAGGGTGCGGGCGGTGCCCTGGATGCTGTCGGCCTTGTGCGGCCCGCGCAGCCCGTACAGCGTCAGGCTGTACAGGGTCCCCGGACGCAGGTCCCGGAGCACGGCCGAGCGCCGTGTCCCTGGCACCACCAGCTCCCGCTGCAGCAGAGGACGTGGATGCGGCTCCAGAGTGCTGGGTGATGGGACCCCAAAGCGGAGGAGGAAGGAGTCGAAGGCCTCGGGTGGGGCCTCCCAGTTGAGCCTCAGAGAACTGGTGGTCACATCAGTCACCGACAGCTGGGACAGGCGGGGCCCTGGCTCCCCTGGGATCTGACCAGCAGGAGCCGGCCCTGCACAGAAGGGTTTGGAGACAGAAGCACACCAGCTCGGTGACCTAGTGTGGGTCCCTTCTGCTGCCCACCCTGGCCTCTATTTCTCCATGTGTGGAATGGAACGAGTGAGGCACTCGCAGCCACAGGTAGAGGATCTGCCGGAGTAGAGCCAAGGGCTGCTCAGATGCAGTCCACCTGCCTCCCTCCTTGGTACCCACTCTTTCCCTATCGCCACCACTTCTGGGCAACCCCAGCCCCAGACTAGTGGCCAGCAAGGCCTGGTGGTACCTGTCGTGCCCTCGGTGGAGACGGGCCCCAGGCGCTTCCCTTCGCGGAGGCCATAGAGGAAGAACTTGTAGGGGGTGCTGGGCTCCAGGCCTGAGATGAGGACCTTGCTCTGGTCACCATCCACGAGCAAGGCCTGGGGCTGCCCGTCTGTGTCCTCATACTGGACCACGAAGGAATCAAAGGGGCCCCGTGCCACATTCCACGAGAGACGTATAGAGTCTGGGGCTGTGTCGGTCACCGCCAGCACCCCTAGGCGGGGCTCTTCAGGGGGTTCGGGGGTCTCTGGCGCTGGTGTGTCCTCTTCTGGGGCTACATGGGAGAAGGCCAGGGGAGAAGCTGAGGCGCGTGGTGCCTTGGAGCCCTTCTCTTTCTACCTTTTCTTTGTTTTTTTGTATAAACAGGGTCTTGCTATGTTGCCCAAGCTGGTCTTGAACCCCTGGCCTCTAGTGATTCTCCCGCCTTTGCCTCCCAAGTAGCTGGGACTACAGATGTGTGCCACCATGCCTGGCTTTTTTTTTTTTTAATGTTTCAGAAATGGTATGTTGCCCAGGCTGGACTCCTGAGCTCAAGCCTCCACCACCTGTGTCACTGGGACCCAAGCATGTACCACCATGCCCGGCTCCCTTTCCATCTTGCTCCCCAAAGAGGGGGTTGTGGGATTGCCCCAAGGCTGAGGTGGGACTCTACAGGTCCTGGCCATGGCAGCCATTTGGAGAGACAGAAGGGACCTACGGTCTTCTAGTATCTTCCCTCTCCTGAGTCTTGGCATTGACTCCTGCACCCCGGGGCCTCTGAGCCCCACGCTGCGGCCTGTCTCCCGCGCAGCTGCTGCACTGCTCCTTCGTGGGCTCCCGCGCTGTCTGAGTCAGGCACTTGCTTTCCCCTTCTGCACCCGTGTCCCACTGAGCCCTACCTCTAGATGTCAGCACAGGCCCTGCCCCGCCCTCCACCTGGGATGCATCCGCTGAGCTCGGACACCGGTGCTCCCTTCTGAGAAAAGAACTGGCGGGTTAACGTGACAGGCAAATCACACCAGCCAGGCCCACATGCCCTGGTCGGGCCGGTCTGAGGTGGGCGTCAGCAGCCCCGGAAGAGGAACCTGTACCATAAATGCAGTCACTTCTCCTGGTTTCTGTGTCTCCCGCCCATTGTGTTTTCCAGTGATTTTCCACTTGAGAAAATGCTCCTGACTCATCCATGGCAGGGCCGTTTGCCCCCATCTGGGCAAGGCCACCCTGCTGGGAGGCAGTAGCCGCCCTAGCGAGTAATGGTGGCCGCTGGCAGGCATGGAGCAGAGAGTAGGGGTTGGCAGACCTGTCCTGGCCCCTGCCTTGACTCCCTGACCCAGGTCAGAGCCGAGGGCTGCAAACTCAAGCTCTTCCTCCCTCCTGGGCCCTGGCCAGGGCCCCCATCGCCCCGGCCACTCCTGCCAGTCCTTTTGTCCTCTGTCCACAGGCACAAGGAAAGCCACTCAGGCCAGCTCACTGGAGCTGAGCAGGACAGTCTCACCTGTCATTCCCAGGACCGACACGGGGCCCAGGCGCTTTCCTCTGAGGAGCCCATAGAGCAGGAACTTGTATTTCCTGCCAGGCTCCAGGTCCCCTATGGTGACCTTGCGCTGGTCTGCGGCCACAGGCACCACCTGGGGCTGCCCGTTTTTGTCCCTGTACTGGACCACGAAGGAGTCGAAGGGGCCCTGGGCCACCGTCCACAACAGGCGCAGGGAGTCTGAGGTCTCCTCATCCACTGTCAGTTCCCCCAGGCGGGGAGGGGGCTGCGGCTCCTCCTCCCGGGGAGCTGTGGAGAGGGTAGGGGAGACTCTTAGTCAAAGGCTGCCTTCCTCTCAGCACTGGCAACTTCTGGGAGGCCCGAGTGCTGGGAAAGGGTCCCTGAAGTGTGGCCTCAGGGACAGCCCCCGAGGAGACAGGCCTCTCTGGTCCTGCCCCTCAGGAAGGAGGGAGAGCAGCTCCATCTCCTCAGGAGGCCACTGCCAGCTCCTTTCTGTCCCTGCTGCTCCCACTCAGACCAAGGGTGCGGTGAACACGTAAATGATCACACCCCGAGAGAGGGGTGGCCTGGTGCAGAGAGGAGCTCAGCTTCCCCTGACCCCAGCCCCTGAGCAAGCACGTGGCCACAGCTGAGAGGCCCCCAGGAGGCATCTGGGCTGTGAGGGCTGGTCCGGGGAGCTGGCTGGCACGTGGGCAGTGGAGCAGAGGCTGGCACAGGCGGCGGTGGGTGCGGCAGGCGGCCTGCACCCTGTCTCCTCAGTGAGGGTTTGGGGAAGAGAATTATGGAGTCTGAGGGCCCCAGGGTCTGACTGGCTGGCTGCTCTGTCCTCCCCTGGCCAGGATGACTCATGGTCCTGGGAGCAGGGTAAGGGTCAGCGACCTGCCACACCCGTTCCTTGGGGGGCTGAGTCACGGGCACCACACCACCAGGTTTTTCCATCGTCTTTCTGTAGCCAAGGCCTCCTTATTTTCCACCTCTTGCCTCAAGCGGGGATAGAGGGAGGGGATGGGAACCACAGTTGCGTGCCAGTGGCCATGATTCATGACCATTATGCAGGTGAGGCGGCCGAGGGTCAGGGGAACGGAGTGGCTTGTCCTCGGTCGCACAGCCAGCAAGGGCTGGCACTGGATGTGAATACAGGTCTGCTTGGCCCCGAAGCCCGGGTTCTGTTTCCTTCCTGGGCAGTCAGCCGGTGAAGGAGACAGTGCACATAAAATGCTCAGAACTGCCTTGCACACAGCAGGGCCTGGCTTCTGCTGTTCTGAGACTTGTGCCAGGGCTGCAGACGGGATCAATCTCACGGGAAGGCCAAAGGGCCAGCCGGGGGGCTCAGGTAAGAGGCAGCTCTGGAAAAGGCGGGAGGCAGGGCCGGGGCTCACCCGTGGTGGCCTCGGCAGAGGAAGGGCCCAGCCGCTTGCGGCCTGCCAGGCCATACAGCAGGAACTTGTACTTGCGGGAGGGCTCCAGGCCGGGGACGGTGACCTCCCGCTGGTCTGCGGCCACCGGCACCACCTGGGGCTGCCCGTCCCTGTCCTTGTACTGGACCACAAAGGAGTCGAATTCACCCGCAGGGACCGTCCAGGAGAGGTCCACGGAGTCAGGGGTCACGTCCGCCACTGCCAGCTCCCCCAGGCGGGGAGAGGGCTTTGTGTCTGGGGCTGGAAAAGGAAGTGAGGTGCACAGAGGGTGAGACAGTGATGGAGCAGAGGGACCACTGGGCTTCCTGGGCTGCTGTGGTTCTGCAAGCTGGTCCAGGGAGCAGGAGGGGTGACTGGGCCAGGAGTCGGGATGAAGGAGGAGCCAGGCAAGAAAGCAAGTGTCCCCTGGGGCGTGGGAGCGTAGGGAGAAGGATGGGAGTGAGGGGGAAGGGGAGCTGAGGGCCTGGGTTTCAGGCGACCCAGTAAGTAAACGGGTCCTGAGGCCGGAGGGCGGGGCTCGGAAACGTGAACGTCCAACTGTCGCCACAAGGGGGCGCGGGCCGGCAAGGGGCTCCCAGGGCCCCGCTCACCCGTCTTCGCCTCCACAGGGACCGGGCCGTGGCGTTTCCCATCCTGCAGTCCGAAGAGCAGGAACTTGTACTTGCGGGCCGGGTCCAGCCCCAAGATGGTGACCTCGCGGAGGTCTCTGCTCACGGGCACTGCCTGCGGCTGCCCCTGCGCATCCCTGTACTGCACCACGAAGGAGTCGAAGGGGCCCTGGGCCACCGTCCACCACAGGCGCACGCTGTCCGAGGTCACCTCCGCCACTGCCAGCTCCCCCAAGCGGGGCTCCACGGGGGGCCGCGTGGGGAGGGCGGCTGGAAAATAGCAGCAGGGACAGGGTCAGGAGGCAGGAGCTGGCCCCGGGGAGGCGTGCTCTCCAGGCTGCGGAAAGGACGCTGCTTAGCACCCTCTCCTGAAGCGCTCACCGCGCTGGCACTGCCGCCGGCAGCCCACCACGACATAGGAGCAAGGTGCTGTGATTATTATCACCCCCATTTTGCAGGGATCTGAGGCACAGAGAGGTTAAGAAACGCTTGCAAATCACACAGTGACTACATGTCAAGGCAGCTTCAGATCCCGGCAGCCTGCCCTGGAACACACTCTGCGCTGCTAAAATACCCCCAAGAGCCCGAGAATTCGGCAAGTGAACAACTGAGCGACTTGGAGGTTCTGGATGACGCGAGGCAAAGGAAGCTACAATGACTGGGGCACAGACATGCTCTTCTGACTCTGAACAAAGTCTCCTTCAATCCTCACTCAATTCAAGGATGAGGCAGGATCACAGCAACATTTGGGAGAAGAGAGGCACCTGGAGGCCCCGGCAGGAGAGCTGCCAACATCCAAAGGAGAAAGACAAAAGAGCAAAGAGGAAAGCCCAGCGGTGTGGGCCTGTCTCCCACTCACCTGTCACGCCCACGGTGGACGCGGGGCCCACGCGCCGCCCCTCGTGGAGGCCGTACAGGTGCATCTTGTACTTGCGCCCGGGCTCCAGGCCCCCCACGGTCACCTCTCTCTCCTCACCCCCGACACGCACC
>NW_012150019.1:867632-868247 GCF_000956105.1 Propithecus coquereli | reverse complement strand
TCCGCCACTGCCAGCTCCCCCAGGCGGGGAGAGGGCTTTGTGTCTGGGGCTGGAAAAGGAAGTGAGGTGCACAGAGGGTGAGACAGTGATGGAGCAGAGGGACCACTGGGCTTCCTGGGCTGCTGTGGTTCTGCAAGCTGGTCCCAGGGAGCAGGAGGGGTGACTGGGCCAGGAGTCGGGATGAAGGAGGAGCCAGGCAAGAAAGCAAGTGTCCCCTGGGGCGTGGGAGCGTAGGGAGAAGGATGGGAGTGAGGGGGAAGGGGAGCTGAGGGCCTGGGTTTCAGGCGACCCAGTAAGTAAACGGGTCCTGAGGCCGGAGGGCGGGGCTCGGAAACGTGAACGTCCAACTGTCGCCACAAGGGGGCGCGGGCCGGCAAGGGGCTCCCAGGGCCCCGCTCACCCGTCTTCGCCTCCACAGGGACCGGGCCGTGGCGTTTCCCATCCTGCAGTCCGAAGAGCAGGAACTTGTACTTGCGGGCCGGGTCCAGCCCCAAGATGGTGACCTCGCGGAGGTCTCTGCTCACGGGCACTGCCTGCGGCTGCCCCTGCGCATCCCTGTACTGCACCACGAAGGAGTCGAAGGGGCCCTGGGCCACCGTCCACCACAGGCGCACG
>NW_012150019.1:864013-864907 GCF_000956105.1 Propithecus coquereli | reverse complement strand
CCCTCCAGCACTGCCTCTCTTCTGAGCACAGGCCCCTCGGGCCCTGCGTCCCGGGCCTCCCTGCACTGGGGGTCTCCTTAGCGTCTTTTGCTCATTTGGCTCCTGTCTTTGCTTCCAAACAGGCTCAGCACACCCCTCCCCAAAGCCAGAAACTGGGGCGTGTTCCTGGGCCTGAGCCCCTACCTGCTGCCAGCAGCCTCGGAGTGTGTCCCACTCTCTCCCCTAAGTTCCTCCTGGATGCCTTCCCTCCCACACCTCCAGTCCTGGATCCTGGCTGGGTCACCTGCCAGCTGGTCTCCCTGCCTCTAGGCTCCCAGCCACCCCACTTCTGTCCCCTCCCTTCCACCCTCCACATGGCAGCCGGAATGGGCTTTCTACCAGCACAGCTGCTGGTGCCAGACTCAGAGCAGAACTGGGCAACCACCCTCCTCCTCCCTGGGAGAAACCTCGGCTTCGTGGGCCGCCCCCGCCTGTCCTCCCATATTTCCAGACTATCTTCTGCACCTCAGAGGACGACACCCCTCCCCCACCCCACCCCGTTCCTCTCATGCTCCATGCTCTTCCGGGCCTCCTGCCCTTTGCCCCGGCTGTGACGTGGATCTGACACACTCTTCATCTCCTCTCGAAAGCTCTCATGGAGCTGACAGCCACCGGACCTCAGGTCTGTCTGTCCCTGGCTACCCAGGGGCAGGCTGCCTTAGGGGTCCCTTCCCAGTGCAGGTGTGGGCCGAGGGCCCCGTCACCGCCTTGCTTTGTTTGCTGCTTCACGGCCAGTATCTCTAGTACCGTGAGCCCCATTAGGACAGGAATATGTGCAGTGATACGGTAGAGAAGGGCACATCTCTGAGGGCCATCATTCCCTGCCCCCGATCCCACCCTACACTCACCTGTCAC
>NW_012150019.1:862779-863963 GCF_000956105.1 Propithecus coquereli | reverse complement strand
CCCCGTTCCTCTCATGCTCCATGCTCTTCCGGGCCTCCTGCCCTTTGCCCCGGCTGTGACGTGGATCTGACACACTGTTCACCTCCTCTCGAAAGCTCTCATGGAGCTGACGGCCACCGGACCTCAGGTCTGTCTGTCCCTGGCTACCCATGGGCAGGCTGCCTTAGGGGTCCCTTCCTAATCCAGGCCTGGCCCCTGGCCTTCACGCGTTTCCCTTCCTCAGTTGTGCTTTCTGGGTTTCTGCCTGTGCCCCCGACTGTGAGCCTCATGAAAACGCGAAATTGTGGTTTCACATGCCAGTTTCCCCCCGAGAAAGAGGAAAGCAGGCCTGACATCCGCGAGCTGCCCCATCCTCTCCACCAGGCTGTGGGTGCTCAGAGCCAGCCTGGCACAGCTCAGTCTAGGTGTGGTCCAGTTGGATACGGTTTCATGGCACATCGACATGAGACAAAGCCATCTGTCACCATGACGGATCAAGACAAAGCAAGGTCAGTCTGTAATCATGTCTCAACATGGACAAAGTCTATGATTTTCTACACCACAAAGATGACCAAACATTACCCGTCCAGCTAATCTGAGCCATGGTTCTTTTCCAGTTATGGCTTTGGCCTCCCTCTGATAGACTTTGTCATAGATAAGACCTAGCAAGATGCCTACTCAAAGCATTACCTCTTCCTCCTGACAGCATCCAATACACGCCAAAACGTCATTTCCTTAAACCCTCCCAAAATCACCAAACACAAGCCCAGATCCTAAAGAGCTTCTTTCTCAGCCCGCCCCCTGCCCCCTGCCCAGTCCCCCCCGCACTGCCGGGAGGATAACCCCATTCCTTCAATCACAAGTGAGTGCGTGGAGCTCTCTAGCTGAAGGGCATTGGTGACCCAAACCCACAGTCCCTGGATCAGGGCGTGGAATTCTCTGTTGAATGAACGAGTTGACCCGCTGGAGTAAAAGCCTATTAGCATTGCAGTGATGGGCTCACAGGGGGTGCGGTCCGGACACTGCCCCGGGACCCTTCCTCACTGCTGTCACAGCCCCCGAAACTCCACAGAGACTGAACGTCTCGGAGGAATTAGGGATGCAAGCGAAATTCTCTTCAAAAAATTTCAAAAGCGAGTCTGATTCCTTCATTGTGAGCTTTGCTATGCAAAGGGGGTCGGAGCCATGGCCAGCACAGGCATCAG
>NW_012150019.1:850678-851224 GCF_000956105.1 Propithecus coquereli | reverse complement strand
ACGGTGACCCCGTCCTCGTGCCCCGGCACCCGCACCACCTTGGGCTGCCCGTCCCCGTTCTTGTACTGGACCAGGAAGTGGTCAAACTGGCCCTCCGGGACCGTCCAGGTCAGGCTCAGGGAGTCTGGGGTGGTATCCGTCACTGTCATCTCGCCTAGGCTCGGCTTTGGAGGTGGGGCATGAGGGAACTCCTCCTTGGGGGCTGGGAAGAGACATAAACATAATCTTTCCTGTTGCTGGAAGGAGCCACTGAGGCCCCAGGTTTGAGGTCAAAAGGTGAGCCGGCTCTGGGCCTAATTTAAGATCCATTTTTGATTATCCAGGTCTTTTTATGGCCTCCTTGTGGTCCCTCAAACATGCCAGGCAACGTCCTACCTCAGGGCCTTTGCACTGACTGTTCCATCTACCTGAACATTCTTTCCCTGGATGCCTGTATGGCTCATGCCCACACTCACTTTAAGTCTTTATTCAGCCACCCTCTTTGGGGGATCTTCCCTGACCACCCTATTTAAAATTCTGGTTTTCTCAATTGCAATGTATCTTCCT
>NW_012150019.1:847201-849588 GCF_000956105.1 Propithecus coquereli | reverse complement strand
AGGCTCAGCGAGTCTGGGGACGATCCTGTCACCGTCAGCTCCCCCAGCAGTGGCTCCTCTGGGGGCTCTGGGGCCTCCGTGCTGGGTTCTGTGGGGCTGGGGGTCTCGTCCACATCTTGCGGGGCTGAAAGAAGAGATGGGGGTACAGTCTCAACGGGTGATATGCCGTCTGGTGTCGACAGTAGACAGTAGAGGACACGCATCAAATATACTGCAGCTGTAGGCTAGGGGCTCGCGCAGTCCTCGTATGTGCCACTCGGTCACTCTTGGAAGGAGCGGCTGTGAGGCAGCCCCCAGCCCCGTCCCGTGCTGCCGGCAGGACTGCTCCGCTGCAACCCTTCCGAAGGCACCTGGGACACGCGTGTCAGGAGGCAAAGTCACGCTCATTTCCTTTGACCCAGTAATCCCAGTTCTGGGCATCTATCCTAAGAAAACTATTAAAAGCAGGAAAAAGTTAAAGCATGGAAGAATTCGTTATGGGATTATTCATGACAGCAAAATGTGTCTGCGACCCAAATGACCCATGGAAGAGGATTAATTTTGTGACCGCGCTTTCACCGTAGAGTTTCCAACAACCATTGAAATGATGATTAATGCTGGTTGTGTAGCCACACGGTGAATGATGACAACGTAACTTGTGTACAAAAGACCAAGAGCCAAGAATTGTGTGGACGCTCCGACGGCAACTTTACAACACGCGCTGTGTGCAAAATGCAGAACGGGAACGTGTGCTACGCACGCTGCTATTTGTGACAGTCATTGGGTCACAGGTGGCATTATGAGATTTTTTCCCCCATTTTTCAAGCTTTCCATAATGTTACTATATTCTTTTTGCTAGAAAAATGCAGCCTTTTTGGCCACTAAAGAAATTCTGGGCTATAAAAATTACTAATCCTGGGGGGCTGGCTGGGGTGGCGGGCAGCGCAGATGGAACAGAAAGGGCAGGAGCGGCCCTCCCGCTGCCCCCTCTCCTCCGTGCGTGCTCCACTGGCCGCAAAAGGCGCAGAGAAAACAAGACCAAGCAGTGGATGAGAATTAACAGCTTACCCCCAGGGTGTGAATTTTTCTACCGTCCGTTTTCCAATGGTTTCCCCATTCTCTCTGTCCCCCCACACACAAGCGGTCCTTTGAGCGCACCTGCAGGAATGAGGCCTCTCCCCCGTGGTCAGGGAGGCCGAATGGGAAAGGCTCGCCTGCCTGCACGGGCTTCAGGAGACGACAGTGCACCGCGCAAAGTGTTCGCCTACTGCCACAGCGCTGGGACGTGTCCCACAAGAGACTGATTGGCAGAGGGGCCGTTGGTCCCCACGCGTAGGAGCTCTTGAGAAACGCTCGGAACCAGGCATGAGACTCTGGCTGAGAATGGCTTAGGCAGCCTGCCTGCCCTTGGGGAGTTTCAGTCGCCTTGTGATTTATGCCCCCGATTCTCACGGACTAGAAATGTTGACTTTCTCATAATTAAAAATGAAATCAGTTACAAGAGTGACGGAGAAGACAGAAGGAGTGTAAATGAGAAGGAGACATTATATTTTTCTCTTTTCCCCTGATTATAAAAGAAAATGCCATTTAAGAAAATTTGGATAATGCAGAACAGAATAAAACAGAAAGAAAATGTGATGGAACAGTCTATTCGTCTAATAGACCACGCCCCTTGATTTCTTTCCAGTCTCCTTGTCGTGACTCTTTCTTTTCTCCATTGTTTTCTTTCTAGCACAACTATAGCTTACAACATGCCTGTGATTTGCAAATGGTTGTGATTAGCATCCTTACTAAAACTTGGGGCTCTTTTTTTTTTCCCCAGAGTAATGGTCTTGTGTTAAAACATTTCAGTGGTGGCTTACCAGCTCATTTTATAGATGTTGCCTAAATTGTTTAGTTATCCTGAGATGTCTGACCTTGGTTGTTTCTCTTGTGTGCATGTGCGTATGTGGTTGTAACAAAGAATGCTGTGATTAAGAGGCGAAGAAAGGAAAACTCTGGCAGGTCAGATTGGCCTGTGCCTGCCATATTTTGCCATTGGAAGTGGCCAGTGGCTGGCTGTCACAGGGATGCCACACCAGGGGGACAATGAGGCTGCAGGAGGGCAAGGCCAATCCTCCAGGCCAGGGGTGCCCCAGGCCATGAAGGGAGGGCATGAAAGGGGAGCAAGTCCTAGACCCACGGAGGTCGTGGAGAGAGCAAGCAGTCAGGAGGTACTCGTGAGGGACAGGCAGTTATCTTTGAGGCCCCGAGCACTACTCACCTGTCACACCCACGGTGGACGTGGGGCCCACGCGCCGCCCCTCGTGGAGGCCGTACAGGTGCATCTTGTACTTGCGCCCGGGCTCCAGGCCCCCCACGGTCATCTCTCTCTCTTCACCCCCGACACGCACCGCCTGGGGCCGCCC
>NW_012150019.1:820573-846746 GCF_000956105.1 Propithecus coquereli | reverse complement strand
TACTGGACCAGGAAGTGGTCAAACTGGCCCTCGGGGACCGTCCAGGTCAGGCTCAGGGAGTCGGGGGTGGCGTCTGTCACGGTCAGCTCCCCGAGGCGAGGCTTGATGGGAGGCTCGGGGGTCGTCGTGGGTGGTTCTGAAGGCTCATCTTCCTCCTCCTGTGGGACTGAACAGAGACATGGGGAGGGGACTTAGGGGGAGGGTGTCCGTAGGGACTCTGCTCTCCTCTGGACTCCCCCAGCCATCTGGACAGAAGTAGAGTGGGCCGAGATCTTCTCACCTGTCAGAGCCTCAATGTGGGCAGGACCCACTCGCCGCCCATCATGGAAACCGTACAGCGTCACCAGGTATCTGTGGTCGGATTCCAGGCCAGAGAGGGTGATGTCATTCTGGTCACCCCCTACGTCGACCACTTGGAGTCGCCCCTCTCTATCTGTGTACTGGACCTCAAAGGAGTCAAATTCTCCCTGTGTCACCACCCAGGAGAGCTGCAGGGTGTGTGGCGTGGCCTCTCCCACTGTCAGCTCCCCCAGGTGGGGCTCAGATGCTGATGGAGTGGGGGCTGCGGTCTCTGCTTCGATTTCTTCTCTGGGAGCTGGTTCAGAGAGACAGGTAGAGATGGATGACTGGTCTGTCGACTCACCAAGACTCTCGGGAGGAGGGGAGGAGGGGAGGAGGGGAGGGAATGAAGGCAAGAAGTCAGCAATAAAAGGACCAAATTTTGATACACATGGATGAATTTTAAAAGCATTATGCTAAGTGCGAGAGGCCAAACACCAGATTGTTATGCGATGTGATTAAACGGCAAGACTATAACGACAGAAAGCAGATCAGTGGTTGCTAGAGGCTGGGGTGGGGAAACTGACTGGAAATGGGACAAGGACACTGTTTGGGTCAATGGAGATGGCATAAACGGGAAGCGCAGCGAGCTTACGGCTCCACAGAGCAGGACAGCCAGTGGGAAGGAGGCACAGCGTGTTCTGGCCGCTGCACTCACCGGTCATGGCGATGGCAGAGATGGGACCCACACGCTTGCCACCGTGCAGCCCGTAGAGCAGCAGCTTGTACCTATGGGCAGGGTCCAGGTCCGAGATGCCGACCTCCCTGAGACTGCCCTCTACGGGCACCACCTGTGGCTGCCCGGCCCTGTCCTTGTACTGGACCACAAAGGAGTCAAATTGGCCCTCAGGGACTGTCCATGAGAGGCCCACGGAGTTCGGCGTCACACTGGTCACCTGCAGCTCCTCCCCCAGACGGGGTTTTGGGGGATGCTTTGTTCCAGTATCCACAGCACTCCAGGCCTCTGAGATGGAGACATGGAGAGGAAATGGCTGAGCCGTTTCCGGAAGGCTGGGTGACTTCGACGGGCAGGACCGAGAGGTACGGAGACAGGGCTGGCAGGCTGAGTCCCATGGGGCTGGCGCTAGGGGCTTGTGCAAGGGTGTGGGGAGCCGGAGCTGAGCCCGAGTGGCTGGGGCCAAATGACAGTGATGTCAGCCACCACACGTCACCGCCAGCTGCCCGAGAGGGGAGCAGAGTAGGGCCCTGCAGGAGCTGCCCCTCACCCGTGGTGCCCTCGGCGGTGAGGGGGCCGTGGCGCTTCTTGCCCAGGAGGCCGTAGAGGAGGAATCGGTACTTGCGGCCAGGATCCAGGGGGGCAACGGCGACGGAGCGCTCGTGGCCCTCCACAGGCACCACCCGGGGCCCGTCCTTGTCTTTGAACTGGACCACGAAAGAGTCAAACTGGCCCTCAGGGACTGTCCAGGAGAGGCGCAGCGAGTCCGAGGTGGGGTCCGTCACCCACAGCTCCCCGAGCTGGGGCGGGGCCCCCGGGCTGGCGTCGCCTCGGGCAGCTGACAGAGAGGAAAGGTTCTTGCGTTTATTTTTTCCAAAATGACTCCTCAACTGCCTCCCTCTGGGGTTGGAAAAACCCAGAACTGCCCAAAAGCTCAGCCAGTGCTTCTCCCAAATATTTCCATCGCCTCCCATCCTCGCCACCATCTCCACCTGGCCCACCACCTCCGCTGGACCGCAGTGGGGAGGGTCTCCTGTCCCGAGTCATCTCTGGCTAGAGAGAGCCCCTCGCTTCCCTCCTCATCTTATCCCTCGTGCTGCCTGGCCTCTTCCAGACGACCTCCCCGCAGGGCGCAGCTTGTCACAGACTTGGCTCTGTCTCCTCTTACCCAGCAGCCCCACACTGTGATGGGACTGGCCCCGAGACACCCAAGGGCACAGGATCCCCAGGGGCAGACAGCAGGTGGGGAGGCGGACTTAACAACACAGGTGGTTGTCGCTCCCCTGTTCCCCTTCTCACTCTGCACCGGCTGGCCCCGGGAGAACTAAGCCTCCCACCGGGCCTGTGCAGGCGCGGGGGCTGCCTGCGTGCCTGGGGGAGCTCAGACTGGGAAAGGATCTGGAGTCTGCCCGAGAGCCACTCCGGGGCCTGCGAAGGAGCTGGCCTGCTGCCTTCCTGGACAGCGAGGACGCTGACGGCATTGTTATTGCGAGAGCTTTCTGGCAACAGGGAGCCCCCAGGGGCAGGGAGGGCCTGGACTGAACCCCAGGAAAGGGGCACAGCTGGGCTCCTCTGGTTCCCGAGTTCTGAGGCTCGGGGTGGGGGGCAGAGGAGGAAGGGGAGCCTCTGCAGGAGGCGCACGTGGGACCAAAAAGGCCTGAGCCAGGAGGGTAAGAGCCTGCGTGGAAGTCGCAAGGGCGACAGCCAAACTCTGAGGAAGTGACGGCCCGAAGGCCCAGGGAGGCAGGAAGGGCTCCTGGCTACCCTCACCCCCTCTTCCAACACCCCAGTCTCTCTCGGTCCCTCCTCCAGGAAGGGGCCTGTGGGGGCGTCCCCCCTCCACCAGAAGCCGAAGTTAGAAGAGGGGCAAAATCAGCAAGGAGAGCAGACCCAGGAACTGGCCTGTTCTTCTGGTCCTTGTCTGCTTTAGGTGGGGAGGGCTGTGGCTTTTCAAAGGAGACAGAGGAGGTGGACAAGGGAAGACCTGGGATGGGGAGTGGGAGGAAGGGGGAAGGCTGCGGGGCCTCTCACCTGTCTTCGCCTCCACAGAGACTGGGCTGCGTCGCTTTCCATCCCGGATCCCAAAGAGCAGGAACTTGTACTTGCGGGAGGGCTCCAGGCCTGGGACAGTGACCTCCCGCTGGTCTGCGGCCACCGGCATCACTTGGGGCTGCCCGTCCCTGTCCTTGTACTGGACCACGAAGGAGTCGAATTCACCCTCAGGGACTGTCCAGGAGAGGTCCACGGAGTCAGGGGTCACGTCCACCACTGCCAGCTCCCCCAGGCGTGGCTCCAGGAGGAGCTTGGACGCCTCTGTGGCTGGGGCTGGTGGGAGAGGATCTGGGATCCAGGAAGACAGAGAACAAGGCTGAGGTCTTTGAGGGGGGAACCCCTGGGTGCTCAGGGCCTTAGGGGGCTGCGAACTGAGATGGGGAACAGTTACACCTTTATTTTCACACCTGTAACTGCAATGCAGCATTTCCTTCAATGACCAACACAGGAAACCCACCATAGTAGTGGCATCGCGACTTTGTTGCCAAGAGACAACATAGACGTTTTTACGTCACGTTAGAGATGTTGCAAAGACTTTAAAATACCATTTACACTCATCACTACTTCTAAAAGTTGTAGTTTATTAAACATGCAATGTGTTATAGAATGAACTGATGTCAGTCCAAGTATTACTGAATCATGAATTTGAGTTTTTAAGAAATATTTTGATAATTGTAAATCTATATAATTGGCTTCCTTTGTAATCCTATACATTTTATTTTATAGATTTTAAAACATTGCTCTGAGAGGGGTATGTGTTTCACCAGATGCCACCATACAAAAGTCATGGAGTTTCCTCTTCCTAGACATGGGAAAAAAACCCCAAAATCCTGGGAACCTATGCCTAGGAGGCCATGAGGGGCAGGAGGAAGCCAGGAGCCAGAGAGAGGGCAGCTCCCTGGAGAGAGAAAAACTGGCCCAGGCCAGAAAGGAAAGCAATTTAAGCCACGCAGCTAAGGACGGATTCTGAGAAGGGATTTGGGGATGTGTACCGTTTAACCCCAGTAGGAAAGGGCAGAAGGGGGAGGTGGCAGCCATGTCCAAGTCACAGTAGGGTTGCAAAGAGAAGAGGAGGAGACAGCTGTGGACAATGGCAGAAGGAAAGAGAGAAAGTCTGAGGCTGGATTAGGCCGAATGGAAGCAGACGTCCCGCGCGGTGAGGGGAGCGGAGATGGGGAAGGACCCCAGGGCAGGGAGGTTCCAGCCCAGGAGAAGCCACGGGGTCAGGGAACAGACCAAGAAGCCTGTGAGCCCGGGAAGGCCCTGCAGGGCTTAGCCCTCCACGAAGGAGCGGCGGTGCCCAGGCAGGGCTGGGAGAAGGGCTGTGGGGTAGGAGCTCTGGGTACCCAGGGATGGGGAGTGCCTCACCCTCACTCACCCGTCACCGCTACCACGGAGAGGGGGCCCACTCGTTGCCTGCCATGGAGCCCGTAGAAGTTCATCTTGTATTTTCTTGCAGGCTCCAGGTTGGAAACGGTGACCTCCCGCTGGTCTGCAGCCACGGGCACCACCTGGGGCTGCCCGTCACTGTCCTTGTACTGGACCACGAAGGAGTCAAAGTGGCCCTCAGGGACAGTCCACAAGAGGCCAACGGAGTTGGGGGTAACATCTGTCACTGTCAGCTCCCCCAGGCGCGGCTCCGGCGGGGGCTGGGTAGCTGGAGGGGTCTCTTCTTCCCATTGTGGGGCTAGGACAGAGATGGCAGGGAGCTATTAGGAAAGGGCCTTCTTTCCTTTAGTAATACTTATGTCCATTATTTTTGTGGTACCCATGAGGTGGTTTGATGTAAAACTGCATCCACTGGCAACATCTGTCTGGCCAACAATCCCTCACTGGGGCCCTGCCAGGTGTCTGAGGTTACAGTTGCTGGGAGAGAGGGGTGTCAACCGTCACTGAGACCCTGGCAAAGTGGCTGAGGTCCATCCGTATGTCAATGACTCCAAACTTAGATCCCCTGTCCAGGCCTCTCCCCTGACCCCAGGCTCATGTTTGCTCAACGTCTTCCCGAGATGCCGCATTGGTGAGTCAGGCTCGACGAGTCCAAAACTGGGCCTGAGCTTCCTCCGACACCTGCTCCCAGCCTGCCTGCCCCCCTCAGAGAAATAACCAGCTCATTCTCCAGCCGCTCCGGTCAAAATCCTCGGAGTCCTTCCCAAGTCCTCTTTTACATCCCACATCTGCCCCGTGGGCAAGTCCTATTGTCACTACCTTCAGAATCTGACCCTCCTCGCCACTGCCAAGCACCAGGGGCTCTCACTGGACTATCACAACAGTCTCCCAGATCACCTCCTTCCTTCTGCCCCCACCCCCGTCTGCAGGGTCTGCAGCCAGCAGGGTCCTGTTAACGATTAGTCAGAGCCTGTTCCCACAGTGGCTTCCATCTCACTCGGAGTGAAAGTCAGGTCCTTACGGTGGCCTCCAAGGTCCCACATGTTCACTTCTCACATCACCCCCTGCCACCTGCCCTCCTGCAACTTCTTTCCATGAGGGAATGAACCGTCCCTCACCATCGAGCCTTACTGTTGGTGGTTTGGCTTAACTGGAAAAGGTGAGATTTTAACTGTTCAAGAGCATGACAGTTCCCATGCTGCATGTGGGACAGTCCTTTTCTGATTTTGAAGTTTCTAATAAGCTCCATGCATCTCTCCCCTGGCAACAGCCCCACAAGTGCCGTGCGCCAGGCCAGCCCCAGGCTCAGTGGGCTCCGGCGACTTCATGCCCCGGCTGCGCTAACGATGAACAGCGATGCCCGTTTCTTTCCTAAAGGGCCTCCTCCATTTTATCCAGGACATGTAAAAATACATCTTTCAAAATATCCAGCATTAAAATACAGATTTCTCAGCCGGTACAGTGGCCCACGCCTCTAATCCCAGCAACTCCGGGCCGAGGTGGGAGGATCGCTTGGGCCCAGGAGTCGGAGGTTGCAGTGAGCTGTGATCACACCACCGCACCCCAGTCCGGGCGACAGAGCAAGACCCTATCTCTGAAAATGAACATGGATTCCTCCATGGGAAGGTCTGCGCAAACGTCGAATGAACTGAGAACATGCGAGAAGTCACATCACTTCCTCCGTTACTGGGCAGCATTTGCTCCACCTTGAAGATGACGATGCCGAGGGTGGAGAGGGGGTAAGTTTTTCAAGATCACACAGCTGAGAACAGGGGAGGCCAGGAGTGGAACTCGGTTTGTCAGGTTCCAAATCGAACCGCCTCAGTCAGTGCCTGGTAAAGCCTGTCCTCACCTCAGGGACCAGGGCCAGGCCTCACAGAGCCCAGTGTGGTTCCCTGGGACAGAACAGACCAGGATCACTCCAGCAGAAACCTTGGTGGCACCTCTGGGCCTGGCACCTGCCCCAGCCTGCTACCTCAGGCCCTGGGGAGAGTAACTCAGGGTGGCTTTCCCGTCTCCCTCTCCTCAGTGCTGACGGAGGCAAAGAAAAGAAATTGGGAGTGGAAGGTTCTGGAAACTAAATTAACCAAGCCATTATCTGGTTGAGCTTTGTGGAAATACGGAAACAGTGTTCTGGAAAACTATCTGTTTCTCTACCTTTAAGTTTTTAATCTTTCCCCTTATAGTAAAAGTTGTTTTTGAAAAAGGTGTGTCTTGTTTCAGTGAGCAAAGGGAAAAAGAGACGCCTCTCGCAGTGACCAAGCTGGGTAGGTCAGCAGGAGGGTCCCAGAGGCACTGCTGCCCACTCAGCCTCTTGGGCTGAGGCCCTGGACAGGAGGTGCCCAGGCTGGGTTCTTTGTGGTGGTTCAGGTGGTCCCTAACTGGGCCCGAGACAGGGAGGAGGAAGGAATGCTCTTCTTTGCTGTGAAGTCACTCACTGGATGAGTGCTAACGAAACTTTTGGCCGGTGTGGTGGCTCATGCCTGCAATCCTAGCACTCTGGGAGGCCAAGGCAGGTGGATCCCTTGAGCTCAGGAGTTCAAGACCAGCCTTAGCAAAAGCGAGACCCCGTCTCTACTAAAAATAGAAAAATTAGCCAGGCATGGTGCACTCCTACAGTCCCAGCTACTTGGGAGGCTGAGGCAGGAGGATGGCTTGAGCCCAGGAGTTGGAGGTTGCAGTGAGGTACGACGATGCCACTGCACTTTACCTGGGGTGACAGAGCAAGATTCTGTCTCAAAAAAAAAAAGAAAAGAAAGTTTTGGGTTGCACTGATGAAGAGGCCAACGTCTCATGCATGTTCTTCCACCCAAGTACTAAGCAGGCCTGGCTCTGCTTCCGAGATCAGAGGAGGCCGGCGCGTTCAGGGTGGGATGGCTGCAGGCTCACGCACGTTCTGACCAACAGCTGAACCAGCCAAGGAGGACAAAGCGGGCCCCACAGTAAGGATGATCATAATAATCCCAGGAGCAAATGCTGCGAGCATGTTTGCTGCGTGCCAGGCCCAGTGCTGATGCTTTACATCTGTTAGCTCCTTTAATCCTCACGATTCGGTGAGGTCGGTGTTATCCCCATTTTATAGACCAGGAAACAGAGGCACAGAAAGTTTACAACCTACTCAGGGTCACAAAAGCGCATTGTAGCCCCAGTCCTTAGTGGCCTCCTCTTTCTAGGTCTTCCCCAAGCAGGGGGTGCCTCATGGCTCCGCTGGAGCAGGAAAGGAACTGGCTCCAGGGAAGTCAGGGCCAGCAGTGGAAGGGAACCAAACCAGGCCCCTGCCCCTCACTCACCTGTCACGCCCACGGTGGACGCGGGGCCCACGCGCTGACCCTCGTGGAGGCCGTACAGGTGCATCTTGTACTTGCGCCCGGGCTCCAGGCCCCCCACAGTCATCTCTCTCTCCTCACCCCTGACACGCACCACCTGGGGCCGCCCGTCCCTGTCCTTGTACTGGACGGTGAAGGAGTCGAAGTGGCCCTGGGGGACGGTCCAGGAGAGGCTCAGCGAGTCTGGGGACGATCCTGTCACCGTCAGCTCCCCCAGCAGTGGCTCCTCTGGGGGCTCTGGGGCCTCCGTGCTGGGTTCTGTGGGGCTGGGGGTCTCCTCCACACTCTCCTGAGGAGCTGTGAGAAGAGATGGGAGATACAGGCTTAAAGGGTGACTTGCTTGCTGCTGTCATCAATAGAGGACATGTGTCAGATATACTCCTCACGCCATAGGCTTAGGGGCTTGCGTAGCCTTTGTGTCAGCCATTGGGGCACTCATGGATGGAGGGGGCTGAGATAACCCCCAATGGCATCCTGTATGGGTGGGTTCTGTGGGGGCAAGGAGTCTCCCCTCGTATCTGCGAAAGCAGCTGAGATGGGAAGAGAGGAAACCTCTGCGGATTCTTCTATACCATGTTCAGTGACAGTGCTGACCTGCCTGCGCTTCCCCAGCTCTGGCGGCCCTGCCCCTTGTGTCCCATGACTGTGGAATGTGCGCCTGCTACAACCTCCCCAGGAAGCCCCGCCCCCTCCCTCCCCTTTAACCTTAAGGAATGAATTGCTAGGGCAGGGCTCCGGGCCAGAATGGGGAAAAAAATTCAGGAGCAGGTGGGGGCTCATGGGAGCTGGGGAAAGGCCCTGTTCTTTCCTGGCTGGCTCTGGTATCACACCCCTGTGGGCACCTACCAGCGTCCCCTGCAGCTAGGTCTTTGCCAAGGCTCCGTGGAGTGGGGAGGGCACAAGGGAAGCCCGCCCTCCTGGGGCCCACCCCTTGGTCCATGACTACTCTGGGATGGGAGGCAGAGGAGGGAACAGGCATGAATGATAACCCAGGCAAGGATGGGGAAGGCAGGGAGGGGAGGAGAAAAAAGGTTACTGGGAAGTGAGAGAGTCAGGGAGAAATAGCAGCTCAGTCTCCAGTGGCAGATTTGAGGTGCCATGCACTATACTAAGTGCTGTACATGTATCATCTCATTTAATCCTAACAACTCTGTGTAGTGGTAACCATTGTCGTCCCCATTGACAGAAGGAAAGGCTGAGGCACAGGGAGGTTAAGTAACTTGCACAAGGTCCCCTAGGTAATGAGTTGCAAAGCTGGTAGCAAGATTCAGGGAGGTGGCTCTAGAGTCTTTGCTCCCAAGCACCATGTCACCCTATCTCTTGGCAAAGAATTCACAGGACATGGAGATGGCACTGGATGGGGACAGGCTGGGGACACGGAGGAGGAGGCTGGGATGCTGCGCTGAAAGTGAGCCCTTTGCCCCAGTCCCAGTCAGGGAGCTGGGGGACTGGAGGAGTCCTCTGTGCACCGCAGAGGCTGGGGAAATGTGGTGCTCTAGTCCCTGCACCTGGATCTGCCACCTGTGATCAGAGCAGCAATGGCGGGAGGGCGTGGGGAGCAGGTGACCGAAGCTCAGAAGTGACCACAGCCTGAACTACGCCATGATGTAGCCCAGTAAGAACTGTGGGGAGAGAGAACACAGTGACCGAACGGTGAGGACATCTGCAGGGAGGACAGAACAGGGCAGAGGGGTAGGTCCGGGTGCTTGGAATGGGAAATGGGACCTGCCTTGGAGATGGAGAAGCGGGGCCGAGAAAGGAAGGAGGAGCCGGAGCTGGACGAGGACAGGAGAGCAGCGGAGAGGGGCGGGTGGGCAGTGGCGGAATCGGAGCTGAGGAGGAGGAGGTGGAGGGGCTGGAAGGACCCAGGCCAGGTCTGGCTCACAGGCTGGGGGCCGGCAGGGGGCAGGCCTGCGCAGCCCTGACTCACCGGTCTTGGCCACCACAGACACGGGCCCCACACGCTGCCTGCCACGAAGCCCGTAGAGGTTCATCTTATACTTCCGGTCGGGCTCCAGGCCAGGGACGGTGACCTCATTCTCATCCCCCTTGACGGGCACCGCCTGGGGCTGCCCCTGTGCATCCTTGTACTGGACCATGAAGGAGTCGAAGGGGCCCTGGGCCACCGTCCACGACAGGCGCAAGGAGTCTGGCGTCACGCCGGTCACCGTCAGTTCCCCCAGGAGGGGCTGCTCAGGAGATTCAGGACGGGGGTGCTCCTCTTTCCTCTCTGGGGCTGTAAACAAGAGGATCCAGCCAGGTGCTGAACTGGCGGCCTGGGATTGGGGCTGGGGTTTGGACGGGATGTCACAATGTCACATGGCGGGGTGTCACTATTTGATTAGTGTGAGTGCAAAACTCCTGGGAAGTCTGGCACAGCCAGGGCGTGACACACCTTCTGGGCTGTGGGGAGCTGCTGCATGGGATGGGAGGGGCCCAGCAGTGTGGGGGAGGCCGGCTGCCCCTGCGCCCAGGAGCGGGGCGAGGACGCCGGAGTCAGCCATCTTGCTGGGGTCCAGCTGGTTTCCGGCTGAGGGCAAGTGCGCGGAGGGCTGGGAGAGGTCACGTGGGGGTGTGGCGGCTGCCACTCACCCGTGGTGCCATCGGCCGTGAGGGGTCCATACCGCTTCTTGTTGGCAATCCCAAACAAAGTGAATCTGTACTTGTGGTCAGGGTCCAGCGGGGAGATAACGACTGAACGCTCAGGCCCTTCCACAGGTACCACCTGGGGTCGTCCATCTCTGTCCCTGTATTGGACCATGAAGGAGTCGAACTGGCCCTCAGGGACGGTCCAGGAGAGGTGCAGTGAGTCTGGAGTAGGGTCTGTCACCCACAGCTTTCCCAGGCGGGGTGGGGTCCCCGGGCTTGGGTCACTCCGAGGCACTAGGAAAAGGGGGACAGAGAGAAGGGAGAGTCACGGGTCATAGGATAAGGGTGAATCCGTCTCCCACACAGGGATGCTGTGTGAGGTTGTGCAGGCAGGTCGCTGCACAAAGGTGCATTGCCAAGGGAGTAGAGAGGGACAGAAGCCAGCCAGCGCTCGAGGGAGGAGCTATGTCTAAGAGGAAGGGGTGCCCTCTTCCAAATGACACTAAAGCGCTGTGTGGACTAGTGCGGCCCTGACTCTATCCATAACCCAGGAGCAGGAGCTTCAGAGAGAGGGGACCCCAGCCAGGCCCTTTCAAGCCTCCACAGTCAGGGAAATCTTCCCAGGACAACCTCCGCTGCTTCCAAGCCTCACTACTCACTGGTTTCTCCTCCAAGAGAGAACAGCACAATCTCTGAGGCGCTGCGATGTGGGACAGCCTCCCACACCCGTGCTCCAGGCCTGTCCTCCTCCTTGGGAACTTTGAGCCATGAGTGACTCCCCTCCCAGCAGCTGTGCCATCAGCATTTAAACAAGCTCCTGTCCCCCCTGCCCCAATCCCGTGCGCATCTCCCTCCAGCTTCCAGCTTCCCTCTTTGCTCTCTATTTCCAGCCCAGATTCCAGAAAGCGATGTCTACACTGGTTGCAGCCATGTCCTCATCGCCATCACCCTCCCAACCCAGCTCCACCCTCCACCAGGCAGTTCTCATGGGGCCAGTGGTGACCCTGCCATTGCTAAGTCTTGTGGACACTCTATAGCCCTTGAATCACTCTTCTGGAATCTGACAAGTCTGACTGTGCCCTGCTGCATGGTTCTGCCCCTCCCTGCGAGTCACCCCTCAGGCTACCCCATAGGCTCCTCTTCCTCTGCTCACCCCCAGGGTTCCAGCGGTCCTGTTTCTTCCCCCATCCCACACTCTCACCCTGGCTCCTGCCCACTAGCACTGATGACACCACACCCCCCCTGCAGGCCTTCTCTCCGCTCTCCAAACCCAGAAGGCAGTAGAACCCTGAGGCCCCACCCCTTCTTCCTCTCTGCCTCACTTCTCATCTGTGAAGTGGGCATGCCTCCCAGGTGTGCCTTAAGGAGTGTGATGATCCTTGCTTAGAACATCTCGAACACATTTGACTCTCATTAAATGCACAAAAGATGTTTATCTAAGTGTTCCACACTGTGTTGTTCCACTCCCTGCTGCTCCTTGCCTCGGGAATGGGAGTATCTGACTCAGAACCCCGGGGGACTGCCTGGGCCCCTCACTCTCCTTCACCTCCCACATCCAGCCTGCTGCCACCATCCCAGCCAAGCCACCACCACTTCTTGCCAGCTCTTAATTCCCTTCTCCGGCTACCCTCTGCGGCAGTCACAGCGCTATTTGCAAGACGAATATCCAGTCAGGCACTCTCTTACTTAGCCCTTCAGAGGCCTCCAGGACCTCCAATGAGGCCCAAGCCCCTCAGCACGGCCCAGGAAGCCCTAAGCCCTTTAGCTCCCCACGTGCCCTGCTCTCCAGCCCCAGGCCACTGACACCAATTCTCCTGCGGCCACACTCTTCTGCCTGCCCCACCACTAATTTCCCTCTAGCATTCAGCTCATGCACCGCCGCCTCCAGGAAGCCTTCTTGGAGCTCCCAAAGCAGGTTCCCAAAGTACTGGGAAGACTTGCAGGACGGTACGGAGGGCAGGGGCGGTATGACGGCTCTCACTCACAGATCTTGGCTTCAGCCACCAGGGGGCCGTGTCTCTTCTTGCCAACGAGCCCGTACAGGACAAATTTGTACTTGCGGCCGGGGTCCAGGGAGGTGATGGGGGCCGAGCGCTGGGGCCCCTCCACAGGCAGCACCTGGGGCTGCCCGTCCCTGTCCTTGTACTGGATCACAAAGGAGTCAAACTCGCCCTCGGGGACCGTCCAGCGCAGAAGCAAGGAGTCAGAGGTCATGTCCGTCGCGGTCAGCTCGCCTAGGCGTGGTGGACCTGAGGGCTTCCCAGGCTTCTCCTCATCCCTGTCTGGGATTTAGGGGGCAAAAGCAAAGCACAGTGGACTCACCCATTTCCTTGTCCCCGGCCTCCCTCCCGCTCCTCTGCCTGCCTGCCTCACCCCATCCTGGACAGCTCCCTCCCTGGAAGCCTCTATTTCCCCACCCCTCAGCCCTCTGTGACCAGCTCTCCTCCCTCAATCTCTGTCCCTTCCTGTGTGACAGTTTCTCCACTTTCACAAGGTCTTAGCCTCTCTGCATACTGGGATCTCTGGGGGAGTTTAGGTCCCTTGTGGTTCTGCCTGAAATTTTCGAGCCTCCTTGCTGCTGCTTCAGAGCAGTCCGAAGGCTCCTCGGCCCATCTGAGCCACACTCAGCCTTGCCACCATCTCTCCCAGTGGCGAGCCTGACCTGGAGTTAGAGATTTGGCCACCCTGGTACCACAGACAGGAACCAAGAGGGGACGTGAGAGCGAAGCACCGCTGGCTCTATCCTGCACTGGTCCTGCCAGCCCCACCCATCTCGGAAGTCCTGCTGGCTGTGGAGCCCCCTTCCCCAAGGACCAGCAAACGCTGGCTGATGGGACCATGGGTGCTGTCCACTGCAAGCCAGGCTCCCAGGCAGGAGGTGCTGGGGGCTGTGGGAAAGGGATGGGGAGGGGGCTGAGCATCAGGATCCAGAGGCCTTCTCATGCCCACCCAGAGAGAGACACAGGTCAGGGTAGGACAGAGGAGAGACCAGGAAGTGGGCACAGGATGTGAGGCAAGGAAAGCTGCAGGTGGAGGGCCAGAGGCCTACAGCCTCTCCCTTGAGTCCCTGTCCCACCCTCAGACTTTTCTCCTCCTGCCTTCCTCCCCTCTCCCCGCCCACCTCCATCATTGTTCTAAGGTACCCCCAACCATCTACCCTCTGAACCCACAATTCTTTTCTCTCCTTGTTTTCTCCTATCACCCAGCCCCAAATGTCAGCCCACCTCTCAAGACCTGATAGCCCTAGCTCTTCCCCCAGTCTCAGGACATTGGTTTGAGCAGAGTCCAAGATGTACCCATAATGCCTTGGTAGATGATGGGATCAGAGGGCTTGCCCCCAGGGGGGACCCCACGAAGTGACAGCTCATAGGGGGCTCCAAGAGGAGGTGGAGGCACCAGGGCCTGGCGGACGTCCCCTGGCAGCAGTTCCTCGTGTGCCCCCGGCCCCTCGGGTACCCGCAGTCGCAGCTGGAAGTGGGCAAAGGTGTCGGGCTGGGCAGTCCAGGCCACATGGAGGTGCCCTGTCTTGTCTCTGCCCAGCACCCTCAACTCTCCCAGCTCCTGGGGGCGCTGCTGCAGGAGAGGGGCCCGGGCCCCTTGGGTCGTCGAGGGGCCTGAAGGAGGAGGCTCATCGGTAGCCCCCAAGAGGCCTGAGGGTGAGGACCCTGGTAAGAGGCAAGGGGAGAAAAAGAGGAGAGTTGAGTATAAGAGCCGGAAAGGAATCTTCAGTCCCCAGGTTCTGCCCTCCAGCCTAGAAGGGCTTAGAGACCCTCCCCTTTTCTATGCCCCGCTCTACCACCTGTGCTGCCCCAACCTCTGGAAGGTCTGCCAGTCCTCCCAACACCCCATCTACACATCACTGAACAGACAGGCCTGCGCTTAGGGCAGGGAATAAGTCAAATACACAAAGCGTGCTATCTCTCCCCCACGAGCCTTCTACAACCTCCAGTCCCCAGAGACTTCCTGTCCCTCCCCAAACACATCCCCCTCCCCACGGGGTGGTGGTCGGGTGGCTTCCATTAGTGCTGCAGTGGAAGCCTGGAAGAAAGGAGGAGACAGTGATGTTAGGGAGGAGGATGCAAGAGGAGAGTGGGCAGTGAGAAGAGAGGAAAGAGAGGCTGTGGGGGCGGACGTCCAGGTCAGGTGGCATCTGGGCCCTATGGGGGAAGAAGAGGTCCACCGCCCTCCCCACAGCAGCCACAGAGCACCCTTTCCCCAAGCCCGGACATCGTTCCTGTGGGAGAGACCAGCATAAAGTGAGCCAGGAGGTCTGAAAAGGCAGCTGAGGAAGCAGTGGTTTCACCCCCTACATGCTGCCTGATGGCTTCAAGGTCATCCCCAAGCAGTTCTGATGTGTCCCTTCAAGGTCAAGGCCAAATTGTGGAAAACAGTAACCACTGACCACAGTCTTCAGCCACCCTCACCACAGTGAGTCAGAGTGGGAATCACTGGTTTCAATCCCCAGCCACTCAGACTGCTCCAGTGAATCTTTTCAGGTTCCTCCCGCCCCAGTCTCCCGCCCCCCAAATGCCCCGTCATTGCCTAGAACAGCAATTCTCGCAGAAGTGCCGTGGGAATCCCAAAGATGAGGCTGCCTTGGCCTTAGGTATCCACAGGATGATGCCAGGACCGTGGGAGTGGCTTCTAGGGACACAGGAGGGCTGCTTTGTTGGGGGGGCGGGGGGGGAGTGGTTCCCTGCAGCCTGGGCCAGGCAGGGCCTGAAGGTGGAAGGTGTGGTGGGGTGTGGTAGTCTGAGGGGTGAGGCAGTGGGAGGAACTCGTGGGACTCCAACGGCAGGTGAGGCTGGACAGGGGATGGGTGGTCCCGCAGCCCCAGCCCACGCTACCTGTGGTGGTGATGAAGGCGTAGGACTTGGAGGTCTGCCCCGCCCGCACCCCGTGGACCTCCACGTGGTAGGTGGTGCCGGGCTTGAGGTCGGGTAGGCTGACGGTGCGCGTGGTGCCCGGCACGGTCAGCTCACCGCCGGGGCCCTCTGCGGGCGGCTGGGGCCGCCAGCGCAGCACCACGCGCTCGAACTGGCCGCGGAGCCCGTCGAGAGACACGAGAAGCGCGCCGTCGGCGGAACTGCCCAGCACCTCGGGCTTGGGGTGGCGAGGCGCAGCCGCCCGGTCGACGCCTTCCGGCGAGAGGCCGTAGATGCCCCGGTTGGAGTCCCGCTTCCTGGTGCCTGGATCAGAGCTGGCGGTGGGCTGGGGGCGACTGGGCGGAGGGGCGGGGGAGCTGGCGGGGGCGGCGGCCGCCAGACGCCGCTGCAAGTATTCATGGATGTGGCGCGCCACCGACGCGTAAGTCTGGTTGGCCCGCAGTGGGTAGCCGTGAGCCCGCAGGTGGCGCTCCAGGTCCTGCGCCGTGCCGCGGAAGCGGCCCAGCTCGGCCGTCAGGTTGCCCCACGGCCGCCGCGGGGGTTGGGGCAGGCTTGGCCGGGGCCGGGACGCCTCCCCGTCCTCTGCGGGCCGTGAGGGCCGAGGGGGCTGTGGGGGCCGCGGGGCCGGGGCCGGCCGGGGCCGGGGCTTGGGGGGCGGGGCTGGGGGGCGCACCTCCGGGTAACTGTAGTGGCCTGGTGCTGCCAGGGCGAAAAAGGGGAGGAGAACAGGTCAGTGGCAGCTCCCCCCCTGCGCTCCTCCCCACGGCAGCCCCTCCCTCGGTCCCTCCCAGCAAAGCCAGAGGCCTCTTCCCTGTGCCCCAGCTGCACCTGGAAAGAGAAACGCCAGAAATGAGTCAGTGTCCTGGAAGCCCCCCTACCCTCTCCAAGCCCACCACTGCTGGTGCCCTAGAAAGAAGAGAGAAGCCAGCGGGCAGGGCCCTGGATCTGAAGGAGAGAAAGGGGAGGGGTAGAGAATGTGAGTTACTGCAAGGTGGGCGTCCCCCTGTCACAGGAAAAGAAAAGAAAGATCCAGGCATCTGTTAAGAAACCTTGAAGGTTAGTGGAAAATTACTGCTTGAGACCCAAGTGCCAGCAATCCCAATCCTAAAGTCAACAGGACTGAGGATCTCTGATCTGCCTAATTCCGGTCCCCAAAAGATCTGTCAGCACATGCATGGCCTGTCCTTGTACCTAAATTTAGATAAGCACCTCCTTCATCTGAGTGGATTACACAGCATCTCCTACTCACTGCTTCTCTCCCTGGGCCAGTTCCTCCCATAGCCAAACCTGCAACCTGCCTTTGGGACAGAGCAAGGGCCCCGGCAGGTGCCTGAGACTGCCAGGCGCCCTGTCAAATGCATTCAGAGGAGCGCATGAGCCCTAGGCCCGGGCTCCCGAGGAGGGGGCTCCACACCTTGGAGTCCAGGGCCCTTCTTCCCTAAGCTCTAACCAGCCATACCTGTGTTGGCCCTGACAGAAGTCGGGTAGCTGACTGCCCGGCCCCTCTCCGCTGTGACAGTCACCACATATTCCACGCCTGGCATCAGGTCAGTCAGCAGTGTCCTGTCTGCTTCGGGGGGCACTTCCAGCCGCACCCTCTGGTTGCCGGCACTGACATAGGACACCACAAATCGGTCCACCTCGGCCTGGGGACGCAGCCAGCTGAGCTCCAGTGTGGTCGGCGTCACAGCCACCACTCGGAGGTCCTGGGGACCATCGATCACTAGCAAGGTTAGAAAAAGGAGGGCTCAGGTGGGTGTCTGGTTCTTCAGTCATTGATTGTCCTTCCAAGAGCCAACTCCCATCCAGCCCCTCCCCCTCTCTCTCTTGGAGGGCAGATTCCCTGGCCAATCCAGATCTCCACCCAGGACCCCACCCCCACAGCCCCGGCTCTCACTAGTGGTGATGGTCTTGGAGGCAGGAGGGCCCCAGCTGGTCCCTCGAAGGGCACGGACAGTGACCTGGTACTCCTGGCCGGGGGCCAGTCCTCTCTGGTCATAGGCTGAGGCAGAGCTAGGCACCCGCGCGGTGAATGGGGGGCTCGCCCCCTCTGTCTGTGAGAGAGAGCACCAGGTGGCTCGGGAGGGCACTCGGGCCCCTGCTGCTCAATCCCCCTACCTCTTCTTTCTCCAGTTGCAAACAGTGTCAGCATGGGGCTGTGTGGAACTCGGCCCCGTACAAGCTGGGGAGCTGGGCAGTAACAGGAAACACATCTAGGGAACACTCACTCTGTGCCGGCCACTGTTCTAGATTTACATATATGAACTCAATTCTCACAACAACCCTATGAGATAGGTCCTATTAGTCCCATTTCACAGATGAGGAAACTGAGGCAAAGAAGGCCAAATATCTTGCCAAGGTCACCAACATCGAGAAGGTAGCAGAAATTTAAGCCCTGGCAGTGTGACCCGAGAGTCCCTTCTCCTGGGCACTCCCTGTTCATTTACCAGAATTCCACCTGACATGCGCTGGACTCACCCTCTGACTTTCCCCCAGCAGCCCAGACTACCTCGGCACAAGGAGGCGCAGCCTAAGCCCGTTCCTCTCTGAACACACGAAGTAGATTCAGGTGCCCCTGCAAGCCTCACTCCTTCCTTAAAGCGGCTGCCTCAGCCTGAGCCTCCCGGCAGACGCCTGCCCGTGGCTGTGCAATGCGAGTGTGACCCCGCATCACAACGGTCCCTTTCGGGGACTTTTCTTGTCTCTTCAGCAGGTTTGTAGGCTCCTCTAAACAAGCCCCCACCTCTTGAATCTCCAAAAAGAAGTTTCCTGATTGCTGATTTTGTACCTGGCATCATGCTGGGCATTGAGACAGAAAAATAAAAGATAGGGTCCCTGTGCTTAGGTGGCTTACACTCTAGTAGCTAAATGTATAGATACGTCTCCAGCTTTATAGATAACTTACATACATCTCTGTGTAGCAAATGCCCGTGAGAAAACAATCCTCCTCCAATTGTACATGTAAGGTGTTGTGATTAGGTGTGGTGGCCCCAAAGGAACTCTGCTAGGCCCTGCTCCAGGCGGGGTCTCCTGGAGTGCCAACCGCTGGGGAACACGAGGAACTGGACATCTGTGAGCATTCGAACAGCCCCACACTTCTCTGGGCTGTCCAGCCAGGAGAGCCGCTAAGGACACTCTGTTCTGCTTAGCTATGTTGGCTGTGATGGGGACGCCTCCATTCAGCCAAGTAAGATTGGAAATTTCAAAAGGTACTCTCCTAAACCGGGAGAACTGCGGGGTAATCAACACAGTAAATACCGAAGTATAAAACCAGATGAGAAGGCCACGTAGAGATTTCTGGGTTGAGGATGAAATGGAAATTTGTCAGTTTTCTGGGCTGAAAAGGTTCCTGGGCACACGGGACCCCCATCCCTCTCCTATTCACCCTGCCCTAGGATACCCCAGCCTAGGAAGCCTTGGATTGGCCCTAGCTCAAGACCTGTGAAATCCTTACCCTCCCCGGAATTTACTTGTTCATTCTCTCTGTCTCTCTCTCCCTCTTTTTTCCCCCAGTGCTTCCCCCAACACCCTGGCCGCTCCCTGATAATGTCTGGTTCCTTCAGCAAGGCAGGCCTATCACCAGAGTGCTCCTTCTCCCTTCAGACCAACCCATCTATATCCTTTAGACTCCTTTTGCTTCCTCCTGAGATCCATGTGGGAACAGGCCCCTGAAAGTCTGCCAGCCTAACCCCTGTGTCCCAGCACCATCTCGCTGGTCTGGGGCAGGCTCTCTAGCCAGCTGCTGGCAGCTGGCTCTGCCCCTTGGCAAAGCTTGGCTGCTTCACAGACTTTGTTCTTGGCGAGTTTTTAACTTTATTTTCTATATCAACTTGGGGCTCCAAATAGAGGACGCCACTTTGGCTGGTCCCTGGAGCTTCCCTCACCCCTCATCTCCCTAGACCCAAGCAAAAACTTTGCTGAGGCTGCAAGGTCTTATGTCCCAACACTTGGCATAGCCCTGGTTTCCAGGCAAGGAAGACCTGCATCTCTAATTCAAGGGCTTACCTCCCTCAGTTTCCCCATGCTTTCTCTCACATTCATAGAGGAGCTGGCATTTTCAAAATGGCAACAGTCCTTAAGTTAGCGGTCCTCAGGCTCAAGTGCAACAGAATCACCTGGAGGGCTTGTTGCAACACAAGCTACTGGGCTCCGCCCCACACCTGCTCAGTAGATCTGGGGATAGAGTCCGACCGTTTGCGTTTCTAACAAGCTCCTAGGTGATGCAGCTCCAGGGAACACATTTTGAGAACCACTGAGTCAGAGTAACAATGCCACAAATGCAGGGGAGGAAGAACACTCCTCTTCTGCATTCTGAAAGTAATTCCAGTAACCAGGTGTGTCCTTTGGTCGGGAATAGCAGGGTTTGGGCTTTGAGAGATAAGTGCTTCTGGGAAGGGGGAGGGGATGAGGTAGAGACAGGCTTCTAGAAAGATGGCAGCAGCCAGCAAAGAGCCAGCTACTGAATATAGCCGATGCCAACAGAAATGGACATAGCAGAAGGTACAATAATGCCAGGAGCCAGCCAGAGTGAGCAGAAAGCATGGTCCGAGGGTTGGCAGCCCAGGCCCAAGAGGAGTATCTGGGGACCAATTTTATAGGAGCATCTTCCACACCCAGGCTCAGAGAGGACCCAGAATGTGACAGAGGTCCATACCTAGAGCACGGCGGATTTGCTGAGAACAGGGCCAAGTGTGGCACAGGCTAGCTCCGTCCCACCCTGGCTCTGGGTGAGGAGGCCTCCGGCTTCAACTGGGAAGCAGCGGCCCTGGGAACACCCAAGGATGAGTTTATATTTATTTACTCGGAGCAGGAGACAACTGCTGCCCTGAAAGCTCCTCTTATCTCAAGTGTTTATTTTAATTCTTCTTTCCCTGAAGTTTCTTAGGAAAGTTCCTTTTAAAAGTCCCACCCTGTCAAGATTAGAGCTATATAAATAATATACACACAGAAGAAGAGAGTGGGGGAAGCACTTGAAAACGTTAGCAGTGCTTGTTTTAGTGCAAAGCAGCCAAGAATTGTTTTTCTTTTCTCTAGTTGCCAAATTTTTGTCTTGTGATTAAATTATTTTTAAAACAACAAAAAAATGTTTAAACAGAAGAAAAAATCCAAGCTATCTTGGTTGTACCATAAAGGAGGGATTTCTTGCCACTGCTTTGTAAAGAGTAAGGAGAGATAGAACATAGTAGGGGTCTGGCCTAAGGGATATAATGAGAAGACCAGGCAAAGTGGGGTGAGGATGACAAGACAGCACCTCTGAGCCATCCCTTTCTGTCCTAGTGCCTTTGAAGGCTTTAGGCCCAGGAAGTTTTGTATTTTTCCAGAGTCCTGGCTAGCCTGATGAAGATGAGGGTAACATGGCCCACACCCTATGGCATTTGTGGGATGATTCATGAGTTCGATGGAGAAAATGTCAGATGATTTGGTGCTGGGGAAACGGCCGTATCCTAAAAGCCCACTCCACTAAAGGGAGGTCCCTAATGAGAGGCCAGCCGTAGGGCTTTGTCCTTAGGGTCCTCCCCTAATGTTTTAAGAGCAAGTTGAACAGAGACGAGAAAAAATGCTTCGCAATGCAACGATGACATGGAGGTGGGAGAACAAGTTCACAGACTCAAAATGATTGCAACAGCCTAGATAGCTTGGCCCAAACCAGAAAAGATAACTCTGAGCAGAGCCGAATGCAAAGGCCTATATTTAGGCTAAAAAAGTGTATAGAGTCGAGTGTTGTCTTCCTCCCTCCCTTCCTTCCATATTTTTTCTTTCCATATATTTTCTAAATTTTCTGCACTGGGCCTATATGACTTTTATAATAAAAAGTTACTTAAAACAAATATGACCAAAACAGCTGACAGTTTGTGTGACAACAAGCTAATGTATGCCAGCTCTGAGAAAAGTGCGAGTGAATCCAGAGTTAGCCAGTGCGCGCCTTTCTACCCCCACATTTTGAGGGGCGCATGAAAAAGCAGGAGGTACAGGACAGTGAAGGATTCAGAGAACAAAGAATTAGGGAAAGGGGTGAAGACATAGGATGTTTGGCCTGGGGAATGAAGGGTGATGCGGTGGCTGATGTCTCCAAATACCTGAAGGCCTCCGGTGTAGGAAACAGGGAAAGCAAAAAAATTCTAGCTGCTGGCGAATGACCAGCTGGGGCCAATAAATACATATTAGAACCGGGGCCGATTTGGATTCAGCAACAAGAAGAAGAACTGACTCACAGTGAGGACCAAAAACGGACTGAACAGCCTCAGGAGGTGCTGAGCGCACGGTCACCGAAGTGTTTCCACCACATGGGGCCAATGCTTGCTGGAGATGCTGCAGAGGCCTCTGTGCCCAGGACACGAAGGCCTTTCCAGCAGCTTCAGGAACCAGCCATCTGGGCTCAACCACTGAGTATGTGGCCCTTTCTGCCAGAGGTGAGCACCACCTCAGTCCTGCCCACTCAGTCCTCTCTTGGAGCGGAGCATCTCCCTCACCGTGGGGATGAACTGGATTTCGTAGGCATCCACGGGGCCAGGAGCCCGGGTCCACTCCGTCCGAACGGTCGTCTCCTCCAGAAGGTGCATCCTCATGCCCTCAATGGCTGGCACCTCTGCCCAAGAGAATGGGGTAGAAAAAGCTGGTTAGCCCAAGGCAACCACTCCCCATCGCCAACATCACAGTCCCCTTTACTCAGGGCTACACCAAGAGGCCCATCCGAGCTCCCCCTCCTCTCTGCACAGGTGAGGGGGGAAGCTGACAGAGGCCTGAAGGGGGCTGGGGTCTCCTTCACCTTTCCCCCATCTCCAGGAGCACAGAATCTCCCCAAACGCAATCAAAGGGGCACTCTCCCTGCTGCTCCTCAGAGATCTGAAGGCCAGTCCCGCGGCTGGCATGCACGGGTGGGTCTGCTACCCCTCCTGGACATGGCTCCTCTGACTGACACCCCTCCCCCAGTACAGATCTCCCTCCACTCTTCCTCCAGGTCCATGGGCCCCCAGGCCTCAGGCTCAGGTCTTCCCCGTGGCTCCTGTTCCCAGAACCCCAGTCCCTGGCCCAGCATAATGGGGAAGGCTGCCTGCTTACCTTCCCCGCAGTCCTCGCCAGCATAGCCGTCTTGGCAGACACAGCTGCCCTGGCGACACTCTCCCCTGCCACGGCAGTCCCCTGGGCACGTCTGGATGGCACAGTCAGGGCCTCGGAAGCCCTCAACACACACACACTGGCCCGCCTGGCACAGTTCCCGAGGCCCGCAGCCCCCAGGGCAGGCGCTGGCGGGAGGCTCTTCCTGTCCGCAGTCCTCGCCGCCATAGCCCGCGTGGCACACGCACACACCCTGCACACAGCGCCCACGACCCCGGCAGTCGGCCGGGCAGCTGCGAGTGGCGCAGGCGGGGCCGGTGTAGCCTGGGTTGCACACGCAGCGCCCATCCTCACAGCGGCCGCGTCCGTGGCAGTTGGAGGGGCAGGTGCGGACGCTACAGTCCTCGCCCACATAGCCCTCCCAACAGATGCACACACCGTCCTGGCACACGCCATGCTGGCTGCAGTCGCGCGGGCACCGCCTCACACCGCAGTCCTCCCCAGAATATTCGTCGTCGCACTCGCAGCGCCCGTCTACGCACTGGCCGCGGCCTCGGCAGCCCCCGGGGCAGCTGCGCGCGCTGCAGTCCTCGCCCGAGTAGCCCGCGTCGCACACACACACGCCCTCCTCACAGCGGCCGTGCCCACGGCAGTCCCCGGGACACCGACGGCTCCCACAGTCCTCGCCGGCGAAGCCTGGGTTGCACACGCAGCGGCCGTCCACGCAGCGCCCCCGCCCGCGACAGTCACCGGGGCAGGCGCGCGTGCCGCAGTCCCGGCCTGTGTACCCAGGCCAACACAAGCAGCGGCCACTCTCGCAGCGGCCCCGGCCGCGACAGTCCCCGGGACAGCTGCGCACGCCGCAGTCTTCGCCGCTGTAGCCCGCGTTGCAGACACACACGCCGTTCTCGCAGCGCCCGCGGCCTCTACAGTCCCGTGGGCAGGCGCGCGCGCCGCAGTCAGGCCCCGTGTACCCGGGCCAGCACACGCAGCGGCCGTCCTCGCAGCGGCCCCTTTGGTTGCAGTCGCCAGGGCAGCTGCGCACGCCGCAATCGTCCCCGCTGTAGCCCGCGTCGCAGATGCATTCGCCGTCCTCGCAGCGCCCTCGGCCCCGGCAGTCACGCGGGCACGTCCGCGTGCTGCAGTCCTCACCCGCGTACCCGGGCCAGCACACGCAACGGCCGTCCACGCAGCGCCCGCCCTCGCCACAGTCCCAGGGGCAGCTCCGCACGCCACAGTCCTCGCCGGAGTAGCCGGGGTCGCACACGCAGCGCCCATTCTCGCAGCGTCCCCTCTGGCTGCAGCCCCGAGGGCAGGAGCGCTGGCCGCAGTCCTCACCAGTGTAGCCGGGGTCGCACACGCAGCGCCCGTCCTCACAGCGCCCCCTCTGGCTGCAACCCCGAGGGCAGCTCCGCATGCCGCAGTCCTCGCCAGCGTAGCCGGGGTCGCACACGCAGCGCCCGTCCTCGCAGCGTCCCCTCTGGCTGCAGCCCCGAGGGCAAGAGCGCTGGCCGCAGTCGGCGCCTGAGAAACCAGCGCGGCACACGCACACGCCCTGTACGCAGCGCCCGCGACCTTGGCAGTCCCCAGGGCAGGAGGGCCAGCCACAGCTGGGGCCGGTATAGCCAGGGAAGCACACGCAGCGACCGCGGACACAACGACCCTGGTCATTGCAGTCGTCAGGGCAGGACCCTGAAGGCGGGGACGAGGGGGACATCCCAGGGTCTTTGGGGTCTGAGCAGGTGGGCCCGCCCCAGCCTGGCTCGCAGGAACAGGCGCAGCGGCTCAGATCAAACACACCATGAAGGCTGCAGAGGCTGCGCACATCTGTCTGACCTGGAGTGGCAGGGAGAAGCAGGCCTCAGTCTCTCTGGGGGGAGAGAGGCGGAGCCCTTATGGCGGTCCTATGGGTCAGCCCCTCCAGCAGGCCGGGCCTCCTTCCATAAGGCCATGTTGCTCCCAGCCTCTCAGGGCCCAGCATATGCTTAGGCTGACGTCTAGCCCAGCTCCGCTTTCCAAGTTGTGCTCTGGGCTGCACTTACCATCCCTAAGGGTGAGGAAGGGTGACTTTTTCTAATTCATACCAAGGTCTTTTATGGATTAGCAGTGCCCACCACACCCTAACCCACCTCTGCACCTTCCTTTTCTTCTGTGCCCCCTCTTGTGATCCCCAGCTCACCTGTGCCAGCCTGGGCAGCAGCAGGGCAACATCCCCCAGTGCACTGTTCCTTGAGCCCCTTCACCAGCTCCTCCAGGATCTCTAGCCGGACCCTCAGGGCCTGCACCTCTGAAGCAGGGACAGGAGGCTCAGTGCCCGGGGGACAGCCACAGCCAGCAGAAGGGGGCAGGTTAATACGGTGGGTGAATACCACCTGCTTCTCCCCTCCTTCCATTGTGTGTTCATAAAGCTGAGAAGAGGGGCTTCCCCCTCCTGTCCCCACTGTGCGGCCCCCTGGCTGCGGAGGGGGCCGTGGGGCTGAGAGTGTCACATTGGACCGTGAAGAGAAGGGGCCTGCTCTGGCTGTGCCCAGCAGCACCAGGACGGCCAGACAGGAGGTGAGAGGATGCTGGGCTGGCATCATTCAGGAGGCTGCAAGGAGAGAAGGCAGGTGTGAGCGCAGCTTTGAAAAGGAGACCCACGCGCACAGTCCCACTACCCACAACTAATCTACCCAACTCATATGTATGTAAAAATTCACATTCAGCCCAACGCTAATGGAAACCCTCCCTGGGCAGGCCTGTTCTCTGTCTCTCTTTCTGATATGATTTGGTTACTCTGCCCCTCTGTTTTTATTGTGTTCCCCACACACTGGTCTTTGTCTCACAAGCACTACAAGCTCACAGTAGCTTAAGCGCCTTTGTACTGTATGTTCCCTCTGTCTGAGATGCTCTTCACTCAGCTCTTAAAGGCTGGCTCCTTCTTGTTCAAATCTTAACTCACACGTCATCGGGAAGCCTGCCTTATGCCCAGCTGGAGCAGTCTCCCATTACCCTCTATCACAAAATCTTTTCATGTTCTCCATGGCATTTACTGTGCCTAATTATCTCTTTATTTGTTTACTTGTTTATTATCTTTCTCCCACTACAAGAATGGGAGCTCCATGAGATCAGGGACCTCATCTGTCCTGGCACTGCTGTATACCTGTGCCTGGCACATAAATGCTTTGGATAAATGTGTTATCCAACACATCTATGCTGAATGAATTAGTAGATCAGTATCTGGGGCCAATTCTTCCCCAAGCACCTGGATCCCAGCTCCTATTGTCTTCTAAGAAACTTTGAGTAGATTTTCTTCTCTCTTTTATTCAACCCCTCACTCTCAACTAGATGCTTTCCATCAGCTTTCATATGAGCTCAAATATCTCCTATTAAGAAAAAAACACCTTTGGCCGGGCATGATGGCTCACGCCTGTAATCCTAGCACTCTGGGAGGCCGAGGTGGGAGGATCGCTTGAGCTCAAGAGTTCAAGACCAGTTTAGCAAAAGTGAGACCCCATCTCTACTAAAAATAGAAAAAAAAAATTATCTGGGCAATTTAAAAAAACAGAAGAAATTAGCCGGGCATGGTGGCGCATGCCTGTAGTTCCAGCTACTCGGCAGGGTGAGGCAGGAGGATCGCTTGAGCCCAGGAGTTTGAGGTTGCTGTGAGCTAGGCTGACGCCAGGGCACTCACTCTAGCCCAGGAAAAAGAGCAAGACTCTGTCTCAAAAAAAAGAAAAAAAGAAAGACACCTACACCTGAATGTTTATAGCAGCACAATTCACAATTGCAAACATGTGGAAACAACCCAAGTGTCCATCAATACATGAGTGGATTAATAAAATGTGGTATATGTATACCATGGAGTACTATTCAGCTTT
>NW_012150019.1:723487-819003 GCF_000956105.1 Propithecus coquereli | reverse complement strand
AAAATGCCGTGTTGGTATATGCAACAACATGGATGGATTTCACACACATAATGCTGAGCAAAATAAACCAGACACAAAAAGAGAATACTTTGTAGGCCAGGTGCAGCGGCTCACGCCTGTAATCCCAGCACTCTGGGAGGCTGAGGCGGGAGGATCGCTTGAGGTCAGGAGTTCGAGACCAGCCTGAGCAAGAGTGAGACCCCCCATCTCTACTAAAAATAGAAAAATTAGCCAGGTGTAGTGGTATGCGCCTGTAGTCCCAGCTACTTGGGAGACTGAGGCAGGAGAATCAATTGAGCCTAGGAGTCTGGGGTCGCAGCAAGCTATGATGACACCACTGCACTCTAGCCAGGATGACAGAGCGAGACTCTATCTCAAAACAAAACAAACAAACAAAAAGCCACTCTGAATAATGCCATTTATATGAGGTTCAAAAACAAGCAGAGCTAACCTTTGCTTTTGAAAGACAGGATAGAATTACTTTTAGGAATAGTACTGACGGAGAGGAGCCACAGGGGAGATTTCTGGAAATGTTTTGTATCTTGATCTGGATGGTGGTTAAACAGATGTATACATATTCAAAAATTCATTGAGCTGTACCTTTAAGATTTGTGCATTTCACTGTATGAAAGTTAAACTTAAAAAAAAAACCTTTAACAAACCATTACCCAATCTTGCACCCCCTCCAGCCACCATATATTTCTTTTCTCTACTTCATGGCCACAGTTATCAGTTGTTTGTCTGTACTTGGTGTTTCCATTTCTCCGTGGCCCATGCATGTCTCAGTCCACTACCACCTGGCTTCCCCATCCCCTTCAACCCACCAAACAGCTGTTCCTAAGGTCTTCCAGTGACCTCGGTGTCAGAGAATCTAAGGACCATTTGTCTTCATCTTACTTGACTTCTAAAAATCACTGGACACGCCTTCCATTTTAAATCATTCCATATCCATGCTGTCCAATATGATAGCCAGGAGGGATATGTGGCTCTTTAACGCCTGAAATGTGGTTAGAATGACTGAGGAATCAAGTTTTATTCAATACTTTTAAAAGCTCCCCAGATGATTATAATGTGCAGCAGAGTTAAGACCTCCTGCTCTAGTCCCCCACCCAGTGCTTTCATCCAGACTCATGACTTTAATTTCTAAACTATAAACTACTTTGTAAAACCAGCCGAATCATTCCTCCTAACTTCACAGCAATATATCTGCCTGCCTACTTGGCACCTTCTCTTGGGCACCTCAAATGCGACATGTTTGAAACCGAACCCCATCCCCTCCCAGCGTTCCCCATCACAGCTCAGGGCCCCACCATTCATCCAGCTTTAGAAACCAGAAACCTAACAGTCCATTCAATGCCACCATATTTTCTTGTAAACATCTCTTTCATGCATTTCCTTCTCTCCCTCTTACCATAGTTTAATCAAGCTACCATCCACCTCTGGCTTGACAACTGCAATTGCCTCCTGGCTGGTCCCTCTGCTTCTACTCCTGCCCTCTGCCATCTCACAAAGGCAACCAGGACGTCCTCCTTAAAACTCTTCAATATCTCCCTTCCAAACAGCCCTGTTGATATCATCTGGCCCCTGCTGACCTCTCCCACCTCATCTCCCATAACATTGTCCTCCCTCTCTCTCCTCCAGCCCCAGTGACCTTCTCTGAGCCCCTCATACACTTGTGCTCCTTGCCACCCCCAGACCTTTGTCTGTGCTGTTCCCTCCATGTGGAACGCTCTTCTCTCTTGGCCTTCTCATCCGTCAGCTCTCAGCCCCACAGCACTTCCTCAGGGCAGCTTTCCAGACCAGGTCAAGTCCCCCTATCACGTGACATCACAGCACCATGCGAGTCTCACTCACAGCATTTATAACAATTTGTGATCATGTATAAATCATACATGGTGAGATTGTTGTGTTATTTTATCGCCCACTTTCAGTCTTGCACACTGGACCGTAAGGTCCGCGGGGGCAGGCACGGCACCTGTTTGTTTTTTTTTTCTTGTCTGCTGTATCCTTGCATCTGGCACATAATAGATGCTCAGTAAATATTTATTGACTATATGAATGAATGAAAAGTCCAATTTAAGTCCAAGACTAGCATTAAGGCTGGAACCAAAGGCAGGACCAAGGTCAGGTCTAGGACCACGGACAGTGTCTGGGACTGGAAATTGGTTAGACACAGCAGCCAGGGCAGAGGCAGAGTCAGAGACCAGGCCAGGGTGGATCTTGGCAGGACCAAAGGGTACAAGCACTTTGGAAAACTGTTTGGCAGAATCTACTAAATTTACTAAAGCTGAACATATGTAAACTTTATGACCCCAAAATTCCACTCCTAGGAATATATCCAACATAGCAGTACTACTCATACTAGCCCCAAACTGGGAACTACCCAAAAGTCTCACATCAGTAGAATGGATTAAATAAATTGTGATTTATTCACACATTGGAATAGCTACAATTATACGCAGTAGTGTGGACGGATCTTATTAACAGGAAGCTGAGGAATGAAGCCAGACACGTAAGAGAATATGCTGCGTGATTCTATTTATGTGAAGTTTGAGGAGAAAGAGCGTTAATCTGCAGTGCTCCAAGTCAGAAGTGTGGTACTCTTGGGGAGCGGTGGTCAGAAGGGGTGTGGGGGAGTTCTGGGGTGCCGAGAGTACCTTGTTTCTTGATCTGGGCGATGGTTACCCAGTCGTGTGTGTGGAATTCCCTGAGGCAAGGATTGGGGAGCACAGACAGGCAAGGGTTTGAGAGGAAGGTAGCAGGGCACCCAGGGTGACATCGGAGGGAGGGTTACGGAGGCGCCGGTCAGGATTCAGCGCAGGCGAAGCTTGAGAGAGGTGTTGGCAGGTGCCCAGCTCTTCCAGACAAGAGAGGCTGGACAGAAAAGGAGGGCAGGGTGGGTGGTGGAAACGCTGACTGGTGAGGAGTGGGGGACGTGTCACTGGTGAGAAAGGAGGGGCGGTGACACACGCACACACACACCCAATACACACACATTTCCTGGCTTCCTACTCTTAAAATGCTCCTCTGGATCAGAGAAAAAGGAGTTTTCAGGGCTACTGGCCATCGCACTCTGCTGCCAGCCAGCGAGAGATGGGAGCTGGACACAGGCAAGAGTGTTTCCACACCGAGAAGCACCCCGCCCAGGAAAGCCCAGGCAGAGAGGCATGGCTGCAGAGCGCTGCCTTGCCTGTGCCCCCGGCCCTTCTCCCAGCTTGTGGTGTGGCCTCTGATAAAAGGTGCGCCCTGGCCTACCCTCAAATCCTGGCACCTGTGTCCAAGGCCATGCAAATCACCCCCACATCATAGGGTGCAAGCACACACACATATGTGTACTTGTGCTCATCCACAAATACAGACATGAACTCACCTGTACATAGGTACACAGGCACACACACACACGCACACAATCTCCCTTTCAGGTTTCCTCCACATCCAGCCATTGGGTGATGCCTAAGAAAGCTGATTTCTCATTGGCTCAGAGGGTAGCTGTGTGAGTCAATGAACTTAGCTGGAGTGAGGGAGGCCCTTCCCAAGTGGGGAGCACAGGATACCTGGCCCTATCCCCTGCCATACTTCCCCACACCCCTGGTGGCCTCTGGGAGCCGTCCAGTACCCCTCCAAACCACTGCATCCTGCAGCTTTCCCCGTGCGGTAGGGGGAAGGGGAGAGGGTCTTTGCAGCAGGAAGGGGCGAAGAGAGCCCACCAGCTTCCCTGGAAAGCTGATGTGACTGGTTGAGAAGAGAGAACAGGCACCCACAGATCACACCCCCAGAGCTTCTTTCCAAATCCCCCTCCCCTGCCCTGTCTCCACCCCCTCCAGCTCCCCTCTTTCAATTCTTGGAAGAATTCCACTCTTCTCTCAGAACCCGGCAAGCAAAGAATTTGGGTGTCTCTTGTGTCTCCCCCTCACCATCCCTGCTACTGCTATATCTGGGGCACCTTTCTGCAGTGTGTGTATGTTGGGGGGAGATGTGGCCTCACCCTCTTGGCACCCTCCCCACAATTGGAGGGCTGGCAGGCATGGGGGCATCTTCCCAAACTGTGACTCAGCTTCCCGGGTATTCAGTGTTGTGGCCAACTTTGACACTTTGCTCATCAGGGACTGTAGGTCCCATGGGGTGGGGAGAGAGGCTGGCTTCCATGAGGGATGTTCCAGAGATGGGGGGTTCTGGTCCCACCCCCATGCCTTCCTCTGACCCTCCTGCCACACCCTCAGTTGAATCTGGCAATGAGTGAAGGTAGAAGGATTCTAGAAGTGTGAGGGTCGGGAGAGAGTATGGAGGACTCCCAGATATTGGGCTGAAAACAGGTGGGAAGGGGGTGCCAGGGAGGGGCGAGTTGGGGGATTCAGATGCCCCTTATTCTGGGGGCTCACGGGCCGGGGGAATGGAAAAATTAAGAGAAAAGATTTCTGAACCCCGAATGTAAAAGGGTCAGTGGGTGTTGGGGGGCAGTGAGAGATAGGAAGGCAGGTTCTGGTCCTGCACCAAGTGCCCAGGACCGGAGCAGAAGGAAGTTTGAGGAATTGAGGCACTGGGTCCCCAGGGATTTGGAGGCAGGGCCGGTGGGGGAAAGGGGAGGAGGCTGGAGATCCGGGAAGCGGGGGCGGGCAGGGGGCCGGCGGGCAGCAGCTGTGCTGTTTCCGAGTTGCTTCCCAGTAGTTCCTCTCCGCTCCACTTCCAGTTGTTTCCAAGCCATTAAATTCTTTCCAGGCGAGATAAGGGGTTCGCCCGCCCTGCCCAGGGTGTGTCACATGTATTGGGGTGGGGAGGTTCAGACAGACAGAAGTAGGGGGAGCCTAGAAAGGGGACGGAGTGAAGACAGAATCCCTGTGCCCCTAGGGGCAACTCTCAGCCATCCCAGCCCTGCTGAACCGTGAGTCATGGGTGCAGAGCTCTGGCCAAGAACAAGTTCTAGGATCCTCTCTGTAGGCTCCGTGCCCGACCTGAGCGTCCTGACTTTGCCCCGTTTCAGCATTTCCTAAAGAGAACCCCCAGACCTCCCTTCCAGACCTCTCTTCCTGCAACTCCCGTGCTGCCACCTGGGGAGTCCCCATCCGGATGCCCAGGGAAGCTCCCTGAAGCTCCCTTTGGCACCTCCCGGAGCCCTGGCTCAGCTGCTCCAATCCCAGTGCTCGAGACTCCACCAGCACTTTCCTCCCGGGGTTCAGCTGGCCACCACCTCAGCCCCCCAGCTCCGCACCTCACCTCACCGATGACCCACAACCGCCACCCGCTGCTTCCACCACCTGACTCCTGGAGTCCCTACGTTTGTTCTCAGCCTCTTAGGTGTCTGCATCCCATCCAAACCCTGGCGCGCAGACACACACACTGCCCCGTCCACCCAGATACACCTTCCGCAGGGCGTCTGGTCCCCAGTGCATGCTCCTGTTTCCTCTGTCCAGAACAGAAGAAAGTCCCTGCCCTGGGAAGCACTCCTGAGAACTCTCCTGCCACACTTTAACCCAGGGTCGGGGGATCAGAGAGAAACAGAAACCCCTTGCCTCTTCCTCCTCCTCCATCTGGGTCTCCCCAGAGCTCTGTTTCTTACCTGGGCAACCGGTGGCTGCAGTGCCTCTGCACCTGCTCTGTCCCCAATCTCGGGAGGGGGGTGTCTCAGGGCAGGGCAGGGTGGGTCCCCTTGGCAGCCCTTGGGTCCCTTGGAGGTCCCTCTTGCTCGTCCCCTGCAACAGGGGTTCAATGAGCCACGACCAACCGACTGTTGATCTCGGCAGGCAGCGACAGTGAGGAGGGAGTCTGCAGCCAGCAAGGGGAGGAGAAGGGGAGGACCAGCATGAGGTCAGGGAGGGGAGTGGAGATAGGGCAGGTCCTCCTACCGCTCCCAGGCCCTCCCCCATGCCACCCCTCCTCTCCTCCTGCCATGGCTGCAGCCCCTCCCTGTCTGTCTAGCATCACCAAGTCCTACCATAACCTAATCTCACCTCTCCATCCCTGGTCTCACTTCCCGTGTCCTTTCCCTGTCCCGTTTTTAACTCCCACCCTAACTTTTGCCCAACTTGACATTCCCTATCCTTCCTGCCATTTGTCTTTTCCCCACCATTTCCCCACCTGTTGCCCCTCCTCTCCGACCCCAGTGTTCTGTTGTCTGCCTACATCCCTCCTCATGGCCAGCCCCTCCCGCTCCCCTCCCACCTCTTCCCAGCCGCTGCTCTAGCTGGATCTCAGATCTCAGATCTCAGGGGATCGCCCCAGATCCATTGCTCAGTGCTGGCTCCTTCATCCTCCCACCAGTTCTCCCCTGGCAGTGTATGGCAGGGTACAGAGGTGGGGGGCAGGAGGCAGAAGGTGACCTTCCTCTCCAACTCTGGGTCTCCAAGTCCCTGCCCTGCCCCAACCCTGCCGTCTCTTCCTCTATTTTCCCCACTTGCCTGTCCCTGAGCTGCCTCTATTGTCCGTCATGACCAGTCCGTCTCCTGCTCTCAGCCCAGGATCACTAACCCCTTTTCATTCTCCCACCCAGCACATTCCTAAAGAAATGGCAGGTGGGGCTTGGGCACTGGCTGGGCAAGGCCTTGGCTGAACACCTGGATATAAGCCTTGGGAAGGAAGTTGGGGTGCAGGGGAGACATGGGAGGAAAGCCTGAGGTTAGGAGGAAGGTGTAGAGGTGGAAGGCAAATATGGGGGGGCATGGGAATTGAGGGTGCTGCAGGAAGCAGGAGCAGGGGTGCAGGGAAACAGGGATGGGGGAGGGCACTCTGCCGCTGGCCCAGGCAGCAGAGGGCTGACCGGAGCGCAGGGCACACAGCGGGGCAGACACCCTGCATGAGCCTGCTGGCTGCTTCCCTGGCCTCATTCTCCACGTGCTGCCCTGACGAGGGGCTGGAAAAGAGACTTCGCTATGGAGAACTGTCCACTCCCGGCTCCACGGTGAAGACAGAGGTCTCTCTATCCCACAGCAAACCTCACCAGTGAGGTGTACCTTGGCCAAGTCACGGGCGACAGTGACAGAGACTTCGTGAAAGAGCCTGCACGTGCCTGATCCTGCCACATGGGTCGGGACAAGGTGTGTGCACGCCAGGTCAGACCCCACGATCGCAGGTGTGCTGGTGTTCCCGGGTCAGGGCATGCGGGCACAGCACGTGGCTGTGGCCAGACGCCCACTTAGCATGTGGCTGAGGGCAAAGACACGCATGGGCACTCGCGTGGGTGTCCCCGTGTGTGTCCGTTTGGGTGTGTGTGGCTGTTTTTTTCCTGGCTTTGATGGGGAGGATGAAGTCAGCATCTTGGACGGAGCTGGGCTTAGCTTCCTTCCTTTGCCTTGGCGTGAAGCCCCCAGAGCCAGGAGTAGGTAGCCGCTTCCCTCAGATCTCCTGGCGGGGGTGTGGTGGAGGCACAGGAGAGCAAGGGGAGCGAGGGTCTGGAAGCAGCATTACAGAGAAAGCAGACTGCACGGAGTACGGATTTTCTCTGGCACCCCCAGATTTCTGTTCCGTGGCCACATCCATTTCTTTCCCCTGTGCCCTGTCTTGGTTTTATTACTTAGGAAGTATGGTCACCATATTTGGCTCAGAGAGTAGCCAGGAGACCCTGGAGAGAAGAGCCAGATGAGTGGTCCTGGGATGCTTTAAAAGCCCACTGCTGGGGTCCGAGAGAGGAATGCGGGTTTCCAGATGTTCCGGTGGCATTCGGAGAAGCCACTGGAGGCTTGACAGACGTAGTTCCATGTTCCGAAATAACCGTTGTCTAAAATTTGATTCACCCCCAGTTTTCAGGCTCTTGGAGCGGCTCATGTCGCGGAGATCGCGGACGCCCACTCCACGCCTGTCGGTTCTGCAGTGTGAGGACTGGGAGCGAGAGACGGGAAAGGACGGCGTCCGGGCGCAAAGGCAGGGACGCACAGCGGTCAGAGCAGGACCTGCCCCATGAGCTGGCTGTTCTCTGGATCCTCAGTCAGGTGTCGGGTGCTGAGCCTCCACCCTTCAGTGACTGACCTCAGGAGGATGAGGGATAAAGGCAGAGGAAAGAAGGAAAGGGAAAGACAGGGAGAAGAGAAGGAAGACACAGAAGAGTAAGGGCAACTGAGGGCAACGACCTGAAGGATGAAGAGGGGAAGGAGGAGCCGGCGGCTGCGATCCAAGGGAGCAGGCCCAGGGAGGGAAAGATAGAAAACACTTGTGCTCGGCTTCCGTTTACAAAGCAGTTTCCTACAGGCGCAGGCACCAGTCCCACTTTGTGGCTGAGGAAATGGGGACACACAGACCTTAAGTGGCTTGTCCAGGGGACTTTGCTAGTGCTGGTGAAGGTGGATTTTACCCAGGTTTTCGCTCCCCTCCCCCACCAATAGCTCTGGGATGGGAAAAGATTGAAGGGGGCAAAAACAAATGAAGCGGCTTCTTGAAGGACTTGTAGAAGGAAGGGTGGAGACTCTGGATTTTTGAAACTTCCTTCTGCATCCAGTTACTGTGTAGCTTCAGTTAGAAGAAACTGCATCACATGGGGGAGGGTGGCAGCGTCTATATTGGGAACTGGGGTGGGGTGAGGATGGGGACATGGAAAAAAGAAACAGCCGACATGAAAGTGGGAGAGAAGTAAGAGGCCGGGGCTGCAGAGGGGCAAGGGAGTCACGGAAGGGGTTCGGACCCTCAAAGCTTCCTTTGCCTGGAGACATGGGTGTGGGGAGAAGGGAGGAGGAAAGACATTTCTATCTCGTGACAAAAGAAAGTCACACAATTGTTTTGTTCTCTGCTCTGGGGTGGGTGGGCGCCTGTATTTACCAGAGGGACTGAGGTCGCTGTGGCAACCACACATCTGGGCCCCGGAATCCAGATGTGCTGTATCCAGAAGCCATAGCAGAACGATGAGGCAAACATTAGGCTCCCCAGTCCCGGCCCCCACAGCTGGGAAGAGGACAGAGAATTGGAGTGGGGAAGCGAAGGGAGAGGGGAGGAAGGAGGAGGAGAGGATTCAAGCGGGGAGAAGAGAGGAAGCAACGGAAGGGAAGGGGGCAGGGAAGGGGGCAAGGAATGCGGGGACAAGGCGTGGGAAGGGCAATAGAGGAGGTGGCACGAAAAAGGGAGGAGGCAAGCACAAGGGCCAGCAGCAGAGGAGAGGAGAAGACCAAGAAAAAATAAAAGAAAAAGACAGTGAAGCAGGGTATAGGGAGGAAAAAGTACAGAAGTGGGAAAGAAAATGAACCACAGATAAAGGGTGGAATCTGACAGTGACAGCTCACAGCGGGCAGAGGGCAGGGAAAGGCAGGGGTCTAGAGAACAAAACGGGAGTGAGGCGCAGTGGGGTCACGGGGGCTGGAGAAAAGGCAGGGGTCCGGGGAAGGAGAGCAGAACAGGAAGATGAAGAGGGTCTGGGAGGGGAAGAGGCCAATGACATGCAGGAGCGACAGTGGCCTGGCATGCTGAGTGGCCCTGCAGGGGTGTGGCCAGAGGAATGATGTGCACACAGGCCTGGAGGGCACCGGCGCGAGCCCCACCTGCCTTTACCCCCGTGGCACCCCCACTCTGTCGCTCTCAGTCCTTCCCGCCACTCCACTCTCTCAGCCAAGAGAGGTCTGATGTGTGTGCAGTACACACGAAAGTGCCAGCTGTCCTTGCCACTCAGCAGAGGTGCAGCGTGTCCCACCCCAGAGCGCCCAGTCTGAGATGCCAGCACCTCAGTACTTCCTTGAACTGGGGTCAGGAAGGAGAAAGAGCAAGGGGACAATGAGACAGTGATGGACTCAGATGGGATAAAAGCAGAATAGAGGAGAAAAGGACAATGTAAATGGGGAGAGGAGCAAGGGATGAGGAGAATGTGCGTCTCCCATGGACCAGACACTGAGGACATCATCCTTCACCCTCACATCACCCCTGCGGAGGTCGGAGTATCGCTCCTGACACATGAGGAAACCAAGGCCCAGAGTGTTTACGGACATCTAATAACAAAAAGCAAAGCAGGGAACCGGCTCCGGGGATGTGCTTCCGAAATCCTTGTTCCCATTGCACTCCCAGCCTGGACAGGGCTGGATGGGCTTGAGGGCCCCCGGGATGGGAAGCATGGCCGAGGAGCCAGGGCCGCCCTCTGGAGGGAGGAGAGGTCCAGTTCCTGGGAGCCCCAGTTCCAGGTTGCTATAGTCACTCCTTCTGTTTTCACCCCAAACACAGCAATGGCCGGGGTGAGGGGAGCGTTGCCTGGCTGGACATGTGAGGTTCTTCCTCCTTCCTTTAGGCCTGGGCTTATGGCCCAGGCAGCCCCCGTCCAGTCATCTGGGCTCTGAGCCCAGGCCCAGCTCACACCCTCCGCTGACCCAGGACACTCCCGCAGGGTAGGGCCTGAGGCACTGCTGGACAGGAGCAGCTGGAGGGGGTCCCACCCGGTTGGGCTGAGACCGACCCCTTGCTCTAGCCCGCTCTCTTTCCTGCTCATTAGCCTGCAGTCTTTTCTGCCAGCCCCATTCTGGTGGTTTCCCTCATCTGGACTCAAGTCTCAGCCTCCTCCAGTGTAGGGCTGAGAGGACATCCCGCAACTTCCCCTTCCCCATGGCAGCTCCCTTCCTGGGCTCAGAGCTCTCTGGCCCGGGTTCCCATTGTTTGTGTGAGCTGCTCATGCTGGCAAGCAAGAGGAGGAAGGCAGAACCTGCGAGAGACGGGGACCCAGGGGCCGCTCACCCTGAAGGGCGTGGGGCCCCCCGTCTTTCCTGTTTACTCAGACACATTCCAGGGATCTGTATCCTCTGGTCTGTCACGCCACGGGACATCCCTGCTAGACACAGACATGCTTCAGTATTGCAGGGGACGGGGCAAGGGGATGACGTGAGGTCTGTATTCCCACACCCACCCCACCCCAGAGCCGGCCATGCCTTCAGCGCTTGAGTCTTTGATGCTGGCCCGATAGAAGCCACTTTCCCCCCCAAACTCCTCACCATGAGCCCGAAAGGCAGCCACCATTCCTACAACTCCCTCCAAGTTGTTTATTCAATAATAAAAAAGGAGATATGCACACACACAGGCCTGGTCTCCCTCCACCACCCTCCGTTACTCCCATAACTAGCGCTAAAATGTAAAAACTTCCCTTGTCCCACCTGGGGACTAAATTCCCACCTCCACCCTCCAAAGAGAGAAACAAAAGAATGAAGAGTACACAGGAGCCCACCCACCCCAAAACTGAACCTCACTCATGCCCTCAAAGAAAGAAGCAGGGACTGGCGGTTCACCGCAATGACAGAAACCCTATTATGATGAGAAGAGGGGAACCCCCCACCTCAAATAAGTGCTTAACCCCCACTCTGTCTTTCCTTCACCAATTTCCCCAAGCCCAGGGATTAGGGAAATTGCAAACAGTCCCACTGGGTCACCCTGTCCCCACCCCTAGTTCTAAGTCGGTGTGCATGGCAGAGGTCAGGGATGGCTGAGGTAGAGGGGCTGCTGGGAGGCCTGGTGGGCCTGGCTGGCTGCAGAGGCTGGCAAGGGGCCACCTGTGGCATTGCCCGGGGTCGGGGATGGCTGTTTTCGGAGCGAGGGGGGCACCGTGGAGGTCTTGATGTGAATCACCCTGGTGTCCATGACCTCACACTCGATCTGCATCATCTCCTCATAGTCTCCTGGGGCCCCCCGGCCTGACAGGGTCTCTGTGAGAAGGGGAGAGTTAAGGAGAGGACATGGGGGAGGGGTCAGAAAAGTAGAGGTGAGCAGGGAGGAAAGGAAAGGGCAACCGTGAGAGGCAGAGCCACCGTGGGAGTTAATTGGGATGGCAGGGAGGGAATTGGTGCAGGGAGAAGAAAAGGGATAGGAAAGGAAATGACATTGATCAATGTGGGGTCACACAGGAGAGGACATCAAGAGAAAAAAGGAAGTGAGAGTCTGGCAGGTTCCCAGCCCACTGTCTCTGCCCAGCACCCACCCAGGCACCTTTACCAGAGGTGGACCCACACCCTCATCTTCCCCCATCGAAGGCTCCTGCATTTTCTTCTTCTCCCACCCGCTTCCTGCTCCTTCTCCCCTGTGAGTCTAGCATCTCTCCAGACGCCCCACTCCTCTCCCCCTCCCGGCTTCGCTCCCCATGCTGGATCTCCCTGTTGGAACTTCGCCCCCCTCAATTTCAGGACCTCCCCCACACCTAGCAGGGAAAGAATTACCATTGGGGGCCATGGCGGGCATCACCAGGGACATCTTGGGCCGGGAGGTCTTGTTGTGGCTGATGGCGGGGAGCAGCAAGTGGTCCTGGGGAACAGAGGGGCCAGACTGGGAGGGTTGAGGAAAAGACACCAACAGGCTCCCCAGCCCCACTCCACACCCTTCCAGTGAAGACAGACTGCTGGGGAGTCCAGCTGCTAGAGACGGGGTGGGCGGAGGAACTCACCCTCCGGAAGGAGACAACATAAAACGTGTCTTCCCGTCGGTCAATGGCATCCAAGAACTCTGGCTGGGAACGGTCTGGGTGGCGATACAGCTGCAGCTGGCCTGCAGAATCCCTAGGCAGGTGGGGAAACAGGATTTGGGGGGAACTAAGCCCAGTGTCCAGTCCCTACTGGAGAAGAGGGTGGGATAAAAGAAAAAGACACGAGACCCCCCAATAGATGAGACAGGCATAATCCTGTTGGTGACAATGATGACAAGCACGGGACAGCTGCTGGGGGTATAGCACTTGAGAGAATCTCACTTAATAAACAGCCCCCAAAACTCACCTTTCTAGGGGTCCAGGGGGTTGGGTGGGGACTGCCTTAACTGGAAGTGACTTCTTCCATAGCTGAGATTTCTGGAAGGAGAAGTATCTAAGGATTTGAAGAGGGTGAAGGGAAAAGGGAAAGAGACAGACGACCCCTAGAAGCTGATGCCACCTCACACCCATCTCTCCACTTCCCCCAAACGATCCCGCAAACCTCCGCAATGAGACGCCCACTCAAAATCCCCAGGGCACTCGGCCCTTGTCTTTAAGGGGCTTTCTTTGGACCAGCCCTGCCCCCTCCTACCTGTCTCTCCTGGGCCCTCTGAGGGATCTTCCGCCGGCCTCTCTGGTGGCGCTGGACCCAGCCACTCAGCTCGTCAGCAAGCCTGGGGTAGTAGAGGAAGCTCAACACCTCCGTGCCAGGCCAAGATTCCACTTCCCTTGCCCCCCCAAAGGAGTGAGAAGAGAGGGCAGGGAGAGCTGGCGCTTTGGGACACAGGCCAGCCAGGCTGTCTGCAGAGGGCCTCGGGAGGACAGCGGAGGAGGATGCCCCAGCCGTGAACCCCTCACACCTCAGAGACTCGGTGCGGTTGAAGTGCCGGCAATCGGAGGAGAGGAAGAGCTGGTCTAGATCTCTCAGTAGCAGCTCCTTGGCCCTGCCAGGGAAGGCTGTCAGGTTCCTGGAGTAAGACAGGGAGGTGGCGATGCTTGGAGGCTGCCCGGCACTCCGGCATCAACGAAGGAGGCAGTCACCACGAGAGAACGGCTTTGGTTCCCGCTCACCAAAAGCAGCTTTTAGGGAGAACACTCACTCAATCATATCCCTAAAGGAGACGGGGCCTCTCCCTCCTCACCTGAAACTAGGCTGGTCCGAGGGGCCAGGCTGGGGCTCCTCAGGGCTGTGGGAGGATCCCTGGAGGGGTTCAGCTCCATGAAGTGGCTCTTGCTCTGAGAACTCCAGCAAGTGTCTCTGGGGCCGAGGCTCCCCCTGACTGACACGAGGAGAGACGGGAGCTGGGGGAGGCTCACTGACACTGTGGATGAGCAAGGACAGAGCATGATGAGGAATCAGCTTTGTCAAGTGTCTAGTTGAGAGCAAGGGCTCTGCGAGCATGGGCGCTCCTTCGTAGCGAGGTAACCCAGCATGTAAGCAAAGCCCTGCATCTGGAGTGGACACTGTGTGCATCTTGGAATTGACGCACGTAAGTGGGACAGGGTATTGCTGCTTTTCCTCCTCCGGGTAAGGGTAGCCCTAGAAGCAGGCTTAAGTTTAGCCCCTAAAAAAACAGTTCATGAGAGACCCTTCCTAGCACCCTGAGGTAAGTATGGCAATGTAACTGTGAATAAAGAAAACAGAATAAAACAGCATGTCAAATGAGCGGGTCCGGTGCTAACCACTAGGCATGAGTTTGCCTCCTTCCGGTCCCGCCCCCGCTGGAAGCAAAGGAGTGGGAGGGACCCTATGAAGTGCCTCTAACAGCTCACACCTCCTTGCAATTGTCAGAAGTGAAACCTTGGATCCATCAGACCAGAGTAAAGAGGTGTCCCATGGAAGAAGAAGACCCAAGCCCCCGTGGAGGGGCCAGCCTTTAGGCGATCTAAAATATCTGTTTAAGGAAAAGGGAAAGATGAAAGTGTTGATATTTTTGCTAATCTTTCTTTGGTTATTTGTTCTGTTTATAGGATGGAGAGACAACTCCGTAGTGCAGATTTCCCCGGGCTTTCACCTCTTCCGTCAATCTGTCTTGCTGCTGGGTTCGTCATCCGAAACCTTGTCCGGTGCTGTACGTGATTGCTGAATTTACAGACGCCAGTCTCTCGGATCATCTACGGGGTGCACCTAATAGCTCTGCACTCAGAGGTCCCATGTTTCTTTTCTAACCCTGCCCTGGATCCCGGACACTGTGTGCAAGGCGACAGTCCGTTTCACCTTGTCAATCCTCACAGGTGTAGTTGTTGCTTGTGACTTTTTTCACCTGGTAATCTGTTGACGTAAATATACTGCCAAAGCTTTGCAATGGCATATGTAAGTCTAAACCTTCCATCTGAAACACTGCCCCAGTTTAACAGGAAGTAGCTCGGTAACTATGTCGCCCCTCCTCCCTTAGATATGGAAAGGTAAAGTGGACAGGGGGAGTATGTTATAGTGGGAATGACCTGAGAAAAAATGGCAAAAATGTTTTCTGTCTCTTTAAAACCTCATTCACTCTTTTTGAGAACTAAAACCTGCATCTCTGCATCAGGCCAGTGGTCAGGAGGGGCGATGTCTTTTGTTCTTTGTGCTACAGGAGACGGCTCAGCAGAACAGTCCGGAGCTGTCCATGGCGGGAGGTATGGGTGGGCCTCGCAGGTGGATAGAGGTCACAGGGGAGACTGGACAGATCACAGTATAGCCTGAAGCCAAGGACCCGCCCTTTAGAAGCTCTATATTTCTGCTTATTATTAAGACAATGGCATTTCAGACAGCAGTTTCCACCTTCCTCATTTGTCAGCAAATTAATAAACTCCTCTTTCCTTCTCAAAAAAACAAAACCAAACAAACAAAAAAAAGAGTAAGGGCTCTGCAGACGAGTCCTCAGTTCCCGTCTGTTATACAAGACTGAGTCTCTCCACCTGCGAGATGGGAATGAGAGTGGTCCCGACACAAGAAAAGGAGAGTGCTTAACCTGGAGCCGGGAACTCAGTAAGCACTGAATAGTCACTACTTTTATCAGCCACCACATGACGTACCACCTATTAGAGAAATGACGGAGCAAGAAGGGGCCGGCGGATACGCCCCGGTGTGTGTAAGTGGCAGGAAATGGACTGGGCCACAGCAGGCAGTTGGGTGGCTGTGAGGGCTGAGCCACCCGCAGGGCTCTCTGGAAGCAAGGGGGCCTCACCTGGCAGGTCCAAAGTTGAAGGTAATGAATAGAAGGAAGACCATAATGCAGACCACCTTCCTGTTCCCAGACTCTAACTTGAGCTTGCTGTTCTAAGGTGCAAAGGAGGAGACGAGAGAGACGGCAGTCATCCTAAGGAGCTGGTATTCCTGCCGGTCTCCCAAGGACACGCCAGTCTCACCTCAGCCAGCAACGCCTCCAGCCGCCGCCGGAGGGCAGCATTCTCCCGGCGGAGCTGCTGGTTGTCCGCCAGGACCGCTTGCAGCCGAGCCTCCAGCCCCTGCAGATACTCTTTCTTCTTTCTCCGGGACTGGCAGGCTGACTCCCGGTTCTTGATCATTCGCTGCTGCCGCTTCAGCAGCTTTGCCTGGGCACCCAGAAGGTCAAAGAGAGAATGACAGATGAATTGGAGACAGACCATGCCCCCAAATGCCAGGGACTGATCACCGAAGCTCACATGGGCCATTCCCCTGCCTTCCTGACTTCTGCCTACACTGCTGGAGAAGGACTTTTCCTCTCTACTAAAACATTCCAGGGAAGGGGGCCCTTCTCTCAACTATTCCCAGCTAGTGCTCCTCAGACGTGGGAAAAATCAGACTGTAGGAGGAACTTCCTCTATCCTGGTGGAACCTCTTTCCTTGGTGGGTCTTCCGGGTCTTCCTTCTTTCAACCCTCCTTTTTAGGCCCCCAAATTTAACCTTGCTATACTTAAAGATCAGTTTACCCTAGGAAGTGGCCTCCCTCCCTCAATGACTGCCACAGGCATAACACAGTATGACTTCCCTGCCTTTGATTTACTGAGATCACTCCCATTTCTTCATCTACAGTGACAGCAAACCTAAGAACCCTCAATTACATGGAGTTTACACTCACATGGAAACAGGAGTCTACTCTGACCGCCAGGATCATCTGATGGATCTGCTTCCTCACTTTTTGCTCCTGGGTCTCAACTGCTTCCTTATCCGACAGTTCTCTCTGTGACAGACATCCCTCTCCCTCCCCAGTACTCACGTCCACCTCAGGCGGGCAGGAGTTCCCAGGCATGGGAGCCGGAACAATGCTCTTCCTCTCAGGCCGTGGAACAGACGGGGTTGGCCCTTCAGCCTGGACTCGAATAGCACCCTGGATGAGGACAACTGGGGACACTGGGGCAAGTGAGCAGAAGGAGGTCAGAGTGCTGTGCGTTGGGTGGGGTCCTTGTGCTCACACCCACACCCGAGCGCCCAAGGGTTGGAGCCTCCCTGTGAGCTTCCCGACAAGGTCAATGCAGCCCTTTCTCCTTCTCCAGTACCTGGCGGTGGCTGGACAAGGGGCTGCAGAAGGACGGTGGTGCTGGGAGGCACAGCTCTGGGAGGCATTGGGACGGTGGTGAGCACCACAGGTTTGGGCTGTAGTGGCGGTTTCCGCGTGAGTGGCGCTTTGACTGAAGGAAGGTGACAGGAAGGAAAGAACGAAGGGATATCAGGACTACAGCCTCTCACCGGAAACCCCGTGTGTCAGGAGGCCCCGTTACCTGAGGAGCCTTCAGGGCATGGGCCCATGCTGATCTGGACGGCTCCAAGTGAGGGGGCTGGCACATCCCACAGGAGGCACCCTGGAGGGGAAGGGGACTCTGTCTTCACTTCCAGTACTTCCTCTCCTATAAAAGCCTACGCGGGGCATTCCGGAGAGACGTTAGTCAGGAGGAGTGTTGAGGAGAGGGAGCTGAAGAAGAGACAGGAAGAACTCACTGGCGCACCTGGAGGGAGGAAAGGTGGTAGATGCTCACCTGGCTGGAGGAGTCTGCTGAGAGGAGGGAAGCCTCAGAGTTGATGGAGGAAGATGGAGAGACAGGTTCTCGCTTGGTCTGGACATCTGTGGGGTGGCAGGATGAGACATAATGCTGGATACCAGGTAAACACTGAAGGGTATGAGGGTTAAGATGGGGAATGGGTCAGTTCTCTTTGTAGCCGAGAATCAAGCTCTCTGGCCCTAGACTAGGCAGGCAATCCAGAAGGGGAAGCCGTGGAGCCGCTGGTCTGCTGGCTCTCCTCCTCCTCTTTGCCCAGGACTTGCCTTTCTCCTTCGGTGGCTCCTCCGACTTTTCTCATGCCTGCTCAGCTTTCCTCAAGGCTGTCCCTGCCCTTCTGCTCTTCCTCTTTCTTCCGCACAGACCTCATCCATTCACATAGTAGCGGGGTCTCCAGCATTCACACGGCCCCAATTCCTGTCTTCCTGGATTTCCACCGCGTGCCGGCCCACCCTGTCTCCAAGTGACAGCCACCAAATACGCATCTCCACCTGCTGCTCATCTGCACCTGGCCCTGGCTCCCAAGCTGCCTGCTGGTCACCTCCATTCTCACGCCCAGCATTCACCCCAGTTCAGCTGGCCTTGAACGAGGCTTCCTGACCCTGCCTTCACACAAGTTCTCCTCCCAGGAACCAAACTGTGAAGCCTCAGTCACCTCCAAGCCTTCGTGGCCTCTGTTAAATCTATCTTTGTGACTTGTCGAATGCTCCATGAAAGCAAACGCTATCACCTGGGAACTTATTTTTAAAAAAAAGAAAACAAAACAAATGCTAGGACCCATGTGGGTGAAATAAAACCCTCCTGAGGCCAGACTCAGCCCACAGGTCAAAAGTCCTTCACTACCTCTGGTCGACACCACTCACTTTGGTGCTTAATTATTTGATCACTAAGATTGCTATTTTAAAACTTCAATTTATAGTTTGGAATAGAGAATACAGTCATATGGTATAAACTCCAAAGGAACAAAGGGGAATTCAGTGAAAAGTGAATCTCCTTCCCTTCCCTGTCCCCCAGCCACCCAGATCCCCTCCTCGGAGGTGACCACAATGAGACATATTTAACCATGATGTGTTATAACCCTCGCAACACTCTCCGCAATCAAGGAGTATGATTCATGTCTATCGTGCAAAGTCACCAACAATCTTTTTGCTACTAAAAGCGTTAATTCTTATTTTGTGTGTCCTCTTTGTAGCACTGAATAATCTGCCGGATATGATCCGTCTGTCCCTCCAAATCTACTCTCCATCCTTCCCTGCCCAGCTCCCAGGCCCAGGCAGAACCCGAATGGACTGCATCGGTGGGCTCCCCTGCCCCCCAGCTTCTGGCTGGAGTTCAGCCAGTGAGAGGTAGTGCCAGGAGACCCAGAAGGCACTTTGAAATCAATAATCAACATGTCCAACATTGAATTCATCATCTTCTCTGACCAGAAAGCTTCTGCTTTTGCAGTCTTTATCCAGTCAGCAATAGCATTACCCCCAGCAGCTACCCTAGCCAGAAATCCAGGCGTCCTCTTGACTCCTAAGCTCTCCAGTGCCCACGAGGGCACCACATCTCATCCATTCTACTTCATTCTTCCTCAATTCTGCCTTCTTCTCAGCCCCAGAATATCGTGCATGATTAACTGCATACGCCTCTTCCTTGGTCCTCCTGCCTTCCGTCCTGTCTCTCTGCAACCTGTTCTCTACTCTGCCACTAGTCATCTTCCTGATCATTTTGCTCTCCTGCTGAATTCTTCAAGGGCTCTCAGGGCTCTCAACTGCCCACAGGTTAAAAGCTAAGAGCCCATTAGCAGGAACCCCACCTGGCCCTGTAGCCTCTGCAGCTCCTCACCAATCCCCACATTCTCCACACATCCACTCCGAAGAGACACAGGTTCCTTACGCATTCACAAGTCAACACCCAAATTCTCCTTCTGCTAATTTCTATGTGTCCTTCAAAACGTGGCTCAGGAAATCCTTCCTCCAGGAGCATGTCCCAGTTCCAGATCCAGCCCCAATCTGGTTCAGATGCCCCCTCTTATGAGCTTTCATGATCCCCTCTAACGATCTCTATCCTAGAATTACCATGTCTGTATTGACTGGTACTTGTCTTTCTCTCCCTACTACACTACAGGGCTCTCGAGTGAGCGTGGTGGTCAAGTCTTGTTCATCTTGCATTCTCAGCACCTGCCTAGTATCCAGCAAGCAGTAGGTACTCAAATATTTATTAAATATTTATTAAATAAATGCATAAGAATAAACACACTGGGGAACACTTTAAAGGTAGGATAAATACTGTTAATTGTAGATTCTAGAAGTTGAGTATGTGGTATTCCAACCTTTCTGCATGTTTGAAAATTTTTACAATAGAGTATTAGGGGAAAAAATAACACAGATAAATGTGCCCTAAACTGTCCACAAGTTTTAGTTTTTTGTTTTTTTTGAGACATAGTCTCACTCTGTCACCTGGGCTAGAGTGCAGCAGTGGGATCATAGCTCACAGCAACTCCAAACTCCTGGGCTTAAGTGATCCTCCTGCCTCAGCTTCCTGAGTAGCTGGAATTACAGGTGCTGCCACCATGCCTAGTTAATTTTTCTATTTTTACTAGAGATGGGGTCTTGCTCTTGCTTGGGCTGGTCTTGAACTCCTGAGCTCAAGCTATCCTCCTGCCTTGGCCTCCCAGAGTGCTGGGATTACAGGTATGAGCCACCGCACCTGGCCTGTCCACAGGTTTTTTAAAAACGCAAAGTAATGGTAAGTTGAATGACACAACACAGTACTAGGAACAAGAAAAAGAAAAAATCATCTCCATCTTGTCAACATTGCCCTTGCTGCAGTTTACTAAAATTCTCCCTCTTCCTTCTACATTCTCTCCTGGTTATCTGCCACTTCCCCTGGCAACTTTTTCCTCCCTGTCCTGCTGCCTGCATCCCCTCCCTCCATCTACACACATACACACAGCAGTATACATTCTCCCTTGGTAAAGCCTGGAGATGGGGCAGGCTGTTATTACCTGAGGGATCATCAGAGGTGTGGCCCACATTGACCTGCATGGTTTCAAATGAGGATGTTGGATCTGGATCATCTCCCGGGAGGCAGAGTGAGGGTGCCAAGGACTCTGTCTTCACATGTAGCACCTCCCCTACTCCAAGGGCCTGAGTAAGAGTTGGGGTAGAGCAGGAGGGCAGAAAGAAGGGCAGAAACCAAGGGAGGTGTTGAGAGTAAGAGCAAGAACAAAAGCTTTAGTGCTTAGAAACCATCAATTATTTGACATTCTGGTCTGAATGGTACTCAGCATCCCCCTAAGCTGTCTCTGGCCCCTTGTTCTTTCTTTCTACTTTATTTCTGGGAGGGCTGATGAAGCCTCAGTGATTTCAACATGGCCTTAGCATGGACAACTTGGGCAAGAACAGTTCCAAAATTCGCAGTAGTTAACAACTCTCTTCTTCCCAGCCCCACCACTGCTGCCACCGATCTCTGTATATTAACAAGACTCCATCTTCACTTCTAGATAAACAGAGTGGAGATGTAGAAAATGAAGATTTTTTTTTTTTTTTAGACAGAGTCTCTTTTTCCCGGGCTAGAGTGAGTGCCATGGCGTCAGCCTAGCTCACAGCAACCTCAAACTCCTGGGCTCAAGCAATCCTTCTGCCTCAGCCTCCCGAGTAGCTGGGACTACAGGCATGCGCCACAATGCCCGGCTAATTTTTTCTATATATTTTTAGTTGTCCGATTAATTTCTTTCTATTTTTTTTTAGTAGAGACGGGGTCTCGCTCTTGCTCAGGCTGGTTTTGAACTCCTGAGCTCAAACAATCCGCCCGCCTCCGCCTCCCAGAGAGCTAGGATCACAGGCGTGAGCCACCGCGCCCAGCCTGAAAATGAAGATATTAAGGAAATGGCAAAGGCAAGGAAGGAGTGCCCCCCAACCCCATGACTCATAGCACACAAATCCTGTCTTCAGGATTTGGGTGAAGGCAGTGAAGCAGAGTCCCTGCCACAGGGAGTAGAAGGAGGGAGATGGCTCTCACCTGGCTGGAAGGCTCTGTGGAGAGCCGTGATGACTCGGAGCTGATGGAGGAAGAAGAACAGGGGGAAGATGGCTCAGACTTCACTTGAAGATCTGGAGGAAAGAGGGTTAGAAAATAATCAGGAAACAGAGCCTGAGAAGAGTCCGAAAAGTGCCCAAGGACATGGGGGTGGGGATTCCTTCACCACGGCAAGGGGGAAGGAACATACATAAGGGATTAAAGGAGACAGGAGTACACAGGCACTTAAGTGGAGGTGTGAAGATACAGAAAATTACGTAGTTTCTGGGGGTCGGGAAAATGAGGATCCCTGGAAGGACGAGGGAACAACAAAGGCTATCTTACCTGGGAAGATAGGCAGGAGGTCCCATGGGGGTTCCGGGGGGGTGGCATCCATCTCCACGTCCAGCGAGCTGCTGTCAAACTGAATAAGAAAGGATATCAGAGGACAGGAATGTGAGAAAGTCGAGGTGACTCTAGATGAGCTCTGGCCTGGGGATGAATCCAGATGCTGGGACCACTCCCACCCACAAAGGGTTGGAGAAAGGCTGGGAGCACAATACCGGGACATTCTGCTCCTGGCAACGGAAGAGCTGCGTCTGCTCCTCAGCCACTTCATCCAGGCCGGTATATAAGGTGCTGTCTGCAAGAAGTGCTGAGTGTCAAGGGGTCGTCCGGTGGCCCAGCCTACAGACGCACACGAGCCCCCGCCCCAGCCCTCATTGGCTCTGCTCGGCCAAACCCACCGCCCGCCCACTTGAAAAGTGATACAACCAAAGAGCTTCGGCCCCTCCTTCCCCGACCCCGGAACAACTCGACGTTCCCGCGGGGAGCGGAGGTCTTCTCCCACTCCCGCATCCCCCGAATGCACGAGCCCCCTGCTCTGCCCTCCTTCAGACGGTGGATTCCTTATTCGCCCAGCTTTCCTCTTTGGGCCTCCGCTTCCTTCCCGCAAGCCTCAGGGACACAATTTGCCATAGCCCTCTCCCCTCCCTGGGGCCTCACTCCGCAGACCCCAGTCCTCCGGGCTCAGCAGGTTATCGGCGAAAAAACGCGTCGGGTCCGCAATCTCGCTGAGGAGCATCAGCTCCGCCATCTTTCCCCCCCACCCCCCAACCATGAGACGGTTCCCAAGGCCCGCCTCTCCCCATCATCAACTAATCGGCTGACTCTTTCGTAAAAGGGGGCGTCCCGGAAGCCCTACCGACCAGTAAGAGACCTGGGTGCTGAGCACATGAATCAATAGAAGAGACGGCCGTATAGGCGGGGCCAGTGGGAGCATCGCAGCGGGAAGTAGCTGTTCGAGACCGAACCGGGCTGTAAAGTTGGCGCATGCGCCAGGGGGCCCCAGCGATAAAGAGCGTGGGAGATGTAGTTCCCACGATTTAAAAGGTCGGCATTACCCCCAAGCCAGTCCTCAACTTAGAAGTTAACTTCTAGGTGTCTTCGGAGATGGATAAGCCCCTCAAAAGAGGGGCACTGAGACCACTGTTACATCTCCTAGGAAGGCAAAAGCTGGGATTGGGATATGGGCTGAAACTTTACCCCTGCCTCCCCACCCGCAATCTCACAGCACAGACCACAATTCACAGGTTCCTGTCTCTTTTAAGGTGTAATTTTTAATCAGCCAAACATCTTGCGCAGACCCTGAGCCAGCCCTGCACCCTGTTTTTTTGCCTGAATGACCACCTTCCCCAGTTCCTCCTGGGCTGCCCGGTTTTTGGGGTCTATAGCCAGCACCTTCTTGAGGTCAGCAGTTGCCTTTTCCAGGTTCCCCAGGGCAGCCTGAGCAACCCCTCTTCGGTATAAGGCCTTTAAATGGCCAGGCTCCCGCTCCAACACCCGGTCACAGTTCTGGGCTGCCAACTGGGGCTGCCCTAGCAGCAACTGACAGGCAGCCAGATTGGCATGAAGAACAGTTCGTTCTGGAGGGCCAGGTGGAGGTAAAGTCAGCAGCAGGCGAAGAGCTCGTCCATAGCATCGGGCAGCCCCTGCAGGGTTCCCAGCTCGAAATAGTTCTGTGCCCCTTGCACGTTCTTCCGTGGCCAGAGCCTCCTTCTCGCTGGTCTCCAACTCCCAGGAGTCCCGGCCCTCAGTGAAGGAGGCCAGAGTGAGCCTGACAGGAGGTCTAGAGTGTCCAGGGAACTGAAGCTCTGCTTCCTCACCTTGACACATGGACTCCAAGCATTTCTCTAAGAGTTCCCCCCAAGTTTCCTCCCTCCATGGTCCTACACCCATTGTTAGCTCTGTCCAGCCCTCTGGCAGCCCTGACCCAAAAGAAAACCCAAAAGCCAGTACCCGGCAGCGGGAGCCTAGCTTGGGTTTGTCCAAGCCACAGCCACGGACTATGATCTTCTTGACAAAGCTCCCATCGGGACAGTACCAGAGTTCAGAAGCTTGAAGGGCTTCTGGTATCTCACTGGTTGATCCATGAGACTTATCAGAGTCTCCTTCAAGTTCAACGACAAGTTTTTCAGTTCCTTGAGTATTCTCTAGAATGTTTCTGGCTGGATCTAGACTCATTCCCAGATCAAGGGTTTCAGTAGGAGGGTCTCGGGGCTGCTGCCTAATCTGAGTAGTTGAATCAAGGTTCTTCCGCGAGTTCTTTTCCCTTTGTTGTTGCGGCTGAGGGGTGTCCTTTTCTCCCATTGGACTAGCTGGTGGCGTCTCCATTTGGTTGCCTGGTCCCTTCCACCGTGAGTGAACAGTTTGGTCAGAAAGGAATGGACCCGGCGGTCGAGGTCAGCACCTGAAAAGAAATCCAAACCAGTGCTAACTGCAGGACTCTTATTTAGACTCCTTTCTCGTCCTTTCTCATTCTTCTGAGACTCAGGCCCCTAGTCTTGAAAGTCCCCAATTGTTTTTCCTCCAAAAATCTGCCCTGCTCGAGGCTCCGTTCCACCGAGACCTAATTTAGAACTATAAATTCCACAATTCCCTGCGGTTCTGGTAGCCGCTGCAACTACGGACTCCCAGTTGGGTCAGTAACTACCTGGGCGGCCAAAGCGCCTAGCATGGTGGCAGGAAGCCGGACCATTCGAATCACCGCTCCTTCTAAAGCCAAGTGCTTACTGAATACGGTCCTCGGAGTCTTGCCCCCGGCGGAGTGGGCGGCCGGGGGACCCGAGCAGCTGCGAGGAATATTGACAACTAATCCTGGAACCCGCGAGATTGAGAGGCTAGTCAAATTCCTGGCAGCCAATCGGGGGAGCGGGAGAGGTCTGGTTAGCCCGCCTATCGGGCAAGACGTCACTTCCTCTGCTACTGCGAAGCTTCAGACCGTAGCAACCGAACTAGGCCGAAGCAACCGAACTAGGCCGAATCGAACCGAACTTGGCGAGGTTACCAGCTTAAGAGTCACAGCGTAGAGAAGCCCTTGAATGGGAAACTGGGGCGAATGAGGATTGAGTGGAGAATGGCAGAGGTGGTTGTAAATGATAATGGCGGCAGTCCTTTGATCGGGCGACCTCAGCCTCCTGTGCTACTATCCCTATGTTCGGAGCTCCTAGCAGGGTTATCCCCTGTCTGTTCCTTTGCCCGTGCAATCCAGAGTGCTCCGAGATAAAACCTCGGACCTCTTTCTCTCCAACCGGCCCTATTCCCTAGGGAAACCCCCTGAGGCTTTTCCTTACCTTTCCTTCCCCTCGTATCCATCATTGCCTTTCAAGCCCTCCTTCGTCAAGGAATCTTAGACGGTGCTTTTCAAACCTTAAAATGGATACACATCATTGGGGAACTTGCTAAATTGCAGAATATGATTTAGGAAGTCTAGGATGGCACCTGTGATTCTGCATTTCAGCAAGCTTCTGGATGATTCTGATGCTGCTGGTCCATGAACCACTACACTTTGAATAGCATGATTCTAGAATAACCTCATCCCATTCTCTTCACCCCTTGCTCTGTGCCTCTTCAGTTTGTCCTACATTTGGCATATATAACTGGTATAACCTGCTCCACTGGGGGTAGCAGGTCCTCCTCCTCCTCCTCCTAATAGAAGATGTAGATCCCTTTTGTGATTCAGCCTTGCTCCTCCAGCTACCTGCACCAGCTGGGCTGCCACAGCTTTTCAGGGAAGAAGAATCCCACTTTCAGCACCTCCCGTTGGCTCCTTCAGTTTGCTCTCTAACACCCCACCACTGTGCCTCAGACTACAAGAACCATGCCAGGACAGCCAAGAGGGGAGGCAGTTTCATTATTAGCCCCAAACTTGTGGCAGGACAGTCCTCTCCCGTTTTGTGTTAAGCCCCAGATCACTAACCTAGACTTTTTTTCTTCAGGTTTTATTTCTGGTGCCTGAGCCAAAGTACCTTAGTCTACTGCCCCTCTCCCCATGGCTAACTATTCTGATTCTTGGAATCCCTGGGATGCTATTGAAAATTAATCCATCTCTTCTCCCTCCCTCTTCCCCCTCTTCATTTCAGGGATTTCTAAGAAAGGCAGTCAGTCTAGAATGAGTCCCAAAATGCTTAATTACACCCTAATGCCTGGACAAATATTGCTAATTTGCATTATGTGTGTTTTGACTGACAGCGTCACTCCAATGACTCTTCAAAGATCAGCTCTCAATTAAAAGAAACTGTTTTGCTACAAATGTATTGCTTTGTAATGTCTTGTTGCTTTGTGTGTGTATGTTTTGGTTCCAACACACTCCATGGGTAGGGGCTTTATCTCCATTTCTTTTGTGTTTATCTCCTCCATTCATTCAAAAATCTTTATTAAGCACTTGCTATGTGCCAAGCTGCATATTAGGAACAGGGGACTCACAAATGAATGAGACAGACATACTTACTGTCCTCATGGAACTCAGGTTAGATCTTTAATGAAGATCTTTAACCTAGGCCCGAGGTTTTATCTTGGAGCACCCTGGATTGAATGGGCAAAGAAACAGACAGGGGATAATCCCTGCTAGGAGCTCCAAACATGGACATAATAGCACAGGAAGGCCTGAGGTCGCCCGATCAAAGGACTGCCACCACTATCATTTACCACCACCCCCGCCATTCTCCACTCAATCCTCATTCGCCCCAGTTTCCCATTCAGGGACTTCTCTGCTTATAGTGTGGACAAGGAGAGTAAGTAATTACAGTTGTATGAAGAAGTGTGAGAGTGAGTGATGAAGGATGAGGAAACATTTCTTGAGGATGAGATATTTTTGCTACCATCTAAAGAATGAATTGGTTGGCCGAGCACGGTGGCTCACGCCTGTAATCCTAGCACTCTGGGAGGCCGAGGCGGGCGGATTGTTTGAGCTCAGGAGTTTGAGACCAGCCTGAGCAAGAACGAGACTCCCGTCTCTACTAAAAATAGAAAGAAATGATCTGGACAACTAAAAATATATAGAAAAAATTAGCCAGGCATGGTGGGTAGTCCCAATTACTCAGAAGCCTGAGGCAAGAGAATTGTTTAAGGCCAGGAGTTCGAGGTTGCAGTGCGCTATGATTGCACCTGTGAATAGCCAAAAAAAAGAATGAATTGGATTTCAACATATGCCCATTTCTGGGGGGGAAAAAAGAAAATGAATTGGAGCTGAACCTCAGAAAACACTCCTGTAGTCCCATATTGAAAAACACTGAATTAAACAGTCAATTTTGTCTCTTCAGGCTATCCCTTGTCACCGTTGGACTATAAATGCAAATACAAACACAGGCACTGAAACCCCTAAAGAAACTAATCCAAGTCACCATAAATTAAAATGTTTTTATTTTTAAAAAGATGACCCATCAAGATGAAAGCACAAAATTTTAAAGTTTTAGAAGAGGACTAAGGGGTCCTCAGAGAAGATATCCATGGACCTAAAGATTTCCCTATGTCTCAACTTGACAAATGCAGGATTAGGAAGGGGCCAAACTGTGACTCAGAAATTGGAAAGAGGTAGCACCTCTGCTTTTGTATGAGATGCTACCTGAAAAAATTTGAAAAAAAAAAAAAAAAGAAAGAAATGGAAAAGAGTATAGACTCTCCCCCAAAGTGTAGGCACAGTGAATGTTGACTGACTCACACTCATACTCCTTGCTCCCTCCCAGTTCCCTGTCCCTTGAGTCTAATTGTGCCAGAGCTCAGCTCTCTGGAGGTAGTCACTGAGGAATCAGCACTAAAGAAGAAACAAACCAGAAGGAGTACATCCTCAGGCCTGGCTAGAGAACATGGGGCCTGAGAAAGACACAAAAAGAGGATGACAAGTGAAAAACTGCTTACCTGTCAGGAGAGGCTTGGACTGGGGAGTAAGAAGGGAGTAGTGTCTCTCTCCTTTCCCTTTCCCCTAGAGATCTGAGAATGACATGGAAGAAGAGAAGGCTTGAGGGGAAGAGAAGAAAATGAATCTTCTTCCCCAAGTGACTGGATCCAATCCCTTTCTCTCACTACAAATGTCCTCTGCTCCCTCTCTTCCTCTAGTGTTGCAGGGACTGATCTCACCATCACCCCCAGAAGTTATATGGATGCAAGTGCAAGTGGACATCACTCCCCTTGCGCCCAAGACCTTTCCCAGCCTCAGGTGAGGGGGATGGGAGGGAGGAGCACACAGGAACCTCTGGAAAAGTGAGGTTCTGGGTTAAGAAGGTCAAAGAGACATCTGGGAGAATGGCAGGACTTGGTGGGGGTAGCGATTCTACTCTCTGTGATTGTGGAAAGTAAACCCCATTCTGGAACCATTCTCCCCTCCTCCAAGTCCTTACAAGGGGTACTAATGCCTTTCTGAAGACCGGTCTGAGGGGAAACCTCACATTTGACAAGTTTCTGAGGATTTTTACCTATAAATAAGGATATTTACGTCTCACCTGGAGTCACTTCCCTCCTTCCTTCTTTCTGAGTCCCTTCCTTCCAAGTGGCTCAGAGGAGCTGACTATGCTCTGCTACTCTCCTTGCTCTATCCCATAAAGGCATCGTTTTGCCTTCATTAAAGATCTAACCTGAGACAACGCAAGGAGAGGTTCAGGAGCTGGTGGTTGTTCCACCTTGTCCGTGGACACAGAGAGTATATGGCACTCGCCCTCTAAATGAGTGAAGTAAGATTATTTTCTTATTCATTCAATAATCTTTACTGAATACTCAGAATTCATCGGTGAAATATGGAGACAAATACAGAGGATCTCCACCAGGATTTATATTAGCAAATGCTCCAGATGCAAGAGCAAGTGGGGCAGGAAAGTTATTTCCAACCAGGGGTGATCTGAAAGGCATCATGGGAGCTTTGCGCAGTGGCAGTATTGTAGCCAATGAGGTTTATCCGAGGCTCTATTATTGCTAATTGAAAACTTTTCCCAATACCCTGCCTTGACAGTCTCTACAGAGACTGAATAAAAAAAAATGAAAAGAAAGGCATCATGGAGAGGTTCAGAGAGTTGAGCCTTGAAAGATGACCATAATTTTGACACGTATAAATTGAAGGGATTTATTGCCTGTAAAGGAAGCAGCACAAGGCAGGAGAGACAAGGACACCCAAGATTATTCATTTCCAGCTTGTCAATCTCAGCTTTCCCAGGGTATTCCAATACTGGGCGTGCTGTCTTGTCACCGTGTATCGAGCTGGTTGGACGTTTTCACACTCTTGCATTTCATACTCGCCACATGGACCATATGCTGCACTTACCTCTCCCATTTCTTGTCGGCATGAGAGATAAAAATTCTAGCTTTCCAAAGGCGAAATAAGTTTCCCCTCTGTTTAGCTTTGGTAGTTTCTGTGGTTTTTAGTTCTGCTGGGATTGTGTCAAAATTGTTCATCCCTCCTCTCTACCCTCAAAGCATTTTGCCGTGCTTCCCTTACAGGCAAGCTTTTCATGCAGGAGGCAAGGAAAGGCAGCCTTTTTGGAGGTGAACTGTTTAACGGTAAGAACTGCTCTTTACCCAACACTGACCATGCATTATGACCACAGTGCCAGGCACTGTGCTAAGTATCTCACATATATTATCACATTCTCCCCTCGCACAACTTTATGAGCTACTTATTCAGACATTCAAGGAAACTTTATAGAGGCCTCCTTTGTGCCAAGCACAGTGCTGTGTGCTGGGAATAAGGCAGTGGAAAAAAGCCCTGGATCTCTGGTAGCTTTCATTCAAGTGAAAATGATAGGCAATAAACATCGATCAATAAGATATAATACGATGTAAGGCAGTGACAAGTGCTATCAACACAATGAAGCAGGGTAAGAGAATGGATAGAAAATTCTAGCAGGTGTGTGTGGTGCTATATTTAATTGCATGATCAGCAAAAGCCACCTTGTGGAGGTGATATTTGTGCAAAGACATAAATGATGTAAGGGAGCAGCCATGCAAATATCTGGAGGAAGAGTGTCCAGAAAGAGAAAAAGGGAGTGCAAAGGCTCTGAGGCAGGAATAAATTGGATTTTGTTATGCTAAATTCACAGCAGCTACAACAGAAAGGAGGGTAGAATAGGCAGAGCAGAGTAAGCAAGGGAAAGAGTGGTAGGGGATGCAGCCAGAAAGGTGGGGAGGAACAAGGCCGGGTCAGCTTCATAGGCCAAGGGAAAGATTTTGTATTTTGTTCTAAGTGTGATCAGGGGCCATCAGAGGGTTTTGACCAGGAATATGTTATCATCTGATAATTTAAATATCTGATTTCTGCATAGAGGATAAACTATATCAGTCAAAAATGGAAGCAGAAAATCCAATTAAGGGGCTACTCAAGGGACAATGGTAGCATGGGAGCTTGGATTAGGGTTAGAAGAGAGGGCCAAGGATAGAGTCTTGAGGCCCTCCGATAAATATTTAGGGGTCTGGGCTGGGTGCGGTGGCTCATGCCTATAATCTCAGCACTTGGGAGGCCAAAGTTGGGAGGATCACTGGAGGCCAGGAGTTCAAGACCAGCTCTGGGCAACATAGTGAGACCCTGTCTCTACAAAAACACAAGAAAAAAATAGCTGGTGTGGGGGCCTGCCTGTAGTTCTAGTTGCTCAGGAGGCTGAGGCAGGAGAATAGCTTGAGCCGAGGAGTTCAAGGCTGTAGTGACCTATGACGATACCACTGCACTCTAGCCTGGGCAACAGAGACCCTGTCTCAAAAAAAAAATGCTAAATTTTTGTCTATTTCTCCTTGCAAATAAAAGAAAAAATAATATTTGGGAACTGTCAGTGAAAACTGAGAAGGATCAGCAAATAAGGAACTAGGGAATACTTTCTTTACTTGGATCCAGAGAGAGTATTTGAAATGGAGAAAGCATCTGAGCATTTGAAGTGGGAGGATGTGATCAACTGTATCAAATGTTGCTGGTGGCTCTAGACTAGGGTTTCTTAACCTTAGCACTATTGACATTTTGGGCCGGATAATTCTTTATCATGTCCTGTGTGTTGTAGCCTGTTTAGCAGCATACCTGGCTTCTTGCTCACTAGATGCTAGGGGCACCTCCTCAGTTGTGATGACCAAAAACATCTCTAGACATTGCCAAATGTCCCTGGAGGTGGTGTGGGAGGATCACCCACTCTTGAAAACCACTGGTCAAGGTGTTCCCCAGAAGACATTTGGCAAGACAATGCCCAGGTCAGCCCTCCGTGATAAGGAGTTATCTGGCCCAAAATGTCAGTAATCTCAAAACTGAGAAACACTGATTCAAACTGTAGTTAAGATGAGAGCTGACCATTGACCATTGGGTTTAGAAACTCGGAGGTCATTGGTGACCCTGACGTGTGTTTTTAGTGCAGTGGTGGGGATGAAAGCCCGACTGAAGGAAATTCAACAGAGAATGGGAAGCAGCAAGTGGAGGCAGTGAGAAGTTTTGTTGTAAAGTGAAGAGAGAAATGGAGCACTGATAGGGGGAGCTGGGTCCAGTGAGAGTTTAAATTTACAAGTAAAATGTGAATTATTTCACATATGTAGAATTATAATTTATATGCATATACTCATATATACTACGGAGAATAATTAAATGAACATCTGGCAGCTTAAGAAGTAACTTGCCAGCATTGTTGAAGCTCCCTGGATGTTCCTCTGCAGCCAGACTCTTACTGACAAGGGATAAACACTATTCTGAATGTTCTACTTATACTACATACATCAGTAGCAAAACAGTTATTTTTTTTCTTTTCAAACACAAGGTATATTATTATAGCATGTTTGTATGATGGTGGGAATGTTTCAGTAAAGAGGGGAAAACCAACTATGTGGGGTAGAGGAGGGTAACTTCAGGAGTCCTGTCTCTGAGCACCTGGGAAGGATCCCAGGGCACAGATGGTGGGGCGCTGGGAGCAGGTCAGCTGCTCTGCCTCTGTGGCAGAGATGCAGGTAGGCTGGTGGATTTGGGGTGGGACTATGAGGAAGTTCTCATCTGAAAATTTCTGTTTTCTCACTGAAATAGGAAGAAAGGTTATTGTCTTGTGAAATTGTGGTCTCAGATTTGGGGGATGTGAACCAACTAAGGAAAGAAGTGTGAGCTGGCGGGCCACGGGAAGCGAACCCACTCAGTATGACTGTGGGTTTTCCCCAGCTGTCGGGCACAGGTGTGGAGCAGGCAGAGTGGGATCTAACCGGGGATGAAATGTGTCATAGGGAGAGGGGCCAGAAGTGCGGTGAGAGATGAGTACAGTGTGGAACAGCTACACAGGAGGCTGAGGCAGGAGGACCGCTTGAGCCCAGAAGTATGAAGTTGTAGTGAGCTACGATGATGCCACTCAGGGTGACAGAGCGAGACTTTGTCTCAAAAAAAAAAAATGTCCTATTTTAAGCCACCTTTGGCCTCTCCCCTCGCCTCTGCCTGGATGGTCCTTGAGGTGCCTAGGATTTGGAATCATCTAGGCATATCTTAAATATTGATGCCTGAGTCCCACCCCCAGAGATTCTGATTTAATTGGTCTAGGATGAGACCTGGGCTTTGGGACTTTTAAATGTTCCCCAGAGGATTTTAATGTGTAGCCAGGGGTAAGAACCATTGCCCCAAGGAATGCCTGGGGCTATATTTAGAAACCCACCCGCTCTAATCCAACCCAGAGGGCAGAGTGAGATCTTGCTAGATGAGTTGATCTGGGCCTTGAAGGATAGACAAAATTTCACCAAGTAGAGACGCAGATGTGAAGAGGGGGAGAACAAAGAGCAAAAGCCTAGAGGAGATCTGAAGCTGGAGACAAGCTTCAAACAATGTGGTTTATAATAAATAAGCAGAGACTAGAGAAGGAGGTCTAAGATTTGAGAGCAACTGGGCAAATACCTGGAGATGGCAATGATGAGTAATTCAATTTGTTTGGAAATTAGGTCGAACAGAGAAGCTGGATGATTTTAAATTACAGAAGGAGTTAAAGGCCAGATTGAAATTTTTTAAACAATTGAGTAAGCAATAGGGAACCTGAGAGGCTTTTGAGCAGTGGAGTTGCATACGAGTGTGTTTAGGGAGGCTAATCTAACAGCAGTGGCCAGGGAGACTTGGAACAGGGTGGGAAGTAGGGAGACCTGCTGGGGAAGCTGTCGCAACGAACCTAGATGAGGTACTTTTTCTGGCAAGGGCTGGGGAAAACTTAAAGATATTGTGGTAGAATTAACTGGGGTTGAGAGGACACCAAAAGTAGGCAGAGGGGCGGTGGGGGAGGGAGCAAGTTTTCAGATAAGGAAGGGCGATGGGGACAATGGTGCCATAAATGGAGACAGGGAAGCAGGTTTTGGTGGCATTTCATCAGTTTGGTGTGGAACATGCTGATTTTGTGAACCAGCAGCATGGTCTGTTTGTCTGTGCTTCCTCAGCAGGCACTGGACGAGTGTCTGCATGTGACACACAGGTTGGAGAAGCATTTGGTTAGAGATGGCTGAGTTGAATGGATGAGCTTTTTAAGGGAAAGTCTCAGAGAAGGAAAGAATCCAGAGATAGACACACGAGAAGGGAGGAGAAAAAGCAAAGGGGAAGGGCAGAAGAAGGATAATTGGGGGTGGAGGGTGGGGAGGAGATAACATGTCTATGAACCTGGAGATGTGGGGACTCCAGGGTCAAGGGACAAACATGGCAGAGTTCAGAGAGGCAGAGTACCATGAAAATGCCATTAATTTGGGCTCCTCTGGTAACCTCTGATCATTGGGTGCCATTTGAGAGTGTGGTCTCAGTAGAGTAGGGAGTAAAAGCATATTTCAAGGAGTAAAGAAATAGTGGGTATGAAAGAAAGGCAGACACAGAAACATCTCTGTTAGTAACACTCCCCTATTTAAGAAAAAAAGGGTATTTAGGGGTGAGGAAGTAGAAGCTGCAAATATGGATGCTTTTCCCATAAGTTTGGTAAGGTAGGTGCATTAAGTCTGAAACATCCAAAGGAGAACCCATGACATCCATGTCTCACCCCACGCTCCTCTGGTGTCTCCTATCTCAGTGCATGGCTTCCCTTCTAGACTGTAAGCTCCATGAGGTCAGGGGTCACACCTGCTGTCCGGGCAGATGTCTCACCAGTATCCTGCATGGAGTTTGCATGTTGTATAAATGCATAAATTCAGGGTAGGACCCTGTCTTGCCTACTGCTTGTGTCACCCCCTAATTGCCACCTCCCTCACAAAGAGGCCTCAGGGTAGGAGAGGGCACCTAGCCCCAGGGAGACTTGAGAGGCTATGGACCTCCTCCCTGGGGCTTCCACAGCTCTCCGCCCCTTTTGCCTGGTACAGCACATCATGTAGGGCTCTAATCCAAGTGGTCTGCTACCCTCCAGCCTGCAGTCAGGAACAGCTCTGGGCAGCTGGAATCTTTTCCCTGCCCCTGTCACCCTGTCCTTAACCAACTTCTTCACAATGGTCTGCCCTCTTCTTTCCTCTTGCCTTCCTGGAGTTCTGGGGATAGTAGGGAGTGGGAAGGAAGTGCTGAGGAAGGAAAGGCCCTCTGAGAGTAGACCCCGAGGTCTTCCCTAGCAGGTTCCCAGGGAGCCCCTGCGGCCCCCATATTTGTGTGACCTTCTGGTGGTCTGGGCACTTGCCTCTCCCGCGTTAGTCTCTGTCGTCTTTCTTTTTTCCCTGGCAGAGGAGCTGAAAGAAAGTGAAAGAGGGAACCAAAAGGGCAGGGTCTTCATGGGGCCACAGTCTTTGGAATTGCGGGCGATACATCGACTAAGTCTCTTTAATATCGTCGTTCAGAAGTTCGCACACACGCACACACAGATCAGAACAAGGCGGGACCGCCAAGGGGAACCGGGAGCCGGCTGGCTCTCCTCTGGGATTGGGAGGTCCGCATCCTGGATTCCCCTCAGCCGGCTGCCCAGGGGGTGGAATGGGTGGAAGGGCGTATTTACAGAGAACAGGACAAGTTTCTTATCCCGGGAAGAAGGGTCCTAAACCAGGAACTTTCCAAATGTCCTTCCAAAAACAACAAAAGGAGAGGTTCTGGGATTAGCAAGAAAATAGGCAGAGACCTGGGTGGAGGAGGGACGAAACTGTACTGCAAAAAGGGGAGTAGCGTGTGGGGGCGTCGCTGCCCCGGGGCTCGGTCCTCCTGGGAAGAAAGAGAAGACTGTGTGTGTCCGTGGGCGAGGCCTGGAGCCACAAGCCCAATCACCGGACAGAATCACCCCGCGGAGAAGAAAAGAAGGCGGAGCCTGCCGACCTGGAGGCGGGGTTTGTCAGGGTTGGGGCGGAGCCTATAGAGGCGGCGGGTCTTTGGGGACCAGAGCGAGGGTGCTCGGCCTGTGGCGCTGTACTTTGAAGGAGTGGGAGCCTGGAGCAACACAGGGCCGAGATCCCAAAAAGCGGCGTCCCTAGGGGTGTGGGCTTTAGAGGGGATCCTGAGGAACTGAATTCGGAGCTTGCTCGAAAGATGAGAGGTTCCCTGGAGGCGGAGTTTAAGAAGTGGCGAAGTCCGACGGCCCCAGAGGCGGGTGTGCAGGGCACCCACCCGGTCCGCGGCAAGACTGCAGAACGCACCTGGGAGGTCGAGGGGCGCAGGGTGGGGCCGGGCTGGGGGCGTTTTTAGGGATCCCAGTAGTTCTCGTGGTGCTGCGCGGCGATGATGATGACTACGGTGAGGATGGTACAGAGCACCATGGCCGCGATGCCCACGGCCAGGGAGATGAAGGAGAAGTTCCGGGCCTCGCGGGAAGCTATCTCGGCCGACACCATGTCTCCGCGGGCCAAGGCCGTGCGCACCTACGGGGCATGGGGTAGGGGAAGTGTAAGAGCTGCTGCCCCGCTCGAACGCCTCAGCCTCCCTCTCAAGTCATCCCCAGAGGCCCAGCACTCCCTGGGACTAAGAAAAACAGAGCGAGCCCCACCCCCCGCCGCTCCCACCTGCACTGCCTTGAAGATGGCGATGATGCCCGTAGGCCAGAAGCAGCAGATGGTGGTCAGCACCGCGATCGGCATGTAGTCGTGCGGCGGGCGCCTCGGCTCCAGTAGGGCCAGCCCGGGGCCCTGTGGCGGCGGCGGGAGAGTCGAGGTCACTCCCGTCCCCCCTGGAGTCCCGCCTGCATAGGGCTGTGGAAGGAAAGTTGCGGGGAAGAGACGTCACTCTGACCCTCTCCCGGCCTACCAGGGTTGGGCGGCTGGCAAAGCGATTTCAAAGACAGCATCCTTACCTGTTGCTTCTCGAAGAAACGATCGCCCACTACCCTTCCCAGACACCCATAAATTCTGCCTAGGCCCCTCTCCTCCCTTCACTGTGTCATTAACCTCCATACTCTTGGGGGTCTTTACACTCTCTCTCCCAAGGGATGGTCACACCCAGGCTCTCCTGGCCTCACTTCAGACCTTGTTTCTTCCCTCCAGACTGCCCTACCCACTCGCCCCCATTCCCAAGTCTTTCCTTTGTCCCTCCTGTCTCAGGCTCTGTTATCTCTACGGCTTTCCCAGGAACACTACCTGTTCCCTGGCCCTCTTTCTCCATCCCACCAGCCCCCACTGTGTCCCCAATTTCAAGTCCTGTTCCACCGTGCCCCCCTCCTCCCACGCCCGTCTGCCCTGCACTCACCGTGCCCACCGGGTAGACAGGCACGTAAGCAGTGCAGGGCTGCAGCTGCAGGGGGTATCCCGGCGCTACGTAGCCCCCCAGCGGCAGGGTGCCCACCGCCCCCGCGTGCGTGGGCACCACGAAGCCGGGGGTCTGTGCAGTCTGGGCCGGCGCCGGCGGGGGCGGGGCGGCGGCGGCGGGCGGCGGCGGGGGAAGCGGGCCCTCGAAGCGAGTCTCCTGCAGGTAAGGGTCGGGTGGCATGCGGGGCAAGGTAGCGCAGCCGGGTGGGGGCGCCCCAGCGGCAGGGCCGGGCGGGGCGTGGTGGGGGGGCCGCGGCAGCGTGGCGGAGGACGAGGGACCACGCTGAGCGGTGGCTGCGGAAGAGGCCAGGCCACCTGCCCCTAAGCGCGGGAGGGTGGCAGTGCCAGACTGGTGGTAGTGGTGGTGGTGGTGATGGTGCGAGGAGGGGGCTGCCTGTGGGGGTGGGGCTGGGGGTTCGGCCGGGGGCTGAGGGGCATTGTAGGGTGGCGGAGAGGTGTGAGGGACTGAGTCTGGGAGTCCTGCGGCGGTGAGCCAAGGAGAGGATAGGGAAGAGTTAAGGCAGACAGCGATGAGATGAGGAGGGGTAAGGGAAGACACGGCGGGTCAGAGATGGAGAGAGATAATGGGACAGACGGGGTGGGGGTAGAGGTAGGGGGGGAAGAGAGAGACAGACAGGTGAGAAGCCAGCTCTCACTTGAGGGGCAAGAGGAGGGCTGTATCTAGGCCGTCTGCACCCCCTTCCTCCTTTCCGTCTAGTTTTCAGGTCACAACTCTCCTCTGCTCCTCTTCCTTCTTTTTCGTCAACATGCACACAGCTCTCACTGGCAGAGCCAATCTTCTATCCTTTGCTATGGCTGCCTTTGGGCTGGCCTATCCGACCTAGTCCTGTGTATGCATATGTGTAGACATGCAGTCCTGTGTTAATATATGCTCAATTCAACAGTTGTAGAAACACATGTGGGATGACATGTTCCACTCTGCCTTCCTTCAGTGGGGGAGAGAGTGCCCTAGCCTCTCTGGGAATCTCAGGACTTCTTTTAGAGAAGATAAGGAAGACTCCTCCGGATTTTACTCCCCTGAGAACCCCCATCGGATCGCGTCTCCATATTTCCCCTCTGGATTTCTCCATGCCAGCCTGAGATTGTCCATCTGTCACTCCAAATGATGCTATCCCCGCAGTACCTGGCTGATGCTAAGCCACGCTGTACCTCCTTCATCCTCTCAACCTGCCCCCTGCCCATGTTGTTGGCAAGGGGCAGACGCTGAGACTGGAAGGAGGAAAGGAAGAGAAGGGAGGGAGATAGAAAGAGAAGGAGTGGGGGTGTTGAGAGCTGGAGAGAGGGGGATGAAACAGAACCACCGCTAGGGAGGGGTAAGGAAGGGGGTTGGGGCAAGGGTGGGGAGAGTCAGGAAACGGTGGAGAGGGCAGGAGGTTTTGTTGCTGTTTTTTACCTGACTTTTCGGATGACATGCCTGCGGTCTCGCTGGGACAGGGTCCCTGCAGCCGGAGTCGGGGGGGAGGAGGGCCCCGCTGGCTCCGGAGTCTGGGTGCGGGATGGCGCAGACGGCAGCAGCGCAGAGATGGAGAGATGAAGGCAGCTGCGGGGGGCGGAGGGAGAGCGGGGAGGGGGGGAGCTTAAAGGGACCGAGGCGAGGGAGGGGGAGCGTTTCAGACGTTGTCCCCTCTCGTTTCAGACGTTCTCCCCTCTCGGTCTCTCCCGGCTCTCGGACTGTCCGGAGCCATGAGGCTCGGCAGTTGCTCGCCTAAGATGGCCGACTAGCCTGCAAAGTGTCTGTAAGTTTCCATTTACACGTTCCCAGCCGAAAGTGATGATGTGGTTCTTGAGAATCGCTCGGGGATGGCCTGTGAGCTAGGGCCTCGGAAAGCACCGCCCCTGTTACTTCCTCTTTCCACCTTACTTAAACCTCTGCTCTGCTGCCAATAAACAAGACTTGATCAGACTCTTGTCTTGTCTCCATTTCTTGTGTCTCCTGCCTCTCCCAATTCCCACTCCTTCCTCCAGGGCTCGCGTTGACTCTCCCGCGGGACGGGACACCGGACCACCTCTCTCCTCCTCTCACCCCGGCATTCAAGCTCCCAGTTTAGGCTCCCTTGGAGTTGTCATGGAAACGGAGGCAAGAGCAGGCGAGGGGGAGGGACTAAGGGAAGGAAGGAGGGAGACAGAACTCTCTAGAGTTTCCCCCTTCAAGATTCTCTGTAGTGATTATATTGTGGGAGGAAGCGGGCAGGTTCTCAGCAGATTCAATACCCCAATTCCCTCTAGACCTGGTTCACTCTGACAGGTCTTCCCCACCTTAGCTTTCCTCAGTTTCCTGCAAGATGCCAGGATGTTCTACTAAATCTTTGGCCCTAGCGTCCTCCTCTTTAGAAGAGACGAATAACTATGTGTGAGAGAGAATTCTGCAGAGTTGAGAACTGAGGTGGTTTGAAAAGTTCCCAGGGTACGGCAGACCTGCCACCCTGGCAATGAAGTGGGAGGTTCAGGTCTAGAATTCGGTCAGCCAGGGAAGAGGGAGAGAAAGAGTTGCAGGGGTGGGGTGGGGGGATGCATAGATACCTTCTTCATCCAGGATTAAGGAGCTGGAGCTCTTTGGGGAGGGGGGTGGTGGGGACAACTGCTCATTTCCGTCAGCTGGGTTTGGGAATGTGTGCTTACTCCCCCATCTCCGTTTGCTGGTTGGGCTGCTTAGCGTTCCTGGCCCAGTCAGTGTTCAGATCCATTCCCTAAATCCCCCTACTCCCACCCACCACTGCCACCAAGATGCATCTCCACCTCCTGAGTCGACCTGAGGCGTAGCCCACTATTGCAGACTTTATTTGCCTATTACATCTTGGGAGCGCGTGGGTGGGGGGAGGGTGAGGATAGGCAGTCTACCGAGATTTACACCAGTTGGGTTTTTTGCAATAACACAGCCAGAGAATCATTATCCGCCCCCCACCCCATCTTTAGACTAGTACTTCCCAGCCCCCAGATGCAGCAGAAGCTCTCCGGGCTGTGTCCCTCCCTGTGTCCAAGCAGAGCCTACAGAGAGGTACAGAGGCCCTCGCCTGAACCAGTCCCAGGTCCTAGAGATTTAGATCACGGCCTCATACCAGTCGTCCTGGTTTCTCAGGCGTTTGCGTGAGCCCCTAACCCCTTCCCCCACTTCATCCTCACATTACAGAAAGCCGAGGGCAAATTGGTTAGATTGGGAGAGACGAGTTTAGACCTAGCAAAGAGCTTGTGAACAGAGGGAGGGGCTCAGACATGCTGAGAAATCCTTTTCTTAGGGGAAACATCTTTGAATGTAAAAGCCCTAACGAGTAAAAGGCCCCAATGGGGCACCAGGATATCGAGTAGGGGTCCCAGATAGGCGGAGGGGTGCGAGCGCCTGGAGCTCGGAAGTCTGATGGAGAGAGTGTGGGTCGGGAGCCCCCCACAGAGAGCTCTGAGGGCTGGATTGTAGGGGTCGTTCCGGTTGAAAGACTAGTCTTAATCACGTGGGCTTGAGTCAGTGTAGCCCAGGGGCCCTCCGCCCCTTTGGGGTGGGTCGTATATGGGGAGGGGAGTGGAGTAGGGCAGCAGAAACTGGGCCAGGCTACTCTTAGCTCGAGAGGCATCGAGGACTCTCTGCGTCTCTGGAGACAAGGGCACTACACGCACTTCAGAATGAAGAGTTGTAAGACGCCTACCTGGGGTGGGCGGGGGTTGAAGGGTACGCCCGGGTTGGCATCAGTCCTCCAGACCACCCTGCCACTCACCCACCACTCACCCAGCGCCGACAAAATGCGGAGGACTACCTTTTCCCAGTCCACCCGCACCGCCCCTTGGGTAGAGAAAACTTCACGTTCCGCTGCGGAGCCAGACCCTGGATTGGGAAGTGCGGGGAATCAAGGCAGGGAAATCAGACCCTTGGGTGGGTGGGTGCAGTGGGGTCTGGAGCGTCCTTCTTTCGATTTCCAGGACATGTTTGCTGCTTTTTCCTCTCCCCACCGGACTAAATGCATCGCTCCGCCTATTTCCTCCCCCACTCCTAGGGCGCAATGGAATGTTCCATTGTCCCTCCGGTCCCAGGCCTGCGTTGCGGGGGACGCTCACACGGTTGCCAGGGAAAGCCCCGGACGTGACGGCTGTGCGCGACCCCGAGCAGCCAGCCCTGCCCACCCCCCTGTCCGTCATTCCCGTGCGCGCTCTCTCCTCAAACCCTTCCCCTCCCCCCTGGGTTCCAGACGTGGGAGAAGTAAACAGCGGGCGGAGCGAGGGCCTACAGACCCAGGCCAGGTGGAAGTTTGCACTTTCCAGGGGGCCTGGGCTGCTCCTCAGGGGTCTTGCAGAACCCTTGGTTGTGCATGGCTGGGGTGACGCGTTAGGAAGATGCTGGGCCTAGGACCGAGTCCCTCAGGCGCTGAGTTAGGGGCGGGACTTCGGGTGCGCGTTGGTGCGTCAACGTGGTAGGGGGGTGTGTTTGTAGGGAGACGACTGGAGTATGTTAAAAGTAGGCTATTTTGTAACAAAGACCTAGCGTGGAAGCGGGGGCGGGGGGGGTAGGCTTGATTGCCGGCGTTTGCTCCGAGGGGAGAGGGTGTTGTCATCTCCCTCACAGGCCCTCATCGTCCCCTTCTCAGGCGGGAGCATGCTGGGGCTCTGGGGGCAGCGGCTCCCCTCGGCGTGGGTCCTGCTTCTGTTGCCTTTCCTGCCGCTGCTGCTGCCCGCAGCCCCCTCGCCCCGCCACACGTCCTACAAGCCGGTCATCGTGGTGCATGGGCTCTTCGACAGCTCGTACAGCTTCCGCCACCTGCTGGAATACATCAACGAGGTCTGGCAAAGGACACTCGGGGCGGAGGGCACTAGAGGCGTCTACAGTGCCCGGGGAGGGAGAGCGGGGAACTGAAAGCCACCCTCAGGTCCTGCCCAGATCCTCGGGGAGCTGGTGCTGGCGTGGGGACAGTTGGGGGCTGATGGGATCCCTGGTTCTGGCAGGGCACAATAGGCATGTGGACACGGGCGAGGGGGTGGTGTGTCGGGGGTTCTTAGCTCATCCTTGGTGGCTGCATTGCCCCCTTCCCACAGACACACCCTGGGACTGTGGTGACAGTGCTCGATCTCTTCGATGGGAGAGAGAGCTTGCGACCCCTGTGGGAACAGGTGCAAGGGTTCCGAGAGGCTGTGGTCCCCATCATGGCAAAGGCCCCTCGAGGGGTGCATCTCATCTGCTACTCGCAGGGTAGGCAACTCCTCTGCCCTCGACTCCTAAGCCCTAGCCGAGGCTTGGTCCGGATCTGAGGGATGCTTCCTAGTGTCCCTTTTCCTGAACCACATTGCTCCAGCCAGAGCTCCGGTACCTGAGCCCTTCTTTTCTGACTTCCCTCAGCACGTGGGACTTATCTCTGTCTTGAATGGGAGGGAGGCTCCCTGCACTGCTACCCCTTCTTTCCCCATTACCCATGTACTTGGACATAAAGGCTAATGGGGCAGGTGAAAGCATCCTAGAGTTAGGGTCAGGAGGCCCAGTATCTAATTCTGGCTCTGTTACTTACATGATGTGTTGTGATCTGTTGGCACAGGGTGTGCCTGTCTTCTCTGAGCCTCAGTCTCCCTTATGTACAGTGTGTTGGGGGGGACAGTGGGGGCAGGTACTGTTGGCCTGGCTGTCCTGAAGTCCCTGCCCAATGTGTTCTGCCTGCAGGGGGCCTCGTGTGCCGAGCACTGCTCTCTGTCATGGACGATCACAATGTGGATTCTTTCATCTCCCTCTCTTCTCCACAGATGGGACAGTATGGAGGTGAGTGGGCACTGAGCTCCATAGAAGGCCTGGAGTTTGGAGTGGGGGGCAAGAGATTTATGGTCACCTGGCACTGTTGTTACTCTTGCCAGACACAGATTATTTGAAGTGGCTGTTCCCCACCTCCATGAGGTCTAATCTCTACCGGATCTGTTATAGCCCCTGGGGCCAGGAATTCTCCATCTGTAACTACTGGCACGGTGAGTGGTGGATGCTGAACTGGGGGCCTCCGTAGAGATGGCACTGTAGAGTGTAGGGTCTCGCTGCTCCCACCTCTACCATAACCAATAGCAGTGATGATAGTAATAACTTACTTTTATTGAGCACTTACTATTTGAACAGGTACTTTTCAAAATGCTTTATGTTGTCACCTTATTGCCTCAGAGTATAGCCTGATGCAGAGGTCAGCAAACCTTTTCTGTAAAGGGCCAGATAGTAAGTCTTTTTGGCTTTGTAGGCCATCCATATGGTCTGTGTCATAACTATTCAGTTCTGCTGTTGTAGTCTGGAAGCAGCCATAGACCATATATAAATGAATGTGTGTTTCTGTATTGCAATAAAACTTTATTTATAAAAACAAGCAGCAGGCTGGATTGGGCCTACTGGTTACAGTTTGCCAACCCCTGGTGTAGTATTTTGACTGACAAATGTAAAGACTACTTGGGTTTGAAGCCTGACCTTACTAGGTGACTTTGGGCAAGTTACTGTGTCTCAGTTTTCCTTATCTGTAAAATAGTAATATAGTACATATCTCATAGGCTGGTTGTGAAAATTAAATAAATTAAATGAATGCAAAGTACTTCGAACAGTACCTGGCTCATACAGGTGCTAGATAAAAGTGCTTGCTATCATGTTAACAATCATTGTTACTATTTTATTGCTGTCCACTTTGACTTGTACCGCAGCCCCCAGTCTTGCTTCCCCTCTGCCTCCCTATCTTTCTAACTGCTGTTTGTACCCAGACCCCCACCATGATGACTTATACCTCAATGCCAGCAGCTTCCTGGCCCTGATCAATGGGGAAAGAGATCATCCCAATGCCACAGGTGAGAGTCCAGGCTTCTACCTGCGTCCCCGTTTCTGCTTCTCTGACCTCCTCTGTTCTCTCTCCAACCTGCCCTGATCCCTGTGGCTGACTCAGGCTCTCTTCCCATCTTGCAGCATGGCGGAAGAACTTTCTTCGTGTGGGCCGCCTGGTGCTGATTGGGGGCCCTGATGATGGTGTTATTACTCCTTGGCAGTCCAGGTAATAAGGGACTGTGTGGCCTGAAGATTGACTAAAGACATCTCCAATCCCCACCAGTTTTTGTCTCATGCCTAAAAGTGGTCTGCTCCTCCCACTGTTCAGTTAATGCCCCCCAGCTTCACCCGACGCCAAAACCTGGGAATCATACCCCAACCCCTCGTATCTAGCCAGTCACTAAGTCCTGCTGATTCTACTTCCTCTCCCTCCCTACCATTCCCCCTTTGTAAAAACTTTCAATTTTGAAATAATTATGGATTCATGGGAAATTGCAAAGGTAGTATAGAGAGGCCCTTCACCCAGTTTCCCCCAGTGGTTGCATCCTACATAACTATAGCACAATATCAAAACCAGGAAATTGACATTGGTACAATGTACGTGTGTAGTTCCGTGCCATTTTATCACATTTCCTACTACCTCACCTCTTTACTTATCTGGACTATTGTGACAGCTTCCATCCTCGTCCCCTCCATGCTATTCCTTGGGAAAATCCATGGCTCCATGGCCCTATGTGCTTGCGTCTGTTATAGGTCATCATGGGTGATCTGAAATGTCACCTGAGCTACTTTAGTCACTCAACAATTATTTATTGAGCACTGTGGGCCCAGGCACTGTTCTGGGCTGTGGGAGTGCAGTAGTAAGTAAAAGAGAAGTCCCCAGTGTTACATAGCTTACACTCTAGTTAGGGAGACGGCTAATAAATGTAAGTGTGTATGTCAGGTGGTGATAAAATAAGGCAGGGGAAGGGAGTAGAGGATGACTGGGACCTAGTTTCAGTAGTGGCCAAAGCAGTCCTCCTGGAAGAGTTGCCATTTGAACAGAGACCGAAGGAAGTGAGGGAGGCAGTTGCATTCTGGGGGAGGAACCCCTCCAAGGAGGAGTAGCACCTGCAAACGCGTTGGGGCAGATGTGGAAAACGAGGCCAGTGAGGAACCTGAAGCCTTCTGATTTTAAGATTCTTCCTTTTAAGCACCAAAGGAGGCAAGAAAAGCTTCATTTTTCTTTGCTGTGCCCCTTTTCATAAAAGAATTTGTTCTGCAAAATTTGGTTTCAGTCAAAAGGCTGCACTTAAGGACCCAGGCAACATTTTGCCGTAAGGCCACAGGTTCCCCACCCCTGGCAGAGGTGGGAGAGGAGGTTAAAAGAGGTGTCAGGGGACCAGTTTTGTCAAACCTTTATAGGCCAAAGTAAGCCCTTGATTTTTTTTTCTTTTTTATTGTGATAAAATATTGTGATAAAATATACATAACAAAAATTACCATTTTAACCATTTTTAACTACAGTTTTGTGGCATTAAGTACATTCGCACTGTTGTGTAACTACCACCCATCACCACCATCCATCTCTAGAACTTTTTTCCCCCTGAAACTCCGTACCCATTAAACAACTCTTCCTCCCCACTTCCCCAAAGTCCCTGGTAACTAGGGCCTTTGATTTTTGTTTCCTGAGTGAGATGGAAAGACACTGGAGGGTTCTGAGTGAAGGCATGACATCCCTTACAGTATTGTAATAATATAATAGTAAGGATGAGTTTAATATACGTTATTTCATTTCACATCTACAGCAACCCTATAAATGATAGTGATTGCACGTGGTTTTATAGCATTTTTTATGTCCCATGTCGCACTGTTTTAAGTACTTGTCATATATTAGCTCATTTAATCCTCATACCAGCCCTATGTGGTAAATCACTCTTATCTTCATTTGACATATGAAGGAAACGTAGGTGCGAAGAGATGAGATAACTTGCCTGCATTCATAGTTTGTAAGTGGTGAGGTCAGGCTATCTGGCTCTTAACCACAGTGTTTTACTTCCTTTCTATGAAGTATTCTTACATAGCACAATGAGTGTAAGTAATATGCTCACACACTGGGCGGAGTGTGGCAGAGGTGGGGTTCAAATCCAGGTCTATGTGCCCCTACTGCTTTCCTACCCTTTCTGAAATTCAGCCCAACATTGCCTCCAGGCTTCCAATCCAGCTCCCCCAAGCACCCAGCTATGCCTCGCCTCTGTGCCTTTGCTCTTAGAATTCCCTTTGCCGGGACGGCCTTACCTGGTCCAGGATCATCGCCGGGAAGCCTTTGTTGATGTCTAAAACTAGGGTAGTGGCCTTTCCACTTTGCTCCCATAGTCTATCGGACTTAACACTATTAGCATTTATTCAGTTATTCATGGCCAGGGGCCATTCAGTGCCCATGCTAGTTAAATATTCTTTAATTTAAAAAATTTTAAGACCTTTTTATTTTGAAATTCCATACTTAAGTTACAAAATAATGCAAAGCATTCTTGTATATGCCTCACCTAGATTTCCCAAATGTTAACATTTTACCATGTTTACATAAATATCTTTTTTCTCTCTATATATACTTATATATTTACATGTTAATATTATATTAAAATATGTTTATTAAATATTTAATATATAAATTTTTTGTGTGAACCTTTTGATAGTAGGTTGTAGACATATCTCTTTACCCCTAAATACTTAAGCGTGTCAGTGAACATTTCCTATGAACAGGTTATCTTTTACATATCTATGACATAATTATCAAAATCAGGAAATTAACATTGACAATTGTCCTTATAGAAAAAAATACCCAGTGTAAGCTCCAGCTCAGGATCCCATGTTGCATTGAGTTGTCATGTTTTTTTTGTTCGTTTTTAGAGACAGGGTCTCGCTTTGTCGCCCAGGCTGTAGTGCAGTGGCACAACTGTAGCTCACTGCAGCCTCATACTCCAGGGCTCAAGTGATCCTCCTCCAGCAGCCTCCTGAGTAGCTGGGACTACAGGTGTGTGCCACTGTGCCTGGATAACTTTTTATTTTATTTTGTTTTGTAGAGACAGGGTCTTGCTATGTTGCTCAGGCTGGTCTTGAACTCCTGGCCTCAAGTGATTCTTAGCCTACCAAAGTGCTGGGGTTACAGGAGTGAGCCACTGCACCCAGCCATTGATATTTTTGAAGCATATGGACCAGCTATTTTGTAGAATGTTCCTCAGTTTGGGTTTGTTGGATATTTCCTCACGATTAGATTCAGGTTATGCATTTCTGATGGGAATTCTACAGAAGTGATGCTGTATCTTCAGTGCATCACCTCATGAGATAATGATATCCAGCCAGTTAAATATTTCTGGGTATCCTCCCTGCTGCCCGTCTCCCCAGTAGGCTGTGAGTTCCTGAAGGACCCTAGCCCACCTTGATTTTCTCCAGCTCTCCTGATAACCTGCACCCAAATCTCTTTGTAGCTTCTTTGGTTTCTATGATGCAAATGAGACGGTCTTGGAGATGGAGGAGCAACTGGTGAGCACCCTGGGATTACCCCTGCTTCACTCACTGTCCTGCCCCATTCTGGAGCCCTCCCTGCCAATGACTCCTTAGCCGAAGGGTTCACCCTGTGGGGAGGAGGCCCAGGACACCAACAGTAACTCACATTATCTCTCCTTGTGTCTTTCTTCCATGCTCCCGTGCCCCTTTGCCCACCTTGAAGGTTTATCTGCGTGATTCCTTTGGGCTGAAGACTCTCTTGGCCCGGGGGGCCATAGTGAGGTGTCCGATGGCCGGGATCTCCCACACGGCCTGGCATTCCAACCGCACCCTTTATGAGACCTGCATTGAACCTTGGCTCTCCTGAGGATGTCCTCAGAGTCCCCAGGACCTCCCCAGCCCAGAAACCAAGTGGTGGCCTTGGAAAGCAGATGTCAGGCTCTGGCATGCCTATGACCACCTCATTGCTCCCACACTGCCCCCCACCCACCAGATCTCCCAGAAGCCCCCCTCTTCTGTTCCTCCGTGAATGAAAAGTTCCGGTCTCCCCTACCTCGTGTCCTCTTACTTGGAGGGTTGCTCCATGCTCTCCCTTTCTCCCAGGGCCGAAGTTGGGAAGTGAGAAACCAGGTTTTTAACTCGTGGCTGCTCCTGTTGCTGCTGCTGCTGCTGCTCCTCCGTATCTGGCTGTACAGGAGGACAACCCAGCCCCTGCCCACCACAGGGGTCTTCCAGGCCACTCAGGACATTTTTAGCTTCTGTCTTCCCCATGTTCCTTTTTTCTCTGAACTCCCCTGTCATCAGCCCTCCCAACCCCCAAGAGGGACTACCCATGAGAGTGGGGTTCTGAGGCTCCCCCATGGGGACAGTACCGTTCTCAAAGTGTCAGTGTTGGGGAATATCTGTGGCCTGTGAGGCCCATCTCAGGTTTGGGGATCCCCCAGTCCCTATGATCAGTGTTGGGGTAACCCCTGGGAGCCTAGTTTCTTTGAGGCTCCAGCCCTTCTTTTAACTACCCTTGAAGGGGTGTTACCCTGTATTTATGGAAATAAAGTTCCATTTCCTCAGTGTGGCTTGGCTCATTTCCAGGTGAACGGAACCTGGTTCCTCAAGGAGGGTGGGGATAGAGAGCTTGAGGTCTGGGTGCCCGGATGCCTGGTCTGGGGTGGGGACCCCCCCTTGGTGTTTCCGTTCTCTCTCAATGCCCATTCTTGTGGGTTCCTGATTCTCTGTGGGTTCTTTCCTGCTGAAGACAATTCTCTTCCTGTCATAGCCTAAGATTGGGGGGCTGAGCCCAGGGCTCCAGTAGTTTGGGCCTCAGCCTCATGGGTGGAATGTGCCTGCCACCCCCAGGCTAGACAAGGGGCCTGAGGGTCAGGGTGGGCATTTGTTGTGCCCCTTTTTGAGCTTTGTAGGCCAGGGCTGGGTGAGGGGCTGGACAATGAGCCTCCTCTTTCTTGAAAGAAGGAATTTTGGCTGAGACAATAGGGCCCTGTCTACTCTGGCATGGGGGGTGGTAGCTGACTCAACTCTGTTCCCCCCTAAGCCCTAGCAAATGTCAGCAAGAGATGGGGGCAGTTTTTCCTTTGGTGCCCTGGGCTGCCCACCTGCCCCTTTGTGACGACTTGCCCTTCTTTCTTTCCTCAGCTGATCTTGCCTCTTCTCCCAGGACCTGACCTGCTTTTTCCCTGCCAGCTCTGTCTCTCTACCCTCCCCCTAAGTCTCCCCCAGTCTGTGTTAGGTTGAAGGTGGGGGCAAGGGCCAGGGGTACTGGTGTTGTTATAAAACCAGTAGCCTCTGCTGATTTGGGGAGTTCAGAAATAGGAGGCCTCAGAGGGTTGGGAAGATACTTCTAGGAAAGCCTTTGTGGGGTGGGGATGAGGGCAGTGGGATTTGACTCCACTGAACTGACCAGGCTGGAACCAAAGAGAAGGCTTGTGGGAGGGGGCAGGGATGGGAGGACTCTGGCCCAGCCCCTCCTCTCCTTCCCAGCCTGCCCCTGCCACCCACCAGTCTGAGCTGCTGCTGCTGAGGCTGGTCTGCTTGAAGTCTCCCAGGACAGAGGGGAAGCCAGGTGGGAAGAGAGTGTTGATGGGGAAAGAGTTGGGGTCACTCAGAACCCCAGGGTGGGTGTGAGTTGGAGGCCTTGTTGGAATGAGGGATGTGCATCTAGGGTGTATGTGATGGTGTGGGTGTGTGAAAGTAGGACTTGGTTTAAGGTGTGGCATTTGTGGAATTTGGTTCCAGGTGCTCGGGTTTGCGTGTAAGGTGTGAGGGTGTATGATATCTGGGGTTTTGAAGGTGTGAAGATTAAGTTATAAGAGGGCATGTTAAAGATAGTGTCCTGAGGGGACGGTTGGCCATGTGTCTGTCCCTCCAGGTTGTGCAGAGAGGATTAGGAGCGGATAGGTTAGAGGGGTGGTGGAGGGCATGCTTTGAGGTGTGAGCTTGTATGATGCTGAATGGATCATGATAAGCTACAGGATAGGATGGTCTTAGTTAAATGTACACAAAGGTGTAAACAATCTTGGTGGCTAGTGTGTGAAAGTGAATGTCCTGACCCCCTTAGAGGGTACCAGCAGACTGCTCTTGGAAGGGCTGGGGCTGGAGAAGTTAACAGGAGAGGGGAAGGGCAGCCATTAACCTCTTCTTGCCTGCAGCCTACAGAGTCCAGAGTAGAAGAGAATCATGGGGTCCCGGGCTGAGCTGTGCATTCTCTTAGGCGGATTCTCATTACTCCTGCTCCTGATGTCAGGCCAGGGGGCCAAGGGTGGATCTCTCCAAGAGAGGTGACAACAGAGGGGGCGGGGCCGGGGGTGAGCTCTTCAAGGGAGCCTTCTGCTGGGGCTGGGAGTTCACAGGAACGAAACAACGTTAAAAGTTTCACAACGTTATAAGTTTCGTTGGTGGGAGGTGATGCCGTCATCTGTAGGGAAGGCTGTTCCTCAGTGGCTCCTTGAGGGAAATGGGACTCCTGCCTCCCGAGGGCCTGGCCCACTCAGTGTCTCCCACCTCCTCCTCTGGCATGGATGCAGTCAGGGGGTCTGCTCCAAGCAGACACTGGTGGTCCCGCTCCGCTACAACGAGTCCTACAGCCAACCGGTGTACAAGCCCTACCTGACCGTGTGCGCTGGAAGGCGCATCTGCAGTACCTACAGGTGAGGGACGGGGGGCTGGGACTCCGGGGTCTCTCAAGAGGGACCCCAAGAACCCCGACCAGGACCCGTATGTAGGGTCCTGAGAGGGGCGCTGTGTTCCAGGACCACTTACCGCGTGGCGTGGCGGGAGGTGAGGCGGGAGGTGCAGCAGACCCATGCCGTGTGCTGCCAGGGCTGGAAGAAGCGGCACCCGGGGGCGCTCACCTGTGAAGGTGAGGCTGGGTCTTCCAGGCCTTGCGGGAGGCGCGAAGGAGCTGGGGAGCGGCGCAGTAGGTGTGGGTCTGAGTCCCCCTTCCTCCGCCCGCAGCCATCTGCGCCAAGCCTTGCCTGAACGGGGGCTCCTGCGTTCGGCCCGACCAGTGCGAGTGCGCCCCCGGCTGGGGAGGGAAGCACTGTCACGTGGGTGAGTCGGCTCGCCCTCCCCCCAGCGGTGGTGCCCGGCCTCCCCACCCACCGGGGCGCCCGCCCCCGCCCCCTCTCTCAGCCCGCTCCTCTTTCCGGTAACTAGATGTGGATGAATGTAGGGCTGGCGTCACCCTCTGCTCCCACCGTTGTCTCAACACGGCAGGCAGCTTCACCTGCAGCTGCCCCCTCGGCCTGTTGCTGGGCCCGGACGGGCGCACCTGCGCAGCGGAGTCCCCGGAGCCGCCAACCGGCGCCAGCATCCTCAGCGTGGCCGGTGAGCGGGCGGGAGTATGCGCCAAAGGGAGGACCCTGGGCCCGAGGCGAGGGCCTGGGCATTCGTGTGCTCGCTCTTTTTTGTCCTAGTTCGGGAGGCGGAACATGACGAGCGCGCACTGAGGCGGGAGATTCGTGAGCTGCGAGGGCGCCTGGAGCGGCTGGAGCAGGTGAGCCGAGGCGCCTGGGGCTAAGCCCGCGGACCGGCGGGGCGAGGCCGCCCGGTTTCAACACCCCGAGGCGTCTCTTCCTTTGTAGTGGGTCGGTCAGGCCGGGGCCTGGGTCAGAGCGGTGCTGCCCATGCCGCCCGAAGAGCTGCAGCCGGAACAGGTGGCTGAGCTGTGGGGCAGAGGCGACAGGATCGAATCTCTCAGTGATCAGATGCTGCTGCTGGAGGAGAGGCTGGGCACCTGTGAGTCCTCACACTCCTCCTACCTAGACCCGTCTCCCAACTGTCCCCAGCACTTCCAGAGACTCCTCCCCAGTCAGCGTTCCCTCTTTTTCAGAAACCCCTCTCCAACATTCACTCTCTCCATACCTTCCCACCCTTCTCTTCTGGGACCCTGTTCACAGCCCAGTAGTTACCCAGCTTATTGTTGGGTGAGACTGGCAGCGTTGTCCACTCCAGGCTGGAGGTGGCCCCCACAGACCACAGCCACTTTGTCTGCCTTGTCATTAACTAGGCTCCTGCGAGGACAACAGCCTGGGCCCTGGCCTCAATCATTGATAAGGAGCCTCGCAGCGCCCCTGCCCCCTAATTTATACAGAAACTGGACCCCCTAATCCTCTGGGATTGGCCAACTGGGAGCTGCAGATAAGGCTATCAGCCACTGAGGAGCAATGAGCAATGGCAACTTCGGAGAGCTGGAGAAAGGGGAAGGCAGGTGGTCTTGGCCTACCCCTGAGCCTTCTGGCTGGAGGCAGGTTGCCTGGGCAAGAACTGCTTCTTCAACTCCTTAACAAACGCAACCAGCAATCACCCAGATCTTTCTCTCTTTATTTTCAGTTTCTTGCTTTTATCCAGGTAATTAATAAAAATCAACCACGCAAAACTCGGTCCCACCTTCTCCTTTTGCTCCCAGTCTACCTCCCTGGTTGTGGGAACAGGTCTGGAGTGAGAGGCAGGGAGTGGCTAATGCCACTGGGAAGAAATGAAAACTGGCTCAGAGAGGGGGAAGCCTCAAACAGAAAGAGAAATAAATTAAAAGCCCTCTTATCCCCTCCAGCCAGGGTTCAGTTCTTTTCCCCAGCTCCCCGGGGAGCAGAAGTTGAGTGCAGCACCTGATGTCTGCCTCTTCCCCTTGTGTCTGGTTAGATGGTACAGCGGGGCTGCCGGGAGCTGGGTAGGGCCAAGACCACTGAAGAACTGTACCACGGGGACAGGGAGAAGCAGAAATGTGGAGACCGAACTGGCATCCAGGAGTATACACGACCCTGTGCATCTGGGCAAGAGCAGGGATCTCTGAGTTAGAAGAGTCCAGCCCCCACTGACAGGAGGCTCCACCGGAAGGGAAGGTGAAGGCGCTGAGGAAAGTTCCCAGGCCGAGCCTGGGAGGGGTGTTCCAGGTATCAGCTTCCAGCCACAGGGTGAGAAGTCCTCCTCACAGACAGATGAGTCCACTGAATCCATGGACTTGGGGTGGGGGGAGAATTGTTCCACAGAATGGATGAGACCACTGGCCAATGTTGGGTAGACAGGGAGAGACCACAAAGGAAGAGAGTCTACTGGGGATGGGATGGAATGTTCCCCACCCTTGTGTAGGCTGAGCCACTCACTCGAGATGTGGGGGAGGCAACTGTCCCACAAACAAGGTGGCAGGAGGTGGGGGTCAGAGTGGAGACTGCACTGAGGCACGAGAGTCCACGGGTGGGGCCGGGAAGGGGCAGGGAGTGGCGCTGTATCCACGTTCACTTCAGAAGTTGAAGATTCCAAAGAGGAGAATTAAGTGGGGAGAAGGGAACTGAGGAAGAGGGCTTGGCCCTGCTCAGGGCCCACTGGGTCGGTAGGTGTGGGAAGGAAGATGGGGATAGATGGGAGGTGAGCTCAGAGCCGGGCTTCACCCACTCCCCCAGGCTTCTTCAGATAGTCACCACCACCCCGGCCATCAGTGGAGATTTCCCGGAAAACGGTGAGCATGGAGTGCCGGACTCTGTCAGCCAGAGCTGGGACGTCGTCTGGTGTCAGCCCTTCTGTGGGCACTGGGGGCAGCACCCGCACCTGACATCGCCCTGGGGCGGGGGAGCACCATCATGGCCTGTCCACCCAGGTCTTTGCCCACAGGTGGGGCCCACCTTCTGAGCGCGATCCTGGTATTACCCTCCTCAACTTTTCAGTTCTCTTCCACCGACCCTGGACAACCACCCCTGCTTGCCAGCTGCCACCTGTTTTCTGAGGCTCTCCTGTACAAAGGCTTCCCCAAACCCCAATCCAGATACCCGCAGCACCCTCCAGCCCTCCTTGTCTGGATTCAGTATTTACTGCCAAGTGTTATTCATTACGGCTTTGCACACACAGGCCTTATCTTTCCTGCTAGATAGTAACAGCTCCTCTTGGAGGGGCCAAGTACTACCCATCAAGCAGGGTATGGTGGGTACTTAGCAAATACTTATTGGCTGATGTGGGGTCAGACTAGATGACTGTGTGGCTATCTCATAGCTCTGACATTCAATGATCCCCCTGCCTCACTGGGACATCCTCCCAGCCTCTCCTATGGCCTTTCCGGACACACCCTACCCCAGACCTGTTTGGAGCCCTCACCCGAGGTGAAGCGGCGTTCCTTCTTGCAATAGAAGTCTCGATAGGAGGACATGACTATGGGGACAATGGGAACCTGGAGAAGGGGTAACGCAGATCAGCACACAGCTCCCTTCTGAGACTCCCACCACTAACCTCTGCCCTGAGAAGAGGGAATTGTGGGAGGCAGGGGCTGAGTAGCAGGAAGGGAAGTAGTAATCACCTGGGCCTGCACTGCAAGATGGAAGGCACCACGTTTGAAGGGCAGCATGGAGCCATTATGGTTTCTTGTTCCCTCGGGAAAAACCCAGACCCTCACCTGGGGGAGAAAGAAGGTCAAGGAAGACACACACATATGGAGGGGTCAGAGTGGGCGCAATGCTCTGATGGGACCCTGCACAGCAGTTGATTTGCAAGTGTTCTGCTCTCTAGCCCCCCATTCCCCGTTTCCCCAGGATGACTCACGTCCTGGGTGAGCAGGGTCTGGGCGACCTCAGACATGACACTGATGGCATCCCCCGTGCGCTTCCGGTCGATGAAGATGACTCCTGCCAGCCAGCAGGCCAGCCCAGCAGAGCCGGCCCACAGTAGCTCACGCTTGGCAATGGGCACACAGCGGCCTGGCAGTACCTCCATCATCCCTTGGGCAGGGGTGAGGGCGGGGTGAGGATCAGGGTGGAGGCAGAATGTCAGAGCAGGAAGCCCACCTCACCAAGGTCTCACCCATACTAGTAGGTACTGGAGATAAAGGAGGGAGGAGACTGGGTAGGGAAGCCCCAAGTGAAGGGAAAGGTGACTACAGGTATATGTACTCTGCTTACGGGGGCAGCTCTACCCCAGGGAAAGAAGGCCTGAGGGGGGAGCAAAGGGGCAATGTCCCAGAGGAGGAGGAGTTGAGGACCTCTAGGGAGGAGATGCCAGGGAAGGTCCCAGGAGGGAGGGCGTGGCTGGGGGAGGTGTGCCCTGTGTTGGGGTCTCACCAAGCAGGTCGAGGGAGCTCTGGTGGTTGGAGACAACAACATAGGGCTGTGAGGGAGGGAAGTGGTGAGCCCCTCGCACCTCCACTCGGATCCCATACAGGTATTTGATGTGGAGCAGCATTAGACGCAAGATCCTGTGGGGTCACAGCAAGGGGTCCCAGTGGGATCCATTGATGTCCACCTGCATGCCTCAGCTCCCTCCACCCTACTGTATTTCTGGCCACCTTTGCAGTCCTCTTCCCCTTCCTCGTCTCTGGGGTCTCCCGGTTTCTTTTACAAACACCGTGCCCCCTCCCTCCCATCCACTACTCACTTCTCACCCTTAGGTTCCCTCATCACCCACCATCCCTTGCCCCTCACTTCATGTTCTCGACATTGCGTCCTCGCACGGCACACACAGGAATGGCGAGCACAGCCAGGAAGAGGATCCAGCCATTGTAGAAGGCCATCTTGAAGAAGTACTTGGCACTGGGGCTGCAGAACCACAGGGTGGGCAGCAAGAAGAGCAGCAGCAGAAAGAGCAGCAGCAGCAGCGTCCACACCCCTGGCCACAGCTCCATTCTGGCCACCTGCAGGGGATGGGGCAAGGGATAGTCAGCCTAGTTTCTGGCAGGGAGTGGGGTAGGCAAGGCACAGAAGGCAGGGTCGAAAGGGTGCTATGAGGACAAGGGCCAAAGACAGGATGGGGCCAAGGCTCCCATGGAAACCTTCCCAGGAAGCCTCCCTAGGATGGGGGCAGTGGGGATGGGGAGCTCAGGACCGTTCTCCAACCCCTATTCCTGAAGGCTCCAGATGTATTCAGACAGGCAAGAGACATGAGATGTGGACACCCACGACTCACAGATATATGATAATAAATGACAATAATAACGATAGCTAACCCTTGCAGCTGGTAAGGTCTAATAACAGTCTACACTTCTGTTGTCCAATACAGTAGCCACCAGCCACATGTGGCTACTGAAATGTGGCTAGTCAGATTGAGATGTGCTGGAAATGCAAAATACACATCAGATTTCAAAGACTTTGAATGAAAAACAATGTAAGATATCCCATTAATAATCTTTTATATTAATTACATTTTGAAATTATAATCTTTTGGCTATATCTGGTTCAACAAAGTATATTATTAAAATTAATTTCACTTCCTTTTTACCTTTTTTAATGTGGCTACCAGAAAAGTAAAAGTTACATATGTGGCTTACATTATATTTCTGTTGGACAGTACAGGTCTATATACTCAGTTAAATCTTAAATGTGATCCACACGATGATCTATAAAGTACATTATGTACATTTTATAGGAAACAGGCCCAGAGAGGTTAAATAACATACCTGAGGACAAACAGCTCTTAAGCAGCAGTTTCTAGATAAAACCTAAGCAGCCTGTGTTCCTAAACACTCAGTTACGCTGCCACCTGCATGTATGGTACATACATACACGTACACAGCACACAGCAACTATGGCGATGGTGACAAAACACCCACAGACTTACACTCGAGGGCCAAATGGCAAGAATAAAGACTCATGTCACTAATGTCAGCAGACACGCATAGTCATACAAAGACTGACAAGTTCACACGCAGACACAAATTTACAATCATACCCAGTGACAGATAAAGGAATGTAAATGCATACCTAGAAAAATCCCTCTGCACCCCGGCAGCCTCCCCCATTCCCAGAGAAACCCATGGACATACCTGGAATAGCTACATGCACCAATCCTGCCTCGAGACAGGCAAACAAATCCCACCACCTGCTTCCCTCCCTTCTAGTGACACTTTGGGTGGGCAGGTACAGCGTGTAAGGCCTCACCAACCGAAAAATGGAGCGCAGAGAGTAAAAGGGACATAAGAGCACATGCCCTGCGAGAGGAAAGGGCTCAAGAGGAAGAGGCACAGGCACCCAGAACCTGCCTTCTAGGTTCTTCCTCCTTCCTCCACTCTGCCCCACTGCTGGGGGCAGGGTCACAGGTCAAAAAAACAGTGTTCAGGCAAATACCTGTCACTCCCAGTGAGGCCACAGGCACTCCCTTCCCATGACAGGAAGGGCAGTGCTCAAAGGTGAGCCCACTGCCAGGTGAGAAGGTAACAGCAACAGAAAGGGGACCCTGCCAGCTGGGGAGTGGTAGGCTTTCCCAGCTGCTCCATCCCACTGCCCCTGCAAGTTCAGACCAGCATCTAACTCTTTCCCTCCCATCCACCTTCTGTGCGGCGCCCACAGGGCTTTCTCTGTAACACAAATCTGAGCATTTCCCTGTCGTAAAGGCCCTTCTCGACAAGTTGACTTCTGCTTACATCTTCGACCACATCCCCACAAAAGCTTTTTTTTTTGTTCTAGTTAAACTGATTTATTTACTTCAGTTCCTCAGACACACCATGATCTTTCATGCTTCTGCGCCTTGCACGTGCTGTTCCCTTTGGCTGGAACAGACTTCTGCCTTTTCTTCTCTTGCCTCACACAGCTCAACGTCACCTTTTGGAAGGTCTCCTGAACCCCTCCGGGTCTATGTTTTCATTACATGTTTATGTTCATCAGTGGTTCTGGAAGTCTCATCCCAGATCTAATGAATCAGAAATTCTGGGCACTGGGCCCAACAATCTGTATTTTAGCAAGCCCTTCAAGTGATTCTGATGTGCACACGAGTTTCAGAACCACTGATCTCAAAAACACACAATGTGTAACTGCTCCCTGGCATTTTTCTTTCCCTCCCTAGGCTGTAAGCAGCTTGAGGACAGGAACTCTGCCTTATCTCCAATGCCAGGACAGTAAGAGGTAGAACAGGCGCCCAATAAACATTTGCTGAACAGATTATAAGGCTGTATACACACCCACACAGCCACAACTAACAACAGAAACGACAGCTTGGATCATGAATCAGAGAGCTACCCTCTGGAGGAATATTGCCTACTAAAGGAAAAGTCACCAAGAAAGTAATGAACACTCCAAGCCTAACAGTAACCTACTCTGAATACACACATACAAGGTAGAGTGACAACAATCAGGAAGGGGTCATCTCACACACAAAAGAAACACATAGAATGGGATGAACATGTGACAAGGGGAAGATGCTGCTGTCATCAAATATGTGCTAACAGTGCAAAGAGTAGGCGATGATGTCCATAAATAAACGTGGACGATGGGGCTTTACAGTAGGGTTGACCCTGTGACATGCACCGAGTTCATGGATACTGCCTGTACAAAGCCACTGGAGAGATAATGTGTGTTAAGAGACACAGGCCAGGGAGGTCAGCAGGTAAGACATGTGGGGATGGTTCTTCGGGAACCTGAAGACCCAGTTACCTTCTTCTCTAATACTGGATATTAAGTGACCCTCATGGAGAACAATTGTCCAAGGATTTAAAAACACAATGGAAGGCTAAATTTAATGAGCATATGGCTTGTAAAATATACTGACAATAAATTTATCAAATAGTACATGTAACCAGAAGCACACACGCTACGGTTGTGTTACATCAGTGTACCACATGAAGGGGAATGCACATGTGTTATGTAAACCATGATTGGGAAAACACACACAGCAAACAGGCTGATCCGATCATCGATCACCACATGAGTGTTTGCTATTCCGCCAAGCCGTGAGACCCCACTCACGAGAAGACTACTGCATATGGGAGGACCATGGACATAAAATGTCAGGCAAAACAAAATAAGGTAAATAACCATTACACGCTAAAGTACACATGCAAAACCAAACGTGTACGTAACATGAAACCATATAATAGGTGCAGCATATGAAAACTCACACGTGGTACTTGAACATGTCAAAACGGGATGTGAGACATGGACAGGAGATATGAGAATGGGCAATTCTGATGGAAAATAACACACCACGTCTCCACCACCTATGGATAGTCGGACAACCTGACTGCACACAAGTCATTAAACATGTCAAAGGCACACTAATTCAATGTAGAAAACACGGCTCCCCACCAGGCATTTGTGTGTCAGTTGTCTAGCAGTGTGGAAGGCCACTGAGAAACCAAGAGGTCCTGTGCCTAGATGGAAACAGGTGCCTGAGGGCACTTCTAGGAAGCAAATTCTGCTGGCCTTCTCCCCTCACAACCCCCGCAAAAGTTATGTGGGGTCAAAGGGCAGGAAAAAGAATTGGGGAAGCTGTAGGGAATTCCCTCTCCAGGATTCCCTGTCCACACCCCCAGTCCCAAATTCACAAGGGTTTCCATTTCTCCTCCCTCCTGTGTTTCTTCCAGCCTTCCTCCCTCTCAAGCCCTCTCTCTTTTTCCCAACAGCCCCTCTCCCCAGTCGGCCCTCATCCTTTCCCCAGCAACCCTCTCCCCAGTCGGCCCTCCCAGACCCAATCTCGCCCCATCCCCTCATCCTAGTCCTATTAGCACCCTCCTCCCTCCTCCTCCCATCCCTTTCCCGCCCACACCTCAATGGGGTGGGGGGCCTGGGGAGCTGGCCCCCTCCCCAGCCAGGATGCGGCAGCGGTGGTGGCGGATGGCTGTGTCTCTGTCTCTGTCGGGGTGTCGGTGCCAAGGGGGCGACAGGATTTGGGGGTGTCCTAGCCCCGGCCGATGGAGGGGAGGTGGGAGTGGGAGGTTGGGCCCATAGCGGTAGGAATGGTGGGGGGTTGTCCCCCCAGCACCCTCCTTCCCTCCCTTCCTGCTGTCCCTCCGAGGGCTGGGGCTGCTCCTGCCGCTATCCCCCCCACCCCTCCCCAACGCCCGTTGGCTTCCGGGGCTGGCCAGGAAGTGGGGGGCGGTGATGGGCAGCTTGTTTTACCAATCGTCTCCCAGAGACCCAGGCATCTCCTCCCCACATCTACCAGTTATGCTCTTGCTAGCTCCGCCCCAGGAGAGCTCAGCTGGGCTCTTGGTTTCTGCCCCTCTCTGGCTCCAGCTGCAGCTTTTTTCCTCCAACCCCCTTTCAGCTCTGGATCCCTTGGTGCTGTATTCTCCCTTCGGCACATTCCTTCCCCTCGTTCTCCATCCGCTCTCCTCTTACTGCCACTTTTACTTGGTCTCTTTCTGGTTTCTTCCTTTCTCCTTAACTCCAGTATCTGCTACTTACTCCAACTCTTCTCACAGACCCCTTTTTCTGTCCCTCATTCAATTCTAAACATTTATCAAGCACCTACCATGTACCAAGTACTGAGTTCACCTCTCTTCTTTTTCTTTCCAGGGTTCAATCTCACCCCACCTCACTCTCCAGTCCTCCGGTCTGGTCTCTATGCCCTTTCTCCCCCCACTATCTACCAGCAGTCCAGCTCTCTCCTCCACCCACGCTTTCTGGCCTTTAAAGAGAGGGGATCTCTCTGGTCCTCTCCCTGACCCTTTCCTTTCCATGCTCTTTTACCTCAGTACTTTTTCTTTCCTAGTTCCTTCCTTCCTATCAGTCTCCTTACTCACCCAAGCTGAGACAAACCCTCCCCCCAACCTAGAATCTATGTGCATCTTTTTTTCCAATAGCAACTAGGGTTGTTTCCTAGAAAAAAAAGGTGAGGAAGAATGCTGATTCCTCCAGGATGAGCATGTCTCCTTAACTTTGTAGCCATGTATCTAGCTCTCCAACCCCTGCTCTCCTCTTCCCATACTCCCATTAGCCCTTTACCAGGATCATTCCATCACTCCTCCCTCCTTGGTCTCCACCTTTCCCTCTCAATACCTTCTTTGCTAAACCTCTTCAAGCATACGGAACCCTCACCTGCCCAATCCTTCTCTACGCAACTCCCAACTTCTCATCTTTCCTTACTCTTGAGTCATATGGGACCTTCTTATCAGGGTGTTGCTGAACAGCCCTCAGCCTGTGTCTGCCTCCCGCTCCTAGACACACCTTTGCCTTGCATGCCCTGTGAAAGAGGATGTAAAGAACACTGGTAGTGGGAAGACTGTTACCTAGTTCTGCTTCTTGGGCCACAGTGAGGGTCACTGATTGTAGGAAAGACCCAAGCTCCCAGGGGTCCAGCCCAGGAAGAAGACCCTAGTTCTGCTGGGCAAATTACAAGAAGGAAGGGGCGGGCCTAACCCTATTCCGCCGCAGGTCACCTAAAAAGGGGCGGGCCTTGCCCCTTCTGCACCACTCACGAAAGGGTGGAGCCAGAGCTTTTCTGCTGTTAAGGTTTTAAACGGAGTTGAGGTTAACTCTGTTCTACTCTGTGTCACATTAAGAAGGAGGTGGGCCTTTAGTTCAGTTCTGCTCTGTAAAGCACCTAAAGAGGGGCGGGCTGAGTCGTCCAGCCGAGGGAGTTGGGTTAACGCCAGCACCGCAGATCGATGTTCCCACCATCCAGATGTCGGGGTAATCCCAATTCTGCTCCCTTCTTCACTAAGAGGGAGGGGCGGAACCAAGTTCTGCTCTCTACGTCACCCAAGGAGGCCGGAGCCATTTTGAACACTGCGACCCTAGTATTTGCCCTCTTTTGCTGGCTCTTCCCAATGTTGGCCAATCAGGAGCGAAGGAAACGGTCCAATCAGTCGAGAGAGTCCACAGCCAAAGAACCCGGATGACGCCAAGCCAAGGCCTTTGAACTGCAGGCCCCGCCAATTGCAGAGCAGTCACTATGGCGACAAGATAGAGGTGAAGGGGTGGGACTAGAGAAAGCTCAACCCCCACAGGGTTGGCGCACCTTGTCCCGCCGCGTGCTGCGCAGGCGCATTTTACCTCACCACCATTTTCCGTCGAGTTCTAGCCAATGAGTTGCTTTAGAGCCATACGGTCCAAAGTCCAATTGGAATCCGGACATTCTCTGAAAGAGGAAGTGAAGGAAAGAAAGGGGCTTATGGTGGGCGAGGTCTAGACAGTCTTGAGCCAATTGCTTCTGGTCTTTGGTTATGACTGGCAACTACTCAGACGAATAAAGCCCTCCCTGGCCGGGCGACAGGACGGAGTGTAGCGAGTTATTGCCAATCCCTTGGCACTGAATACTAACTGCGACTGTATCAGCCAATAGTCACTGTGTAAGGGCAGGACCGCGCAAACCCTTTCCGCCCCTACCCTTTGGACCAATGCTATCTTGTGAACCCTGTGTGATTGGCAGGCACTCAGGCCAATAGTGATTAGGAAACCTTGAAGCCTGCCCAACGATCGTGGGCAGGAGGTGGTTTCTCGTTTGTTGGGGCGTGTGTGTGTGTGTTTGAGGGGACTGAGGGGTACGTGGGGGGCGAAACAAAACCGGCCATGGCAGCAGCAGAGGAAGAGGACGGGGGCCCCGAAGGGCCAAACCGCGAGCGGGGCGGGGCGGGCGCGACCTTCGAATGTAATATATGTTTGGAGACTGCTCGGGAAGCTGTGGTCAGTGTGTGTGGCCACTTGTACTGGTGAGAGTCGGGAGGAGGGCGGAAGGCGGTGGGGCTCACCTCTATGCTGGGGAGACTGGGAGTGGGGCGCCATACAATGATACACATAATCGGAGGGCACGTCCTTATAGGTGAGGCCCGAAGAGGGGACATATATCTTTTATGGTGTGTGTGGGTGGGAAGATAACGCCTGTACAGACAGACGAGATCTGTGGAAAGAAAGGTCTTAGGAACTAGGAGCTGGGGTGTGTGGTGTGTTAAGAGGAGGAGGTGGGGCGGGGAGTAGGGGGACACCGTACGTCTGTACATGTGAAACCCGAGCCATCTTACCCCAGGGAAATGAGGATTCTTCGCTGCACAGGTGGAAACGGATAAGATACAAAGGTTAGGGGAGGCATGCATCGGTTGAGTGGGGGAGACCCAGGGAATACGGGATCATATTCAGATGAGATACGGGGGAGGGTGGTATGACAAACCTGGGGACAAGGGCACTGTGGAGGGGCAGGTTTGAGAGGTTAAGGGGTTGTGGAGATTGGGACTTCATTGAGCTTGAAGGGGAGAGGATTAGTACCAAAGTTATTGAAAGAAAAAATAAAGGGAGAGGAAACGGAGTAATGGGGGAATATGCTAGTAAAGGAGTTTGGTTTGGAGTGATGGGGCGAAAATGGGGTTGGTGCTGAAAGAGGAAACCTGGAAAGGGGTGGGTTGAAAAGAATTGGAAAGTAAACTTGAAAAGCAGAGAAAGGAGGGGATGAAATTTGTGTGTTTGTTGGGGAAAAAGAGAGGCTTGAGTGTGTTGAGGAGGGATAGAGCTTTGGGTGTTGGAAGATCAGAGAAGCAGGTAAGCCAAGTTGGCTGGCATGGTAGAGCTTGTGGAAAATATGAAAAGAAATGGCAGGTAGTACCTGGGAAGAGGGGTGAAATGGGATTCTGTGAAATCTGGGATCTGTGTCTCTCTTTTCTGTAGCTAGTTTGACCTTTCTTTTTTCGCCCCATCCAGCTGGCCCTGTCTCCATCAGGTATGTACTCAAAGGAGATGAAGAGGGAAATGGGGAGGTCTGAGGAGCTGGAAGACCCTCCTATATACTGGAAACCATTTCATTTTTTTCTCCCTAGTGGCTGGAGACACGGCCAGAGCGGCAAGAGTGCCCAGTGTGTAAAGCTGGGATCAGCAGAGAGAATGTTGTCCCGCTTTATGGGCGAGGGAGCCAGAAACCCCAGGATCCCAGGTGAGAGAGAGGTTGTGCTCAGGGAAGGTAGAAGGCTTTTGCCCTAGGAAGAGGATGTGGAAGAGGAGAGAATTCCCTGTTGATAGTCTCTCTCCTCTTTCTCAGATTGAAAACTCCACCCCGCCCCCAGGGCCAGCGACCAGCTCCAGAGAGCAGAGGGGTGAGTCTTCTTGTCCATTTGTGCCCCTTCCTTGCCAGCGATTTGTCTGGTTCCCCTCTGACTTTTTTCACCCCCCTAGGCATTCCAGCCATTTGGCGATACTGGGGGCTTTCACTTCTCATTTGGTGTTGGTGCTTTTCCCTTTGGCTTTTTCACCACCGTCTTCAATACCCATGAGCCTTTCCGCCGGGGTACAGGTAAGAGTCACACTCAGCTCCTACCAGGGAGCCCTGTCAACCCCCTGGGGCCCCCTCCTGGCCTAGAAGCATATGCTTCCCCAGCTTTCATCTCTCCCACAGGTGTGGATCTGGGACAGGGTCACCCGGCCTCCAGCTGGCAGGATTCCCTCTTCCTGTTTCTCGCCATCTTCTTCTTTTTCTGGCTGCTTAGTATTTGAGCTGTGTCTCCTTCCTGCCCACCTTCAGCCAGAGGAAAATCAGTATTGGGGCTCCCTAATGACCTTTCCTTACTCCTGGACCCCCAACCCCTCCTTTTCTGTCGGCTAAGGCCAACCCTGGCCACTCTCCAGGAGGGCTTGATGAGGAGTGACATCTGGGCGTAGGATGGGAGAATCTTCTCTGAACTGCTTGCTCAATAGCATTGTAATTCCTGGACCTAGAGGAGAGGGACAGACTAAAGACAATGTCTGTTTCTCTTCTCTCCTAATCCTTTGCTTTCCCCCAGATTTCTTGATTTGATGTTGAAAGGTGGGCAAGGCTCCCTCTGACCCTCTGCCACTTCCCCTCACGTTGATTTAATTTAATTTTTCTCTCCCCAGTGTCTAATATGGGTTCTGACTCTTAAGTGCTTCCTCCCCTTCACTACCTCCTTTATTACAAATTCAATAAAAAAGGTGAAATGTATTCATGGGAACTCTTCCCAAGTTCTTTCTTCCTTCCTTCTAGGACAGGAGCATCTTCTCCCCAACTTGAGCACATGTTTGGTGTGGTGTAGGCAATCATGGGGGTTCACAGTTCTCAAGGGTGCAGGGCTGAGGTCATCTCACGTACGCACACAAACACACATGGTGAAGATGTGTCAGGTATTTACTCATCACTGTTTGTGGGGAGCTCTGGTTGTGGAAGAAAGTTTGGCAAGGTAGGGTATAGAGTCTACAGGGGATAGCTGGTCTGGGGCCAGAATGGGTCAGAGGAAGAGGTGATGGATGGGGTCTGTCTGTGGGCCCCTCAAGGCCCTCCCGTACTGCTCTCGCCTGCCTCAGGCTCTTCGGACTGATTCAGCTCTGCACGCTCCTCCTCCTCCTCTTGGTTTTCTGGGGCCTTCCTGAGGAGGAGGATTGGGAAGAATTCCGCACATGGTTCTCAGTGCTCCATCGTTCCACCCCCAACATCTGTCACTTGCTGTCTGGTAGCCCCAGGTGCGAGGTGTCTGGCTTGCTCTCCACTCACCTCTCTTCTCCTTGGCCTCGCCGCCTTCGCCACATGATGACTCCAATGAGCAGGGCGGCTGTCCCCAGGCCTCCCAGGATCCCTAGGGCCAGGGCTAGAGTTCCCAGCCCTGACCCGCCGACAGAGCCTGTAGGGAGATGGGGAAAATTGAGGGCATGGCCCTCAGCGCTCACCATTCCTTTCTTGTTGACCAGCCCCCAGTCACGTGTTGGGAGCTATCTTCTGCTTCTCTGATATCCAACCCCTCACCTGCAGCTGGCCCCTCCTCGCCTGTTTCTGGAAGACAAAGTTGGAGCAAGTCAGAAGGGCAGACTTCCGTTTGAGAGAAGGCTATTTAGTGGGAGCCCCAGTGGCGTCTTTCCCTTTTTAATTCAGAGTGAAGAGGGGAGAGGCTCGGCTGTTCTCTTGGCAGGATTTGGGTGGGGCAGAGGAGGACTGGGTGTGGGTGCATGGAGGGAGGGGTGGGGTGGCTCTTGGGGATAATGCCAGAATAGGATAGGGAATTGGAGCCTGTGCTGTCCCTTCCCTCAGCCCCAGGGTCCCTGGCATTTGGGGAGAGTTCTCACCGATGATGCTTATGCTGACAGCAGGGCTTTTCTGGGTCCCATGGCTGGGATGGGTGGCCACACAGCTGTAGGTTCCCTGGTCCTGAGGCCCTACCTCAGGGAGGATCAGCACAGGGCTGGGGGGAAGGGACAGGGGCACACCCTGGGCAGGGGAATGGAGATAGACTATTAACAAAACCCCTGTCCGCACCCCAGACTCCTGTCTCTTTGTCTCCACATCCTCAGATACCCTCAAATGTCTTCTTCCTGAGCTCCTAGCCTGCCTCTGCCTCCATTAGCCCTCTGCCCTCCTTCCAGTCACCAGTTTGGGTTCTCCCTACCTCCCAGCCCCTGTCTCCAGGTCACTCACATCCTTCAGCCAGTGGATTTGAGGTGAGGGTTGGGCAGGGGCTTCACAGGTCAGGGTTACGGTCCCACCAGGAACTACTACTCCACCTTCTGGCTCCACCACCAACTGGACCTCCTCCAGAGGCTCAGGCTCTGCGGGTTGGAAGGGGCATGAGGTTGACAGTTACACCTACCAGTGGTTCCGGTGGCCATGGACTTGACCCCTTTCTTTCCCTGAGGGCCAGAATGTGCTCATTTGAGCTTGTGGCCCTCCCCATCTCTGTGCTCACCCCAGACACTGGGCTGGATGGGGGCTGTGTGCAAGGCCCGGCGCCGTGGCAGGCCCGGGCTGAAGCTACAGGAGAAGGTGGGGTGGGAAGCTCCTCCCCGGGCTGGGGTCACCATCAGCTCTGACTGCAGTGTGAAGAGCCCCGTCTCAGGATGTCTCCAGGTCTCTTCCTTCACAGACACTCCTACGGTGGAGGAAGGGGAAGATACGACATCCCAGGGTATGGGAGTGAGATCCGGAAGAAGGCTGCTAGGAGCGGGGAACTTAGGCGGGACTCACCCTGCCCGTCAGGTACCAGGAGTTTCCCATCCAAGTGCCAGCGAAGAGTCCCTGCAGGGTAGCCTCCCTCGGACACACAAGTCCCCACCTGAGGAAAGAGTGGTGACCTCATCATCCTTTGAAAATGAGAGATGCCATACACCCCCAACACAGCCACACTCCCCTCCTTCACGGGACCATTTTCTGCTTCTCTCTCTCTCTTTCACTACCTTACTGGGGACTCCAGCCATGAGTTCAGAGGCAGGATCTACAATTTCTGGCTTCCCAGGAATCTCTGAAGAAGGGAAAATTCCAGTCAGAGGCTGCAGCTTTGAAGGTTCTTACACTCCAGGTATGGGAATGGGGGCGACAGAAGTCGAAGGTCCTCACACACCAGGGCCAAGGAGTCAAGGGCTGGGGTTGAAGGCTTTATCTTAGATGAGAGGGGGGCCTGGGAGAAGGAAGGCCCTGGAACCCTTACGGTAGACTTGGACTCGGTAGTTGGATTTGGTCTCCTTTCCATTCCTGTTCGTTGCCCGGCACCGGAAAGTCCCCTCATCCTGGATCCCAACAGCCGGAAGAAGGAGGGAGCCGTTGGGGAGGACACGAGCCACGCTATCCCAGGGGCCTCCCTGGGGAGACAGGACCTTCCAAGCTTCTGTCCGGCCTGTGTTCTGAAGACAGAGGAGGGGCCTAAACAGTGCAGTCCTTTGGGAGAGGACTGATGAGGCAGATCACCGCTGGTCGCTCTGGACCTTGGGAGGCTGGGACAGAGGCTCTGCTTACCAGTTTCCATTCCAGCTGCTGGGGTGGTTTCTTGGGGGCCCCCTTACAGTTCAGCACCAGGGGCTCGCCGATCCGGGCTGTGACATTTTGACCACCTACTACCGCCCCTGGGAGATAGCACCATGGTGGAGGGGCAGGAAGGGAGATGGAGCAAATGAAATTAGGACAGGGTGGGTGAAGGAGCTTGCAAAGCAGTGCCTGGGTTCTAGGAAGGTTCTGGGGAGATTGGGGGGTAGGAGTGAAGTCCTTTCTGCAGCGAGGATTGGTGGGGTGGGAGGAGTGGCTCACCCCACAGACTGAGGACCAACACCCAGGCTCCAGCCGTTGCCCCTGCTGCCATCCTGCTTCCTCCCCAGGCTCCTGGCTCTGTCTGCCCCTTTCCCTGCTGTGGCCACCGCCCTAGGTGGGGCTTGCACCCTCTTCCCTGCCCCCATCTCTCAGTCCTGTCCTGTCACAGAGAATGCTAGGAATTCATGCCTCTGGGACAAGAGTCCTTCAGGTACTGGGAGAAACAATTATCACTCCACCCCTGGGCACTGCCAGCCTCTCAGGGTGGGGAGTGTGTACCTCCTAGGGTCTTATTCCCTCAGAGAACCCCCCTCCCCCGTGTATCCCATCAGTCCTGAGGGCTGCCTGGTGGCCACTGCAGTCCGTCTTGACTGGGCAAGGTCGCTGGGCTGCAGGCTTCAGGCCAGGCTGTTGTTCGCTGAGGTGGAATGGGGCAAGTGAGGGCAAGGCTAGGGCACGGGGAGAAATCTGCTCCGGGCTTCGTGAGAGAGAAGTTTTTTCTGGGGTTTCGCATATGTTTTGAAAAAATTCTCAACTAAACCCAGGGAAAAAAGAAATTTCTTTATTTAAAACTGCACTTTTTGTTGTTGTTTTTTTTTTTTTCTGTGAAACTACAAGTTTACAAGTGAGGAGAGAACTGCCCCCGGCCCGTGCCTACCGCCCCCCACCCATCACACTCCCAACCTGTCCCCCAGCCTGCCCAGATCTCTTGACGGGAGGGGTCCCCCACTCTGACAGTCTTGTAAAGTCCTGAGGATGTCTGAGGGGACCAGATGGTAGGGTTTCAGGGCCAAGGATGGGACAGTGTTGATTTTACTTTCCCCCATACCTGGCTTTTTGCAACCTCCCTCCTCTCTCCCCACCCCCTTGGTTTTGGTGTAACCAAAAGATACCTCATTTCTGGGGAAACTGAGGGAGATACACATATAAGCACCCTAACTCATGTTTCACATATTTGGCAATAACCCCCTCCCTATTCTTCCCCCTCCAACCAGCAAATAGTAGTTAAAAAAAAATTAAGGATGTGTCACTCACAGGAGAAGGTGGCATCTTCAATTTCCTCAAAATTACTGAGTCCAACCCTGCCCAAGGGCTGTGGGAAGAGGGGGGCTAGGAGGCCAGCAGGCCCTCGCTGCCTCCACAGCAAGTGCAGCAGAAACCTGCGTGCACAGGCAAAGAACACCCACATGGTTGTAGGGGGCGAGGGCTTTGTGCCCTATACAATTCACGGCCTGATGGACAGGCCTGGAGCCAGATGGGCCTATTGACCAATTGTCTGTCCCCTTTCTCTTACCAGGACCCCTCTGGCTATCACCCCAACATGGGAAAGCAAGAAATTAAAAAAGTCAAGAAAATAACATATTTATATTAAAAAAAACAACTACATTCCCAAACTAAAAATTAAGAACCACTACCACCAACAAAAGAAAAAAAACCAAAAATTTAAAAAATACAGATGGATCCCAGGGTTTCTTCTTCTTTCCTTAAAAAAAAAAAAAAGAAAAAAAGTTCAACCCCAAAGCCCAGTCAATAATTCCCTAAAGTAGCAGAAACTCCCTCCGAGGTAGATATCTGAGTCAGACACTCTCGTCCACCGAGCGGTTCTATTGGTTTAGGATGAGCTGCGTATGAGGTAATAAAGCCGTCTGGAGGGGCAGGGGGTGGGGAAGCACAGGGGGCATGGCCCACGTCCTCTGTCCAGAAGTCATGTCCCCATTTTTGGCATCTCTGGTCAGGCAGGACTGGTGTCTCCACAGATTCCAGAACATTTAAGTGGGGTGGGGGAACCCAAGAGAGAGTATGTGGGAGTGTATGGGATGACAGAGAGAGAGAGAAAGAGGTTTCTGAGTGTCTGTGTTTGTGTAAGAGGAAAAAAAGATAGAAGAAAGGGGGAGACAGACCCCACTCTCCCTTAGGGGCCCCATTCTTCCTGCCATGTAGTCAGCACCCCCAGCACTGAGAGTCTAGTTGGGGCGGGGACGACCCCATTCGCCCTTCTCTGTCTTGTGCTTCTCTTGTATTTGGGGTTTGTCTTCTGGATGCCCATGTCTTCTTCCAGAGTTGCCTTGTGAGAGCCCTCACCCCTGTGACCCTGAGGGGTGAGATCAGTTGGAGGTGTCGGAGTGAACACTCCCTGGTCCCTCTGTTGGGGATGTCACTGAAGAGGGGGTCACAGCCTCCTGCCAGCTGCCGTTTGCCTGGGAAAAAAGAGAGACAGTTGGAGTCTGGGAAACAGGGCCCTGGGAAGCCCTGTGTAGGTACAACACTGCTGGGGAAAAGGCCCTTCTGTCCTGGTGAGAGCTGGAGGGAGGGAGCTTCAGAATCCACTCACCCTCATTTCCCGAGGGCTGTACATCTGGCCTGCCCCGAGGTTGTCCCCGTACCCCCCTGGCCCCATCGAGTGTCGCAGTGATTCCACCTGCAGGCAGCAGAGGAAGGTATGACACGGTGAGAAGAAACCTCAGAAGAAAGAGGTCGTGCATCCTAAAGCGAGGGAAACAGTCTGGGAGAGCCCTACTTGAGAGATGGGGGCAGCTGACCTGGGAAGCAGAATAGGAATCTCCATTGAGCCCAGGCATCCCCAGGAACATGTCTCCAGATCCTGAGAGATTGAAAGAGCCACCAGAGCCTTGGAGGAACAGAGAGGGAGGAATATAAGAGAGCCTGTAACGGCAGATAGGAGATAACTCCGTTACCAAAAATCCCTTTAAACTAGCTCTGTGGGGATGTGCTACTATATACAAATTATCCACAAAACAACATTCCAACACTCAGAAAGAGCAGGCTTTTCCTGAGCCTCCCTTGACCACCCGCTGCAAGAAAGGCAGAATTAACTTCATTGGAGTGGCCTCTGTCCCTTGACATCTCTACCCTGTCTCAGCTTGGTCCCTCTAGCCCCAAAAGGCCCCCTCTCTGTTGTGATCCTGCCTAGACAGGAAGTGGGAACAAAAGCAGGAAGTGTGCAATACAGCCAGCTGGGGTGTCAGTGGGATCCACCTGCGGAGGAAGGGGGTGTCGGGGAGCTGGTGCGGCTGTGGCCCCCCTGGGTGACCGACACAGCAGTCTTGACGGCATAGATGTTTGCCTCTTCTTGGAACTTTCCAATATTTTTCTTATAGCGAATGCGCTTGTTGCCAAACCAGTTGGAGACCTGTGGGGTGTTGGGCAGAAAGGAAGGTCAGGTAGAAACCTTTCCCTCTGAAGCCCTTCATTGAATAGGATCTGAAAGCATTTTCTTTTAATTTTTTTTTTTTTTTTTGAAACAGGATCTTGCTATGTTGCTCAGGCTAGTCTTGAACTCCTGAGCACAAGCTATCATCCCGCCTCAGCCCTGAGTAGCTGGGATGACAGGTGCACACCACCACACCTGACTAGGATCTGAGAACGTTTTGCTTTGGAACTCCATTCTCCCCAAACCCTCATAATACCTGAGAGACAGTGATGCCACATTTCTTGGCGAGCTCCTCTTTAGCCTCCTCACTGGGATATGGGTTACTCAGGTGGGAGTAGAAATACTCATTTAGGACCTCAGTGGCCTGTTTGCTGAAGTTACGGCGCTTTCGTCTACAAAGGGGGGAGAAGGGTAGTGAGGAGGATGTTGGTGTCTTGCAGGGCTGCCATGTCGCATGACTCCAGAGGGCACCACTGTCTTGGAGTTCCGTGCTGTGCAACACGGCAGCCCAGGGCCTTGGAGAGGAATGGGAAGGAGCCTGGTGCTGGGGGCTGGCCTGGGTCCCTGGGTCCCACCTGGCATCCAGGAAGCGGGAACGCAGGATCATGACGGCCTCGCAGGTGCTCTGCTTGAGCTGCATCTGGATGGCGCTGAACTTTCGGTGGATGATGCTCACCATGCGCTCCATCTCTTTGGGTGCCACTGGCCTCGTGCGGCTCTGCTCCCTCAGCAGGTTCATGACATGGGTTGTGAACTCATTACATGCCTGTAGTGGGGGCCAGTATGCTGGTGAAGAGGAGCCCTTTGGTTTTGAGATTCCTTCCCCAGAGCCCCTCCCTCCACACCTCCCCTCAGCCCCTTCTCCTCACCTGTTCATACTTCTCCAGCTCCGAGTGGTAGATGTGGCGGATCTGGGCAAGTTTGCTGCGATAGTCCGAGTGTTCGATGGAGTTGTCAGGGGACACGCCGCCCCCGGAGGCTGCAGCGGCTGCAGCTGCTGCTGCTGAGCCCCCCCCTTTCTCGGGCCCAGCCACACCCTCTGCCAGAAGCATGTTGTCCAAGCGCATCAGCTGTGGGTCCACCGGCTCCTCCTCTTGGGAGCTTCGGATGCTCAGGCCTAGCATGTAGGCGGGTGGACTTAGGGACCCAGGGACCCCACACCCAGCACTCAGTCCTCCCGGTGCCTCCTGGAGACCCAAGTTCCCAGGCTTTGGTTCCTTTCCCAGTCCCCTTAGCAACCTTCTCGACTCTTCACTTTCCTCAGGGGCCCAAGCTGTCACAGTCTTTAGCCCTACAATGAACAAGGTTCTGTCCCCAGAGTTGACCAAATCAGAGGGGGACACACATACCGGTTTTCTCCTTGATTTCACACAGGACGCTAAAGAGAGCAGGCTTCATTCGGTGGCAGTTTAGGGCGTGTTTCCTTGGGAGGAGTGGGAGTGGGAAAAGAGAAAAGTTGAGGAGCTAGAGAAACAGAGCAGGGGTCTCTGAGGCGGAAGGGAGCCTGGGAACAAGGAGGGAGAAGGGTACATGTGCAGAGGGAGGAAGCGGGTTGGGGGTGGAATGGAGTTGGGGAGGAGGCTCTTGGGAAAAGATCAGCTCGGAGAGCGTGGGGAAGCTGCTGGGCTTCAGGAAGACAGAGGGAAGACGCAAGCAGCAGGCCGAAGGCACCATGGGTGGGCTGGGGGCTTTGGGAGATGGTCTAGGAAGGTATGAGGTGGGATTTGGGGGTGACTGGAGACATGAAGGTGACTAGGTACTCTTCAGAGGAAGAGAGATGGAGTTTGAGGTGGCAGAGAGGGATTGGGGGTGCCGAGCTAAGTGTGTGTGAAGGGGTCCCGGGGCTGAGTAGGTGGGAGGCTTTGATGCACCTGGCGTCTGGCTGAGCAGAGGGAAGGGTGGGTGAGGACCCTTGGAGGCTGGGGCCGCGGGTGGAGAGGAGTGTTAGGAGCTCTGGAGAGTGTGTGGAGGTCCCCAGGTCTGGGGAGAAGCGGGTGGGCTGGGTGGAGAGTTAGGGGAGAAGACAGCATAGCCTAAGAACAGCTTCTTAGTCTGGGAGCCAGAAGGAGGCTCCGGAGATGGGGCTGTTCCGGGGAGTGTGGGGGTCAGCAAAGGGTTAGGAGGGGGAGTGGGGCCACCTGGGGTTCCCTCTGTGAAGGTTTCAGGGCCTAGGGATCAAGGGAGGTTTGAGAAGGATCACTTTTCTAGGGGCTCCCAGGAGTAAGGAGGCAGCTGCTGGATCCTGGAGAGGGCCCTGGAGTTGGGGGGCTCCCAGAAGATTCACAGCTTCTGAACGGGGCTTTGCCGGGTCTGTGTGGGGTCCCGGGGTGGGGGCACTCACTTGGCCTGGGCCTCGTCCAGGCTCTGGTCGGTGATGGTCATTATCTGCTGCAGAATGTCCCCGATGTCTTGCTTCCCTCGGCCTCCCGGGACCCCCCCGCTACCCCCACCGGGGTCTCCGCCACCGGGAGGCTCGCCAGGGCCCCCAGGATCCCCACCCACCAGTCCCAGGCCCCCCCGGCCCCCGCCTGGAGGGGGCGGCCCCAGCAGCCGCTCGTCCATAGCTGGGGGGGGCCCTGAGGCCCCCTCCCTGCTCCGCCCCTCCCCCCGCCTGGTTACTTCCCCCCCCAAACTCGCTGGGGCCGCTGCTCCCTCCGCCCCAACCCCCGCCCGTCTTCCCCCCTCCCGGCTCCCCCGGGGTTCACCCCGGCACTGAAGGGAGACCTGGGGTACCAGCTGGGCCCCCCACAGGAGACCCCGGCCCCCGGCGGCGGAGAAAATGGAGCCGGAGAGAGAGAGGAGGCCCAAGCGGGGGTGTGTATGAGAGAGAGGGAGGAGGGAGGAGGGAGAAGGGGGGGAGCGAGGGAGGGAGGCTGGGGGAGGGGAGACGAGGAGGAAGAGGAGGGGAGAAGAGAGGAGGAACGGGGAGGAGCTGGGGGCGGAGAGAGACACACAGAAACAGAGGAACTGAGACTGAGTGGAGGAGGGGAGAGGGAAGAGGGGACAAGGGGAGGAGACTGGCCCATCGGGGAAAATATGGGAAGGCCCCGCTGGACTTGGGTGGCCTGGGAGAGGGGCGTGTTGAGGGCTAGGAGGCCTGCCACCTGGGTTCTGAATTAGGGATCTGGGTGATGTGGACTCTGGCCGCTGGAATGCCTGGGTTCACAGACAGCTCAGTTCATATTTCTTGTTCTAATGACTCTCCTCCCTGTTCTACTTAATTAAAACCAGGAGAGAGGGGCTGGGGGAGATAATTAGGGAGGTCTCCAGCCGCTGCTTAATGAGCCAGTAATTAACCAGCCAGGGAGGGGAGCTGGCCTCTGGCCAGACCGGGGAGAGAGGTGGCCTCTGGCCTCACCTGCCTACCTTCCAATCTCTGCCCCGCCCCCCCCCAGACACCAGTCTTCAGTCCAGAGGGGAATTACATTTATTCATACAACCAAAATATCAGACAGACTCAGAGCAGCAGTGGGGAGGGAGGTGGGCAGGGCTAAAGGTCCATTCACAGCCTGTAGGCCCCTCAGTGTCGTGGCTGGGGTGTGCGGGTGGTGATGGTGGGAGTGAGAGAGGGAGACTAGTTTTAATCTGTCTTGGCTGTACCCCCCTCCCCCTTTCTTCTTACTGGGAAGGAGGGTAGAGCTGGCTCTCAGGTCGTAACCTTGGGAGATTTGCCTTTTCTTGGGAGGTGGAGGCCTGAACCCTCAGACCTGCCTGGTAACTTGACTACTGGTGGTGTCCCCACAGCTCAGGACAGGGACTCCTATCTACTCCCTGAGACGGGTGCCAGGGATCCTCTTACTGCCTCAAGTGCCCATGTACTAGGGGAGGGAGTTAAATGACCATCCTACCTTGCCTATTCCCAGGGTTTGAGGACTTTCACCCCCTCCAGTTCTCAGGGAAGGTGATGAGGGTGATGAATATTGAGATTTCTGCTGGATTTTCCAGTCTCTGGTACCCTGCCGAGCAAGGGTTGAGGGCATGCAATGGGCTGCCCAGCTTTGAACCCCAGGAGTGAGGAGGGCTGGTGGGGGGCTCAAGTCTCAGCAGATGTGTGGGGGGGGCTGGGACCTTTGCTCCTCCATTCGACCCCCACCCTGAACTCTCAGCAGCAACTCCAGGAGCTCCTGCCCTCCTGGGGGGAGGGGAGGTTCTGACCGCTGGGCTTCCATCCGCTGGCACTGGAGGAGTGGAGGGAGAGGGAGAGCTTCGGTGAGGGTCTGGGACGAGGCCCTTCAGAGGAGCCAGAGTTGGAATGGGGGAGCGTATAGGAAACCTGTGATGGGGACGGGGTGACTAGGGCCTGGCGATGGGGCACATGCCTAGGGAGAAAGAGGGGTAGGGCCCAAAAGAAAACACAAGCCAAGAGACCAGGAGACCTGGGCAGGGCCTCGTGGCGTGGCGGGTGTCTCACCTGGTGACTGAGGATGGTGCTGTAGAGCTGTTCTTTGTCCTCAAGAGGCCGGGGCAGGGCAGGGGCTAGGCTTGGGGGGCTCTGTGGGGCATGGAAAGTGGCCCTCTGCTCCTCTAGGCGGCGGGATTGGGCCTCAGCCACCAGGTCCAGAAGGAGCTCAGTCTGCAGGGACAGCAGGGAGGCCGAGCGGGGCCCCAGGGCTGGGGAGATGAGGGGGCAGAACTCAGAAAAGTTGGCAGACAGGAGCTGTAGGGGGTGGGGACAAGGTTAGGTGACTAGGGACAGAGCCAAGGGAGTACAATGGGGAGTCCCATCGGGAATCTGGAGGAGGTGGGGAGGGGGCCCACAACGCAGTGAGCCTTGGTAATGGGGTTAGGATGTGGGCACCAGGGTCGGGGAGCCCACTGGGTGGGTGGGGTACCTGTGTGGCGGGTGCCCGGAGGAGGAGGGGATGGAGGAGCAGATCGCCAAGGCCGAGCAGTGGAGTTCGGAGGGGGCCAGCCTTGCTCATCCTGAGGGGAGCCCTGATGCCAAAAGACGTCCATTCCAGTCAAGCGGTGGTGGTTGAAGGGGGTGGGGTGGACAGGGGGCTAGGCCAGTGGCCCATTTCCTTTCTCTGTGTCTCTGTTCCTGCCACAGTCTGCCCAAGCCTCTGCAACTCCTTTGTGTCCACCTGTGTCACTAGGTCTCTGCCCCTAGGTCCTCTCACCTCTCTTCTCTCCCAGTGGCAGCCTTCCCCACCCAGTGCCCAGCTCACCTGTTCGCCATCCTCTTCTTCCTGGGGTCTCCCGGCCTCCATCCCCTGGAGGGGAGAAACTGATGGGGGAGGGGTGCTGGGACTTGGAAGGAGGGCCAGAACAGGTTCCTGAGCCGACTAGGGGCTGGAAGGGGTGGGGGTGAGCTGGGGGCTGGATGTCTGGGTACTGAGCAGGAAGCTGGGTTCCTGGTCAGCCCCCCCATGGGCCCCGCCCATCCCTGTCAACTTCCTCCATTCTCTTTTCCCACTCAAACAGCTCTTTTGAGCTTTCTTGCTCCCACAGAGGCTGGGGAAACTCCAGCTGCAGGAGTGGAGAGGGCTCATGGTGGGGAAGGACTCCTGGCCTTTGCATCTCCCGAGCTGCAGTAGCCCCTCAATCCTTGGCTCTGCTCCCTCCACCCCTGCCTCCCCTTCAGCTCTTTCTGTCAACACAGGAACTAGCTACACAGGAAGTGGTTTCACTCCTCGGAATCCCCCTCCCCCCAACCAGGTCCCTTCCCTCCCCAAGACCCTGATGTAGGATTTGGCCCTCCCCATCTTCCCTGAGACTTATTGGGACTGGGAGGGGCATGGTTCCAGTGGGAAGCAGAAGAGTCAGACCGTGGGACGTCAAGCTCTCAAATGTATACAGACTCTTAGCACTGGGTCCAACACATAGTAAGTATTCAATAAATATCTGTGGAATAATTATTCCTGTCCTCTAGGTATATACAGTCTATTTAGGAGACAAAATGCGCACCATATATGAGAGAACGTGCCAGGGTTCACTCTGGCAACTCAGATTACTGCAGATAAGGGGCAGGGGAAAACTTTACTTTGTTCATAAATGAGGGATATGGAAAGGGAAAAGGGAGTAGACCACCTTTCTGGCTTGGTCTTTGATCAATGTTAGTTGGGCTGGTTGGCACCGAGTAGGGAGCAGGACAGGTAGTAATTTGGGAACTCTCAATGGCAACCTGCCATGTTAGGGGGTTTACAGCTGAGTGACTTGGAGCATGAAATGTAATGGAGATCTGGTCCTGTCATTAAATGCTTTGCAGTCTTGGGCAAATAAAATCTGTGCCTCAGTTTCTGAAAGAGTAAAAGAGGGTTTTAATAGCACCTACATCATAGAGTTGATGTGAGGATTAAATGTAATAAGGCACTTGGTGCATAGTGAGTGAATGATCAATAAATGGTAGTACTTGGCCAGGCGTGGTGCTCAAGCCTGGAATCCCAGCACTTTTGGAGGCAGGAGGATCGCTTGAGGCCCATGCTTCAAGATCAGCCTGGGCAACATAGTGAGACCCCGTCTCTACAAAAAATTAAAAACAAATTAGCCAGGTGTGATGGCATGTGACTGTAGTCCTAGCTACTCAGGAGGCTGAGGCAGGATTGGTCAAAGCCCAGGAGTTTGAAGCTGCAGTGAGCTATGATTGTGCCCACTGCACTCCAGCCTGGGTAACAGAGTGAGGCCCTGTCTCAAGAAAAAAAGGTAGTATCTTTCAAAATGCCTCATGCCTCCATGTCTCAGGCTTAGCAGCATTAAAGAGGTGCCATCATATTGCTGCAAGGTGGACAAAGCTTCTTTAAGATGCTCTGTCCATCTCCATCTTCTTGACTTGAGGACTCAGGAATACCCTAAGGGGCCATAACTAAATGTCTTTGGATGAGCGACAAAGTGTATGCATGGCCTACTGTGTATATGGGTTCTGCCTGGGCTACCAGAGACTCCTGCTTTCAGATAGTACCCTAAATTGACATGGGACCCCCAAATGTATTTATTCTTGCTCTTAAACTATACTTACAGCCTTCATCCAAATGCTGCGCCTAGGGCACAAAGTTCTGACAACACTATGCAGCCATAGTGTTTTTTCCCCATTTCTCTCCCCAACCCTTCCAAAAAAAAATAACACTTCAAATCAGCTTTATTATGGGTGACAGATTTGGAGTTCTTAAAGAGACATAGTAGTGGCTAGAAGAGTGGCGCTTCATCCCTGCAGCGGAGTTTCTCTGTTGGGGGGTCGGAGGGAATGCAAGGAGTCATCAGCGGGGGTGGGGGGTAGGGAGAGCTTGGCCACATTTCAGCATCTACACAGTGCCTGGCACATAGTTAGGTGCTCAATAAATATTTGTCAGCCGTTTGTGGGCAATAAATGATAGAGGCTCCCTTTGGGAACCATATTCAGGAAAAAAACGTCTTACATCCTATCTGGCTACAGTTCTTGGCTCCAGTTTAGGGGTACTTCTCCCACTCCACTCTGTCCTCCTGTAACCTCTTACCCTTATTTTCTGAAAGAGGGACTGGGCTTGCCTCATCCCAGCATCCTAAATCCTCTTTCCAGAGCTGCAGCTTCTCCATGTGGAAGATGATGCCTGCTCCGGTGGGCATACCCTCATTTTACAAGGGAAACTAAACTTTTGGGGCTCCATCTTAAAAGCTGGAGGGCTTTCCGGAATACCTGTCATTTAAAGGTAATCATTTTAGAATTCGTCCCCCTCATGTAGCCTTCTATTTCTGACTCTCCCCTTCTAAGTTTAAAGGCATTTCTTGGCAGGCTGGGGGACCCCAAGCAACTTGAGGAGATCCCCGCTCCGGGGACGGAGTAAGGCAAGGAGGCGGGATCGGAATGTTGGAGGTGGGGCCGCAGGCTCCCAAGGCCAGCCAATCACAGGGCCAATCATCCGCTGAGGCCCTGCCCCCGCGCCCGGGGGCAACTCCGGATCTTCCTGGCATTATCGCAGGGTTGGGTCGAGGCCCCCGCATGCCCGCAGAAAACCTACGACCGCGAAGGGCCGGGCCTCCTCCTGCTGCTCCTCCCGATAGGCTCTGGCAGTGCGAATAGGCCGCGCCCCCGCGCGTGGCCCAGTCTACCGACCCGGTCCGAGCTTGCAGACAAGCTCCGCCCCCACGCGGGCCGGCTCCGGCTGACAGCGTCCGGCAGCGCGGCACAGCCCCGCCCCTTTGCGGGGGTGCGCCTCCTGACGCGGTCCGTGCGCGCCGCACAGCTCCGGCCTCGCGGCCCGGCGTAGCTTTGTGACGGACTTCGGGGGGCTCCGCCCCTTCCAGCAGCGTCAGCAGATCCCAGTGGTTCCGGAGGCGGGCGATGTCCCCCGGCGCTAGCCCAGCCTGGTCCCGTAGCTCTCGGGCTGCCCCCAGCCCCAGCAGCAGCTGAGCTACCTCCACCGCTCCTTCCCGGGCCGCCAGGAACAGCGGCGTCTGCTCCTGGACCGCAGGAAACAGCCAGGGGCCGAGGTCAGGGGAGGCCGCGCCCACAGAACTGGCCCGTTGGGCCTTCACCTACTTGACCGCCGGCCCCGCCCCTTTCAGGGGTTCCCTGTCTCTCCCGCGCCCGGTTTTTTTGTCTGTAGCCCGCTGCCCGTTCTAACCCTGCTGTCCTGGGCGTCTTTATCGGATCCAGCCTGGAGAAGGGAGCGAGCGGCTCGGGCGTTGTTCACTGCAGCGGCCCAATGCAGCGCGGTTTTTCCTGGGGACAACGTGGGAAGTTGTTACGGCGATTGGGGGCCAGACGCCTGGGTTCCGGTTTCCCACGGGTTCTGGCCTTGGGGGAAGAGCTACTCGGCACGCGGGGCCCTCAAGGGCGGGAAGCGTTGCCTTGGCGACCACCGGCCAGCAGGAAGCGTTGCCCCGGTGACGTCACCGGCGCGCGGGAGGGACAATGGGGCATTGTTCTGGGGTCGGTGGGACCCAGAGGCCACCTCCCCCCCACGAGACCTTTCCTTTCCCACAATCTCCTCTATTCCAGTTTCCTGTGGGCTGGAGCAGAGTGTATGTGTGTTGTTTAGGATGGTGGTAGAAACTCAACGCGCTCCATAGTGCCACCGCACCACGGATTTACCACCGTGACAGCAGGGCGGGAGGGAATGTCCCTCCAGTGATCCCTGTGCTGCCCCTATATTATTTTGCACGTCATCTCACAGCCCATCTGCTCAACTTCTCAATATCATAACATCACTCTCCCCCCTTCCCCCCCCCCCACATACCCCATTTATCTCTGGCCCCCACGTCTGCTCGGGCTGCAATCAATTCTTCAACCAGGTCCTCCACCGCCAGTCTAGCGGCCAGCATCAAGGGTGTAGTCCCGTCCTCTGTGCGTGCATCAACTGCAGTTTGTCTGCTGCGGAGTAAGAGCTGAGGGCACAGAGATGGCCAGTGACTCCATGGACTGTTAGCTCGTGTCTCTCACACTAAACTCCCCTCCCAATCCATATTTAGCCATCTTCCGTTTTTTCCCTTTCGGGTCCGCAATTTCACCTCAGTTTCCTCTTTGTCAAGCCTTAGGGGATGCGTCTGCCCAGCTTTACTTGTAAACTCTTCCCCCATTCCCTTTAGGGACCTCTGTGCGCTGACCTGGCAGACCTCCCGAGCATCAGCAGCCACAGCCGCGTGAAGCGGGGTGCGTCCTGCCCGGTCTGGCTGGTTGGGATTGGCTCCAGCCTCAAGGAGGCGGTGTGCAGCGGTTGGCCGGGAGAATCGTGCAGCCAGGTGTAGGGGGGTCTCCCCAGTGCCCACGGTGTGAGCCTGGGGACAGGCCCCTTCATCCAGCAGAGGTTCCCAGGGCTCAGGACTTCCCAACCATGCCCCCTGGAAGGTCCTGGACTTGACTCTCCCACAGCAAACTGCTGACATGAGTGGTGTTACTCCATCTGCGGGCGAGACATTAGTCACACGGGGGGTCACACGGGGGTCAGTCACACGGACACAACAAGGGAGAGGGGACAACACAGGGCTCAGGTAGAGTCAAAGCCTGAGGTGTCAGGAAACCAAGTTCTGGCTCTTCACTTTTTGTGGCTTTCGTAAAGTGACTTCTCTCTAAGCTTCTTTTTCCTCATCTGTAAAAGGAACCAGGAGGCCTTAACTCTAACATTCCAGGGCAGTGGCTTTCAGAAACTTGAGTCTGGATCAGCATCGCCTGGAGGGCTTGTTAAAACACAAATCGTCTAACATCTTGAATTTCTGAATCAGTAGCTCTGCAGTGGAGCCCAAGAATTTGCATTTCTAACAAATTCTCAGGTGATGCTGATTCTGCTGTCTAAGGTCTATACTTTGAGAATCATTCTTCTAAGGTCCTAAGTCTAAGATTAGTTCCTCCAGTTCTGGTATTAAAGGACTTTCTGATTCTAAAAGGGTCAAAGGAAGTTTTTTCCATTTTCTCGGTCTGGGTTGACTTATATACCAGGTCCACGAGCGTCCAGGTCAGGGGCCTCCATCTCGGATTCCTGGGGAGGAGTCAGCATGGCTGCCTGAGGGAGCTCCCCACAGCCACCGCTCAGAGGCCAGAGCTGGCACTTGGAGGGGGAGGCTGTTTCTTCAGCCTTGGGGTAAGAGCAAGGATCAGTGAAGGTCCATTTGTCCTTTCTTCCCCTCCATCACCTCCAGACCATTCTTTCCCCAGCCCTTTCACCTGGCCCACCTCTTCTCCCTCCTCAGGGCCTGAGCACATCACAACTCCATCCTCATCGACTTCTGCCTCTGGCTTGAGCGCCCTGGAAGGGGTTGGGGTGGGCAGAGGTTACGAGTAGTTATGACCAGTGGAGCCTGCAAGATTTCCAGCAGCCTCTCTACCCCTCTGTCTTCTTCCCCTGTCTTTGACTTCTGCAATCGTGTCTCTTATCTCGTGTGCTCGTAATTATGTCCATACGAAAGACTCCCTCCCTGAGCCCGGGTTCCTCCTCAATCTCACTTGAGGCCGATGCTATCCTCGCCCAGTGGAGGCCGGCGTCGGCGGGGAGCTGGCTGAGTCCGAGGCCTTCGAGTGAAACCAGGTGGCAGCCACAGGGCCCCATGCTCTCTGCGTCGGCGCCTGATGAGCTGGAGGACGAGAAGAGCCCCGAGGGCCAGGAGAATCACCCCAGCCACTGGGGAGCCCAGCACAGGCCAGGGAAGCCGGTTGGCAGGGGGCGCTGGTGGAGAGACAGAGTCACAAAGAGAGGCCATTCCTCGTCAGACTGATTACCACTGTGACACCTTTGGGCAAGTTCAGTAACCTCTCTTTGCCTCAGTTTCCTTATTTGTAAAGTGCGGATAATAATACATGTGGAGCATACCTAATGCCAAAATTCGAAATCTAAAATGCTCCAAAATCTGAAACTTTTTGAGCACTGACATGACGCTCCAAGGAAACGCTCACTGGAGAATTTAGGATTTCAGATTTCTAAGTATAAGGCAAATATTTCAAAATCTGAAAAAATCAGAAACCTGAAACCCTTCTGGTCCCAAGCACTCGAGATAAGGGATGCTCAACCAGTAGTACCTGCCTCGTGGGGCTGTTGGGAGGATTAAATGAGATAATGTAAAATGCTTATTAAGGCACAGAGTAAGCACGATGTAACAGTTACTGTCCTTTCCTGCGCTATGAAGTGTTCGATGCAGAGAACAGCAGATACTCTTGGTATAGTAGAGAAGCAACCGAGGTTTGCTGCAGGGCTGCGGCAGAGGCTAGGATAAAGGACTTAGGGAAATAAGGAAGAAGACTGCAGAACAGATGGGCCGTCAATAGATCCAGTTAGAGAAAGGGGAGTTAAGGAGAGTAAGTCCCCACAAAGAACATTTTAGATCTCAGCTGTCTTGTTTGAGTTGACCTCCGTTGGCTATTGTTGGCATGAGAGCAGGCCTGGGAGCAAAGGTCAGGGGAAATGGCAGGGGTTACCTACCAGTGCCTGTATGAGGGTGGGCAGCCAGCAGGGGTCCTGGTAATAGGGGTTCCAGGGCCCCCACTGCGGCCATTGCAGCAAGGAAGCGGAGCAGGAGACCAGGGTCCCAGGGACAGTGGGATGCTGGGTGGTCAGGGCCACAGCGGGACAAATCCACACCCATCACCACTACAAACCTGTGGGGGCGGCACACCAGAGACCCCTGTATTGGTCCTGGGCTCCCTTCCCTCCCTCTACCCTGTTAAAAACACTGGAGTCTGGCCCTCTCCTCTCCCCAGCTTCTTACCCAGCATTGAGGGAGTCTGTCTCCTTGCCCAGGGGCTGTGTTTCAGAGGCTGCTCTCTCCTGATGAGAGGGGTCCCGAGTTCCTCCTAGTTCCTCTTCAGCCCGGGCCCCAGGATAGGGGTACACCATGTTCCTGCCTTCACTGTCCTTCCTCACCCAGAGCCCCACCCTCAGAGTCAGGGACAGCATCCGGGCCAGGGCAAGCAGCTGCTGGTCCAGGGCTGGGGGGCTAAGCACCACCAGCAGGGCCAGGGAGGGCCCCCACTCTGAATCCCCATCTTCAGGCCTGCAGTCACCTCCATCCCAGCCACATTCTGCGGTGTTGCAGCCTTTCTCGCAGTGCCCATTGTGGAAGTGATCGCGGCAGTACTGGTCATAGGCTGGACTGTGGGGTGAGGAAAGAGGGACTGAGGACCTCCCAAAAATCTGATTCCCCTCTTCACCCCAGAGAGAATTCCTGACATTCCAAGCCCCTGAGGCTCTGGTTGCTAAGTGGGGGCAGCTGTGGAGCAACGGGCTTAGTCGAGCCCTGGATGGTAGTCCGGACACCTTATGTCTATTGACACCCTTGTCTCCTAAGACCATCCCCTCCCAAACCCTCCTGTCTTGCTGAAGGAGAGTCCAAGGCCCTTTTTCCTCTGCAGGGTGCTAGTTGCTAGGGGAGATACTCCATGGCAACAGGGCTTAGGTAAGGAGGCTTGAGGCCTGAGTTCCCACAACTCAGAGAGGAGCCTAGACAGAGGCCATGCCCTACATTAAATAATGATGCCATTCCATTACCCTGGGTTGAATTCTAGAGTCTTCTACTCTTACATAGCAACGGTATTAGGGTTGAAATTCCCTGGATCCTGAGGCTGTGGCTACATTGCGACTCAGAGGCATCTGTGTCCTTCCTCCCCTCACCTGTCCCCCTCCTTCCCTAGTGCTAGTGGGTTTCAGGCTCACATGCAGGCCGGAGGGGTCTCACAGTCGAAGCCATCAAACAGACACTCTTCAGAGTCACACTGTGGGTGGCACTGCCCATCCCGGAAGAGAAGCCAGCACCGGGAGTGGGAGGGACAGCCCTTCCAGGGGTCTGGGACCCCCAGAGAGCAGTCTCCTCCATCCCAGTTTCCTCCTGGGCCACTGCAGCCATCGTCACAGGCCCCATCTCCACCTCTGCCCTCACACCCCTTTGCTCCAGGCCTCTGACACCGGGGCCCTGGAGAGTTGGGAGGGCAGGAGCATCGAAAGCCTGGGCCTGTCAACCCAGGCGTCTCTGAGCAGCTGCCATTGTATAGACATGGAGATGGGGGGCCACAGCCTTGAGGAGCTGGTGGGGTCAGGCAGTCAGGGCCCCCATGGCCACTGAGGCAGGCACAGCGTGGTGGGAAGCCTGGCTTAGGGGAGGGCAGACACAGGCCTCCATGGTGGCAGTGATGGAGGCCACAGGAAGGGGCTCTGTGGCTGCAGGTGGGGCCTTCAAAACCCTGTGGAGGGGAGGGGAGATATTGCAGAAGGAACGCGTGCATCATTCTTCTCAAGCAAGAGGGCCGTACATTCTCAAATTTAAAAGGACCTCAGAGAGCATCAAGTTAATCATTTTATGGATGTTGAAACCATGTCCCATGGTACTTTCACACAATGACATGTTACACGGTGGTGAAAATGGATGAACCACAGTTGTGTGCAACAACCTGGATGAATTGTAGCATCATAGTGCAAGTTTTGGAAGACTAAACAGTTAATAGAGTTGAATGATATTATTTCTTAATCCTTGGAGGTAGGATTATATGCTTTCTTCCTCTGGAAAGGGACCAGAATAGAGGAGGAGGACATAAGTAGATGTGAGTTATTATTAATATTGTAAATCTTGGGTTAGAGTCATAGGTGTTACATTGTTAGAACAATAAAATAAAATAAAAGTATGGGCACAAACCAATGTCAGTATATCATGAACCAAGGTTTAAGATTAATCCAGTTCCATGTATCTGAGGTCTATAAACACATACACATACACATACACATACATGGTTCAAAGAACTTATCAGAGGCCATCCAGCTTGACCTTGGGGACCTGTGATTTCTGAAAATTCTATTCATGCTACCAACTGATCTTGAGTTTCCCCTGACTGCTTCTGAGAGCCACTCACCACTGTGAATTTGGGATGGCTTTTTCCAATAATTCCCACTCCAACGCTGCCCCATACTCCCCTCTAGGATTCTAACTCAGCACCCTTGCCTTTTGTCAGTGTAAGCGGCAACAGGAAAGGCAGCTTTGTAGTCACTTACCTTAGGGCAGTGGCAGGTGAAACCTGGGGGTGGTCCTGCTATAGTCTCACAGGACCCTCCATGAAAGCAGGGCTGGCTCTGGCAGGGATCTATTTCCACCTCACACCACTGGCCTGTGGTGGGGGTGAGATCAGATGTCACATACTGCTTCAATCATTGCTTCCCCCCAGCTCATTCCTGGGAGTTGGCCCAGCACTAGATGTGCAGGCCCAGGGATCCTGGGGTAGGGTGTAGAGGCAGGAGATGAACACAATGATGAGGCTGCCTCATGGTGGGGTCTGTCTGGGTCTCCATAGTCTGCTCAGCTGTGGCCCAGAGATAACTATGTACCCCACCCCAGGCCTCACCTGTGTGTCCAGGCAGACACTGGCAGTAGAAGGCATTGGCCAGAGAGTGGCAGGCTGCAGTGCCTGTGGGGTGACAGGGCTGGTCCAGACACTCGTCCACGTCCCCCTCACAGCGTAGCCCCACAAAGCCTGGTGGGCAGGCACAATGGAAGCCTCCAGGTTTGGGGGTACAGGTTCCATGGTTGTGACAGGGTTGGGACTGACAAGCATCATGTTCCTTAGAGCAGTTCTGTCCACTGTAGCCTGAGGTGCACTGCGGGCAAAGAGAGTCAGACAGGGAACTAATGGATGAGCCCAGCTCAGCACTAAAAAGAACCCAGCTCAAGACAGTCTTCCCAGGCCCCACCTTCCAGCTCAACAGCCATCCATCCATCATGGCCACATGTTGCTTAATCCTTCTATCTCAACTCCACATGATACACAATTGTTCAATAACACACAACTTAACCCTCCCCAGTTCCAAACAATCCCTATGACACATTGCCTCCAAACATAGCCCCTACCTGGGTAAAACCTCCCTCCCCTACCAAACACCCACCAGGCTGTCTCATGCTTTATCAATTAATTCATAAGCATCTATTGAATGCCTACTTTGTTCCAGGCACCATTTTAGGAATTAGGAATATGAAGAAAATTAGAACTCATTCCTGTTTCCATAAAGCTCTCAGTCAACCAGAGGAGACAGAGATGGCAAGCATTTATTGCACAATTTGTACAGATAATTTCATAAAACCCTACTAACAACTCTTTATATAGATTATCTCATTTGATTCTCACTTGACAGATAAAGAAACTGAGTCCCTGAAAGGTTAAGTGACTTGTACAAGTGACACAGCTATAAGTGGCAGAGCTGGGAGTCAATGCAGGTCTGTGATTCCATAACCAGTGCTCTCAAGCAGTTTATGATTGCTTCATGCCACTCTGCTAATGAGAGAAGGGTCATCGACAAGGTCTGTACCATGTGCTGAGTCCTTGCAAGAGGAAGACAAGCGTGCAAGAATGGAGTACCAGGATGGCTTCAAAGAGATGGAGAAAAGGGGATTCACAAAGAATCTGAGGAGTGGCCAGAGAGTGGAAGGAGCAGATGAGGGAGGTGTTTTGGAGACCTCGGGAGGAGGGAGTTTCATGAAAGAGGAAGTAAAACTGAGTCATGGGTGCACAGAGGTTCGTCACTGATCGGTATACTGCTTTTGTATATGTTTGAAAATGTTCATAATGACAGATTAAAATAAAATTAAAAAGTGAAAAGAGGGTAGGTTAAGGATCTGCATTCAGCCTTCTATCAAAAATTGTGGTTCTATAACTCAAAACAAAAATGGCCATATTTGACAAACTCACAGCTAACATCATATTGAATGGGAAGAAATTGAAAGCTTTTCCTCTAAGATCTGGAACAAGACAAGGATGCTCACTTTCACCATTTTTATTTGACACAGTACTAGAAGTCTTAGCCAGAGCAATTAGACAAGAGAAAGAAATAAAAGGCACTCAAATTGGAAAAGAAGAAGTCAAATTATCCTTGTTTGACATGATCCTATATTTAGAAAAACCTAAAGACTCCACTAAAAACAAATTCAGTAAAGTTACATGATACAAAATCAACATACAAAAATTAGTAGCATTTCTATACACCAACAGTGAACATCTGGAAGAGAAATCAAGAAAGCAATCCCATTTAAAATAGCTACAAAAAATAAAATAAAATGCCAAGGAATAAATTTAACCAAAGAAGTGAAAGAGCTCTACAATAAAAACCGTGAAATATTGATGAAAGAAATTGAAGAAGACATACAAAAATGGGAAGATATCCTATGCGCATGGATTGAAGAATTAATATTGTTAAAATGTCCATACTACCCAAAGTGATCTACAGATTCAATGCAATTCCCATAAAAATACGAATGACATTCTTCACAGAAATAGAAAAAACAATCATAAGATTCATATGGAACTGCAAAAGACCCAAATAGCCAAAGCAATCCTGACCAAAAAGAACAAAGCTAGAGGCATCACAATACCTGACTTCAAAATATACTACAAAGCTACAGTAACCCAAACAGCATGGTACTGGCATAAAAACAGACACATAGACCAATAGAACAGAATATAGAACTCAGATATAAATCCACACATTTACAGCCAACTTATTTTTGACAAAGGTGCTAAGAACATGCATCGGGGAAAGGACAGTCTCTCTCATAAATGGTGCTGGGAAAATTGGATATCCATATGAAGAAGAATGAAACTAGATCCCTGTCACCATATAAAAAAATCAACTCACAATGGATTGAAGATTTAAGTGTAAGACTTGAAACTAAGAAACTAGTAGAAGAAAACATGGGGGAAATCTTCAGGACATTGGTCTGGACAAAGATTTTTTTGGGTAAGACCTGAAAAGCACAGCCAACTAAAGCAAAAATCAATGAATTTCAATTTATATCAAGCTAAAAATCTGCACAGCAAAGGAAACAATCAACTGAGTGAAGAGAAAACCTACAGAATGGGAGAAAATATTTGCAAAGTATCCATCCAAAAAGGGACTAATAAACAGCATATATAAGGAAGTCAAACAACTCAATAAGAAAAAACCCAAATAATCCAATTTTAAAAATGTGCAAATGATCCGAATAGACATTTCTCAAAAAAAGACATACAGGCTGGGCATGCTGGTTTATGCCTGTAATCCTAGCACTCTGGGAGGCTGAGGCAGGAGGATTGCTTGAGGCCAGGAGTTCAAGACCAGCCTGAGCAACAGAGTGAGATCCTGTTTCTACAAAAAATAGAAAAATTAGCCAGGTATGGTGGGGTGCACCTGTAGTCCCAGCTACTCAGGAGGCTGAAGCAGGAGTTTGAAGTTGCAGTGAGCTATGATGATGCCACTGCACTCTAGCCTGGGAAACAGAGTGAGACCGTATTTCAAACAAACAAACAAACAAACAAACAAGAAGATGCTGGTGAGGCTACAGAGAAAGGGAAACCCTTGAATACCATTGATGGGAATGTATAATTAGTACAGCCACTGTGGAAAACAGCATGAAGGTTCCTCAAAAAACTAAAAATAGATCTATCGTATGATCCAGCAGTGTCACTACTGGGTATATATCTATATATCCAAAGGAAAAGAAATCAGTATATTGAAGCGATATCTACACCCCCACGTTTATTGCAGCACTCTTCGCAATAGCCAAGATATGGAATCAACCTAAGTGCCATCAATGGATAAATGGATAAATGAATAAAGAAAATGTGGTATATATACACCATGGAATATTTTTCAGTCATAAAAAAGAATGAAATACTGTCACTTGTAGCAACATAGATAGAATTAGAGGTCATTATTTTAAGTGAAATAAGGCAGATACAGAAAGACAAATGTTGTATGTTCTGACTCATATGTAGGAACTAAAAAAGTTGATCTCATGAAGGTAGGGAGTAGAATGATAGTTAGCAGAGGCTGGGAAGGGTAGGAGATTGGGGGGATGAAGAGAAATTGGTTAATGCAGCAGTCGCGAACATTTTTGTCACCAGGGACTTGTTTCATGGAAGGCAATTTTTCTATGGACTGGGGTTGGGTTGGGAGGATGGTTTCAAGATAACTCAAGCGCATTACATTTGTTGTGCACTTTATTTCTATTATTATTACATTGTCACTTGCCACTCACCGATAGGGTTTTGATATGAGTCTGCAAGTAATTGATTTATTATGATCTCTGTGCAGTCAAACCTCTCTGCTAATGATAATCTGTATTTACAGCTGCTCCCCAGCGCTAGCATCACCGGCCTCAGCTCCATCTCAGATCATCAGATGTTAGATTCTCATAAGGAGTGTGCAATCTAGATCCCTTGCATCTGTAGTTTACAGTAGAGTTTGTGCTCCTATGAGAATCTAATGCTGCCGCTGATCTAACAGGAGGTGCAGCTCAGGCAGTGATGTGAGTGATGGGGAGTGGCTGTAAATACAGATGAAGCATCACTTGCTTGCCCTCTGCTCACCTCCTGCTGTGTGGCCTAGTTCCTAACAGGCCATGGACCAGTACTGTACCAGTCCAGGGCCCGGGCATTGGGGACCGCAGGGTTAATGGATACAAAATTAGAGTCAGATAGAAGGAATAAATTTTAGTGTTGGATAGCAGAGTAGGATGACTATAGTTAATAATTTATTGTCTATTTCAAAATAACTAGAAGATTTGGAATGTTTCCAACATAAATGATAAATGTTCAAAGTGCTGAGCGCAGTGGTTCATGCCTATAATCCTAGCACTTGGGAAGGCTGAGGTGTGAGGATCTCTTGAGGCCAGAAGTTTGAGACCGGCCTGGGCAATAGTGAGACCCTATCTCTACAAGAAATAGAAAAATTAGCTGGGAGTGGTGGCACACATCTGTAGTCCCAGCTACTTGGGGGTGCTGAGGCAGGAGAATTGCTTGAGCCCAGGAGTTTGAGGTTGCAGTGAGCTGTGATGATGCCACTGCACTGTAGCCCAGGTGATGGAGTGAGACCCTGTCTCAAAAAAAAAAAAGTTTGAGGTGATGCATATCCTAAACACCTTGATTTTATCCTTACACATTGTATGCATGTATCAAAATATCACACCGTGCTCCATAAATATGTACAATTATTATATATCAATAAAAAAGAGAAAAGAAAGTGGCAACTACTAAAAAAAGAGTTGTGGTCTGAGCACAGGAATCAGGCTGCTCAGACTTGAATGCCAGCTTTGCCTCTCCTGGCTAAGTGACCTGGACCACAAGCGAGAGGCCCTCACTCTGCAGACCCCAATGCCTGGGCTGTGGCCCAGTCCTGGTCCGCATCCTGTTAGGAACTGGGCCACACAAGTGAGCGAGGCTTCAGCTGCTCCCCATCACTCGCGTCACCGCCTGAGCTCCGCCTTCTGTCAGATCAGTGGCAACATTAGATTCTCATAGGAGCGCAAACCCCACTGTAAACTGTGCATGCGAGGGATCTAGGTTGTGGCTCCTTATGAGAATCTAATGCCTGATGGTCTGAGGTGGAGCTGAGGCGGTGATGCTAACACTGGGGAGCGGCTGTAAATACAGATTATCAGTAGCAGAGATGTTTGTATAATTATTTCATTATATATCACAATGTAATCATGATAGAAATAAAGTGCACGATAAATGTAAGGCACTTGAATCATCCTGAAACCATCCCCCTCACCCCGGTCTGTGGAAAAATTGTCTTCCATGAAACCCGTCCCTGGTGCCAAAAAGGTTGAGGACCGCTGCCCTGACTCATCCTGGAGAGAAATTAGGGACGTCTTCTGAGGAAGATGCCTCCTGGGCACCATCCAGTGGAAGAAGGGTTGGGAAGGCCATTCCAGGCAGTGGCAGCAGCAGGTTAAAGGCTGAGAGGCAAGAATCAGTGTGGGATGTAGGAAAGCCAGCAGCAGTTTTGTGTTGCCAGAGCAGAGTAGGAAAATGGGGTGGGGAGAGATGAGGCCCGAGAGGCAGGTAAGGCTGGGTCATGCGGGGCCTTGGACTTTATTGTGAAAGCGGCAGGCAGCCACTGAAGGGTGTTCAGCAGGGGAGTGGCAGGTCAGCTTAACATTTTCAGTAGAGTGCCTTGGTGGGCGGGTAAAGGCTGAACCTATGGGAGGACAAGTTTGGAGGCGGGGACCGTAGTCAGGAGGCTGATGCCGGTATCTAGGAGGAATGCAACGAAGGTCCAGACTGAGGCAGTGGGGCAAAGGGGAAAGGGGAAAGGACAAAGTTGAGAAATATTCAGGAGGTAAAGTGGCACGGCCTGCTGGTTAGTTGGATGTGTGGGGTAAAGGAAAGGGAGGAGAAATGGGAGCACTGCGTCCCCTCCATCTCTGCCGTCTCCCACATCCAGCGCACCCTTCCCTTCCTTCCCTCTCTCCTCTAGGCTCTCTTACCTGGCAGATATACCCATCGGGCTGGGCCACACAGGTAGCCCCATGCTGGCACGGCCTGGACTCACATGGGTTCACGTTATCCTGGCACGAGCTGCCTTGGAACCCAGGAGGGCAGTGGCAGAAATAGGAGGAGCCGCTGTCAACGCAGAGGCCTCCATTCTGGCAAAGGGCAGAGACCTCTACGCCTGGGGAGAGAGACAAACAGTGGCATGAAAGAGTGTTCAGGGGCCCCAGACACTGAGCATAGAAGCCTTTCCTTGGGGGCCACCAATCCTGGGTGGAGGCCACTCTGAGCCTCTGGAGTTAATGAGTCCTGACACTGAAGAAGCTGAAATATCAAGTTTCCCTTCCCACCTTTTCTGCCGGAATATGGGCGAGATAATTCTTAAGCTCATCAGAGTGATAAAAGCAACAGTTTTCTTGGCTTAAAACAAGTCATAATCAAGAAAGAATTCAAGGGACACTTCGGGTGAGGACACGTGGCTTAAGTCTGTCCCCCGAATTTCGCATCCTCTTTGATGTTCTCTCGCTGTGATTCTCATCGACCATCCCCGAATTCCACAATAGTCTCTTTCCTGAGCTTTTCTCATAAAACTTTATTTGAATGAGGGGGTATTCTTTTACCAGGGGGTTGGTGTAACATCAAGGTGTGTGGGCTGGGGTGAAATGTGTTGAGTGTTAAGTGTGGTCCCCTCTGGTTGAATTATGATGGTCAGGATGGAGTTGAGTTGCTCCAAGTTGTGTCCCTGGTGGTTGTGTTAGCCTCTACTTGTTGGCTGGGCTGGTTGGTGTTGCTGGAGTTGTTCTGACTGCGGTGACGGGAGCTGAACTGTGTTGGGCTGTCCTGGGAGTTGAACTGTAGAACTAATGGTGTGTTTGGTCAGTGTGGTTTTGGCTCTCGGGTAGGTGTTGTGGCCAAAGGCTGTATGGATGCCCTCAGGGGTGGGGCGGGGAGAACGCCCTTTTCCTTCCTCTGCTCTGCAGTGCTTGGGTTGGTACCTTGGCTCAGCGCAGCCTTCTGGCAGGAGACAGCGGAAGGTTGCAGAGAGGCCCGGTCCATCCCTGGAGGCACAGGCACTGGAAGGAGGGCCCCGTCTGGAGGCAGTGGGAAGTGAGCGGACAGGGCTTCTGGGCACATAAGTCCAGCAGAGTCTGAGCACGAGGCAGGACAGAGCATCAGGTTCCCAGGCCCAGAGATGGTCTCCTGCCAACTCCAGCTCCTCCGAATCCCTTACCTCTAAAACCCTCTCCTGAATGCTGTGGGACCAGGTGACCCTCCCCGATTTCCTTTCCAGAACAGCTCCCGGGATTGGAAATCCGTTCAGTCCTTCCTTCTTCAGTCCACACAAACCTCAAGCTAGACCCCAACTCCTAGACCTCCATGCCTCCTCTTCCTGCAGATACTTCTCCCAAGCTTCCTGGCTGCCCACCTTTTCGTTCCCGAGACCCCCCTCACTAGAACTCTCCAGTTCCCTCCCTCTTCAGCACACCTGGCTCAACGCCCCTCACCTGGCAGCTGCCTCCTGTGTAGCCAGGGGGGCAGAGGCAGCGGGGACCCTGAGGGCTCTCTTGGCAGGTTGCTCCATTCCTACAGGGGCTGGACAAGACAGAGACAGGGTCCAGTAGGAAGAAGTTCTTGGAGCCAGGGAGGGTGTGCGATGTGGGAGGAGGCAAGCGCTGGGGAGCTGGCAGACTGGGAGGCAGCCTGCGGCACAAGGGAGGGGCGGTGGGAAGGCTGGGGGCCTCCGTCCCTTCCAGGGGTCTTTGTGCCCTGCTCACCTGTCTGCACAGCCGGGGCGGATCCTTCCCTCACAGCGTGGGCCCTGGAAGCCCGCAGCACAGAGGCAGGAGGGGGAGCCAGGCCTGTTCACACAGGTTCCCCCATTGAGGCAGGGGGCTGGAGAGAGGAGGCCGTGAGGGTTTGGGTTCCTTGCCTGTAGCCTGGCGTGTGACCCCAGCCACACCGCACACAGGACATACACCCCCCACCTAAACAACAGCTCTCTGCCATCCAATTAATTTTTAAAAATTATGGCACGAACGCACCCTGCCCATTTCCTCCACCCCCTGGGGCCCAGCCCAGGACACAGGGAGCACTCACCAGACGCACAGTGGTCAGTGCTGGCTTGGCAGCGGGGCCCGGTGTGGCCTGGGGGGCAGGTGCAGTGGTAGCCCCCAGGGCTGGGGCTGCAGGAGCCGCCATTGAGACAGGGCCCTGAGTGACAAGCTGTCACCTCCTCGCTACAGGTGGGCCCTGAGGGAAACAGGTGGGGTCGAGAACGGGGATGCTCCTTCTCTCCCTCCACTCCCTCTTCTTCTCTCTCCCTTCCCTTCCTCATCCCTGCCCGGTTGTTCTCCCCCATCCAGCCTCTTTTCTCACCACCTCCTCCCGCACATCATGCGTGTCCCCTGCAGCCCATGCCCAGTTCTCCATGGTGGTGACTGAGATGCACAGCCCACGGTCACATGCCTTGCCCTTGATTTAGCGGGTGACCAGCCCCGGGTGTATATGGCTTAGGGAGAGCCTCACCTGTGTAGCTCGTGGGGCAGGTGCAGTTGTAGCCAGAGGGCTGGGGGGAGCAGGTCCCCCCATGGGCACAGGGTGTGGAGATGCAGCCCCCCAGTTCTGCCTCACACTCGGGTCCCGTCCAACCCACGTCACACACACATGACGATCTGGTCATAAAGAGAAAGGGGAGGGTTTTTCTCTTCTAGTGTATTCTCCCGCCTGCCCATTGGCCGGACCCCTGTGATCTCCTTATTTTTGGTCCTGAGACTCTGGCCTCTCTCTTCAGTGACTCTGCTCTAGGCATCACCCTCTTCCCCGCCCTGCCACCACTCGTGATCTCCAGCTCGAAACGTGTATAGATTCATTCCTTCGGTAACTCGCCTGTTGTCTGTCTTTCCCCACTAGCATGAATGCTCGGGAGAGCAGTCGCTTTGTCTCTTTTGCTCTGTGCTGTTCCCCAGGGCCTGGAACAGTAGCCGCACAAAGCAGGTGCTCCGTAGGTATTAGTGTTTGTCTAACCATCGGTGAACTGGCCCTGGGATTTAGTGCTGCTCCTTCCGTCTGAGCCCTGGTCCTCTGTTCCCACGTTACTTATGGACTCTGCCCTCCTTGGACAACGCTCACCAGGTGAGCCCTCCCATCGTCCTGCCCGGAGAACTTTGCCATCTCCTTCCTGTTCCCCATCGGTCACTTCGCACAGACCCACACCTGGCTGTCTGTCTTCTCCTGCCCTAGCTGGGGAGAGCCCAGAGGGGGGGGCAAATGGGGAGGCCCTGGGAGAGGTCACCTCTGGCAGTGTCCGTGGTGGCAGGTGCAGTTGTCCTCAGTGGGGGCGCAGCCAGGGCTTCCATCAGGGCAGAGGCAGTGGACCTTGTCCGTCTGATCCTGGCATGTCTGCTTGGGCTGGCACAGGTTTGGGGCACACAGGGGAACCTCACAGAGCTGGCCTGGGGCGGAGAGATGGGTCAGAGAGAAAACAGGGCCCTCCACGTCTTTGGTGGGGCCAAAGGCCACTTCTTATGCATGACTTGCTCACTCCCCACGAGCCTGTGCTTCAGTGGCTCCCTATTGCCTCAGAGGGGGCTGTCTGACTTCCTCGGAATCATGCCCGGGGGCCCGCATGGCATGACTTTTGTACAACTGCTGTGTTTCTCGTCTTTGCCCCGTTGTACTCTAAACTCCGGGTCTCTTACAGTTCCTTAAATAGGGCGTGCTTTTCTTCCTTTCGTGCTCGTGTGTTATCTCCAGCTAAGACACACCAGCTGGCATTCTATCTAGACTTCTTTTTTAAAACTGTTTATTAAAGACAGAGTCTTGCTATATTGCCCAGGCTGGTTTCAAACTTCTGGACCCAAGTGACCCTCCTGCCTCAGCCTCCTGAGTAGCGAGGACCACAGGTATGTGCCACCACAGCCCTATCTGGCATTCTGTTTAGACAGACTCTGACTCATCTCTCAAGACTCATCTCAGCCATCGTCTCCTCCATGAGGTCTTCCCGTCTTTAGTGTGGGTTGGCTGGTACTTTGTGCTTCTGTAGGCTCCTGTGATTTCCTCTCTCAGAGCTCCTGCCCGGGCCATAATCAACAGGGAACTTACTGGTCTCTCTGCATTAGGTTTAAAGCCACTGGAATATGGCAGCTCTCTTCCTCAACTTTGCATCTGTGTCTGGCATTGTAGACAATAAATGCTTGGTAAATAAGCATCTAAATGGCTTCTCTTTGAGCCTATTGTCTGCTTCTGAGCCCGAAGCACACCATTTATGGTGGGCCCAATGCGGGCCCTACAATAACACCTCTTCTTGCCCTTGGTTGTATAGTTGTTCAGGTTTTGCACTGAATATCTTTAAAGGATACCATTCGCATTCTATCTTACATCCCAATCATTAAACACCCACCAATGACCTCTACCCCGCCCCAATTGGACTCAAATATCCTGCTAGTCTTTTCCCATACCTCCCTTGCTGACCTGTGAAGCCAGAGGGGCAGAGGCAAAAGAAGGCCCCTGGGAGATCAAGGCAGCTAGCTCCAACGGGGCACGGGCCACTCAGACATTTGTCCACCTCCGTCTGACAGCGTGGCCCTTCAAAGCCTGTGGCACAGCGGGAGGGTCAGAGACCTGCACAGATGTCTGCCCCTGTCCCCATCCTCCCCTCCAGTGTCTGAGCTCAGCTTACCTGGAAGACACTCGCAGTGGAAGGCTCCAGGCTGGTCCTGGCACTGCCCACCGTTGGCGCAGGGAGAGCTCTCGCACTCGTTGATGTCCTCCTCACACTGGGTGCCGGTGAATCCTGGTGGGGCAGGGAGTGGGTGGGGAGAGAAGGCCAAGGTCATTGAGGGAGACACATCATAGCCCTTCCCCTTGCCAGGAGAGGTAAACTTGTAGGACTTCTCAGAGAAGACACCTGGGGCAGGTGGACATGGGGTGAAAGTGATGCAGGAAAGGTGAGGCTCAGCCACCTGCTGGCTGTGTGACTTTGGGCAAGCCACTCAACCTCTCTAGGCTCCAGTTTCCTATTCTTTTATTATTATTATTATTATTTTTTGAGACAGAGTCTTGCTCTGTTGCCCGGGCTAGAGTGCCGTGGCGTCAGCCTAGCTCACAG
>NW_012150019.1:710875-723437 GCF_000956105.1 Propithecus coquereli | reverse complement strand
GGCGTCAGCCTAGCTCACAGCAACCTCCAACTCCTGGGCTCAAACGATCCTCCTGCCTCAGCCTCCCGAGTAGCTGGGACTACAGGCACGTGCCACCATGCCAGGATAATTGTTTCTATTTTTAGTTGTTTGGCCAATTTCTTTGTATTTTTAGTAGAGACGGGGTCTCGCTCTAACTCAGGCTGGTCTCAAACTCCTGAGCTCAAACGATCCGCCCGCCTCGGCCTCCTAGAATGCTAGGATTACAGGCGTGAGCCACCGCGCCCGGCCTCCAGTTTCCTATTCTGTAAAAGAGAAATAATAATGGACCCCACCTCATAGTGCCAGTAAAAAGATTAAATGGCATAATGCCCCCAAAGTACATAGCCAAGTGGCTGGCCTGGAGAAAATAGCCAACACATGTAGTTATAATCATAGCAGGGGACAGAGGGATGTCCAGCGAGGCTGGAGGAGAATGGTCTGGGACAGCGTCCCTGCGTCCATGGCGAGAACGGCAACTGCAAGGAGAGCGCACCGAGCACTGCAGGAGGGCTGCAAAGGAGGGATCTCTGGGTGGGTCAGCAGGGCAGGGATGAGGGTGGGCGAGCCACCAAGGGGAGATTTGAGGATGTAGCAGAAGAGACTCTGGGGAGCAGAGAAGGAGTTGGAGAAATGGGCGACTCCTTGGCCAGGCTGGAGAGAGCCTCAAGAGGCCTAGGTGACCGCTGGGCCTGCACCCTACAGGCTCGAGAGCGCAGAGCTGAGGGGGGCTGGAGGGGCGTCTGTACCCACCAGGCAGGCAGACGCACAGGAAGCCATTGAGCAGGTCCTGACAGTCAGCGTGGTTGAGGCACGGGGCTGAGGCACACTCGTTGGTCTCCACCTCACAGAGCCGCCCTTCTAAGCCTGAGGACACGGGTGTCATGAGGGGTGAGGCTCAGCCAGGCTGGCCCTTCCTCAGCTGCTCCCGCTTCTGCCAGGGAGACCGGGGTCTAGCACAAGCCCTGCCTCTGACTTGCCCCCATCAGGCAGCCCTCCCCGGGCTCTGTCTGTGTGTGGATGGACAAGGAGAGCCCTTCAGTTCTGCTGCTCTGCGGCCTGTGGCTCTGCCTCCTTGAGGTGCGAAGTCTCGGAGCAGAAGGAAGGAGGGCCCTGTAGGAGGGCCGCGAGGAGGCGCCTTTGGGGCTGTTCCTGTGTACACAGAGGGCAGGGCTCAGCCAGTCAGCCTGGAGGTCCTCAAGGTACAAACAGGACAAATGCGCATTTGCTTGGAGGGAGATTCACCCTCTTGTTCTACCTGGGTAGGCCTCCATGCCAGGGAGAGCAGGGACCCCGAAGTGGGGGATTTAAGGGCATGTTGGAGTCAGACACGCTACTGTTGAGCCACGAGCTCCTGCTGTTTAGGGCATTTTGGAAGATGTGTTGCTCCCACGCTCGACCCACTGCTTCCTCCTGGTCTTCACTGTCTTGCCCTGAACTGAGGCGAGATCCACGTGTGGACTCGCTGCCTCCCTTCTCTTGCCTGGGGAGTCCGCTTCAGAAGCTCTGTGATAGCTACAGCCTTGCTCTTCAGATGACTGAATGGCTGTCTCTTATTTTCCTGACTGTCTATGGGCGGCCTTAGCCGCTATCCTTGGGTGCTGCTCAGCTTAGAAAGGTGATGTGGAGTCGTGGTTATAACTTTTTTTTTCTTTTAGAGACAGGGTCTCACTTTGTTGCCCAGGCTGGAGTAGAGTGGTGTGATCATAGCTCACTGTGACCTGCAACTTCTGGGCTCAAGTGATCCTCCTGCCTCAGCCTCCCCAGTAGCTGGGACTAGAGGCGCACACCACTGTGCCTGGCTAACTTAAATTTTTTTTTTATTTTTTAGAGATGGAGTCTTGCTAAGTTGCCCAGGCTGGTCTCAAACTTCTGACCCCAAGTGATCCTTCCATCTCGGCCTTCCAAAGTACTGGGATTACAGGTGCGCACCACTGTGCCCAGCCTGGTTATAGCTATTGAAGCCCTTACCTTGAATCTCAGCTCTGTCACTTCCTAGTGACCTTGGGTGACCTTGGGCGAGTCACTTAATCTCTCTGTGCCTCAGTTTCTTTGCTTTTTTTTGAGACAGGGTCTTGATCTGTTGCTCAGGCTAGAGTACACTGGCGTCATCTAGCTCACAGCAACCTCAACCTCCTGGGCTCAAGCTATCCTCCTGCCTCAGACTCCTGAGTAGCTGGGACTACAGGAATGCACCACACACACCCAGCTAATATTTAAAGGATTTTTTTTGTAGGGATGGAGTCTTGCTAGGTTGCTCAGGCTGGCCTGGAACACTTGGCCTCAAGCAATTCTCCTGCCTCGGCCTCCCCAAATGCTAGGATTACAGGTGTGAGCACCGTGCCCAGCCAAGTTTCTTCACTTATAAAGTGGGCATAGTAACAATGCTGAACTCACAGGGTTCTTGTAAAGAGTACATGAGGCCGGGCGTGGTGGCTCACATTTGTAATCCTAGCACCTTTGGAGGCCTAGGCAGGAGAATCGTTTGAGGCCAGGAGTTCGAGACCAGCTTGGGCAATAGTGAGACCGTGTCTCTACAAAAAAATGAGCTGACTGTGGTGGCTCGTGCCTATAGTCCCAGCCACTCAAGAGGCTGAGGCAGGAGGATAACTTGAGCCCAAGAGTTTGTGGTTGCAGTGAGCTATGATGACACTACTGCACTTTAGCCCAGGCAACAGAGCGAGACCCTATCTCAAAAAAAAAAAAAAAAAAAAAAAATAGAAGAAAAGAGTAGATGAGACAATGTATGTAAGATGTTCAGCCAGTAACTGGTACAAAGTCAGCTATAATTTTTCTGGTTTCATCCAGTCCCTGATGTTGGCTCTGTCACTCTCTCCCTGGGGAGATGTTTCCCCCTTAAAACTAGCCTGGAGAGGGGTGCAGTATTGCAGCATTCCTTACCTGTTGCAACAAATTCAAGCACACAGGGCTTTTGGGATTTTAAGGGATTACCTTATGTCTCTAATTGGGAGAGTCTCCGTCTGCGATCAGGCGGAGCATTCTGGATTGACCTGAGCAGAGACTGCAGCACAGAAAGTTTATTAACTACTTTTCTGCCCTCCCTTCCTGGGCTGCTGTGTACAGTGGACCAGGCTGTGCACTCTGTGATGACTATGAACTCAATGATGGCGCCCCAGAGCTGAGAAATTACAACCTCACTACTGTCTGTGGCAACCCTTCTCCTAGGGGCCATGAGTATCCCTGAGTTTTCATCTGCGGGTAGGGAGAGGAGAAGCAGCCTGGGCAACTGACGCCAACTGGCCTGAGGCTATCCTTGCGCTTGGAGGGGCGATTCCAGTGGGCTCAGGATTAGTTCCCTGTCCTCCCCACCCAAGGCCCCCTTCAACTTGTACCTGGTGGGCAGAGGCAGTGGAAGGTGGCAAGGAGGTCTAGGCAGGTGCTGCCAGGGTGGCAGGGCTGGGACAGACACTCATTGTGGTCAGCCTCACAACGGGAACCCGTGTAGCCAGGTGGACAGAGGCAGTTGAAGGATCCAGGGGTGTTGAGGCAGGAGCCGCCATGTTCACAGGGACTGGGGCCTTGCTGGGCTGGGGAGAGGGAAGAGCAGGGGTCTACAGGGGCCGGGGCGGGAAGGGCGCGGAGGCCAGGCGGCAGGGAAGGTGTGGGCGCCTGTGTGTGGTAGATGAAACCAAACTGGGGAAGGGGTTTGTGTCGGTAAGATGGAGAAGGACTAAGGGAACGAATGCTTGGGACCTGGAGGGCTGAGCACTGGAGAGGAACATGTAGGGAAGAGATACCAGATCTGGAAAATTCAAGGAAAATGATGCTTTTTTTTTTTTTTTTTTTTTTAAATTTGAAAAGCAATCTGCTCTTTCCTATCTTCCATGCTGAGGCCTGTCTGGGGCGCAGAGGCTCTGATGTGGGGGTGCCTCACCCATCTGACACTCGTCCAGGTCCTGGTGGCAGGTGGGCCCTGAGTAGCCAGGCTGACACAGGCAGAGCGTGGAGCCAGTCAGGGGGCTGGTGCTGCACTGGGCTTCCTCGTGGCATGGCCGGCTCAGACACATGTCTTCCAGGTGGCACAGGAGGCCTGGAGGGGCGGGATGGGGGAAAGGCTCTCAGATGCCACCTGGAGCTCCCAGTGGCCCTCCTGGTACTTCCCTCACCCTCCATCTCTGCCTCCCACCTCCTAATAGCCTCTGCCCCCACACCTGTGCGTCCAGGTGGGCAGAGGCAGGCGAAGGAGCCCACACGGTCGATGCAGGTGGATCCTGGGGCACAGGTGGCAGCGATGCAGTCGTCCAGGTTCTCCTCGCAGCCTGTGCCTCCCCAGCCACTCACACACACACAGTGAAAGCCGCCGGCTGAGTTCTGGCAGGTGCCCCCGTTTCTGCAGCGAGGGGGACCCTGGGCCTCACATTCATCCACATCTCGGGAGCAATCCCAGCCTGCAGGCGGAGAGGAGGGGTGCGGGCTGACAGTGGGAGCGCTGCGACTAGGGCTGGCGGGGGCTGACTACCTGGGCCACTGGTGTCGTGCATTTGGCTTGAACAACTCACCTGTCCAGGTCTCTGGGCAGAGGCAGGTGTAGGTGCCCAGCCCATCCTGGCAAGTGCCCCCATTCTGACACTGGTGGCTGACACAATCATCTGGATTCACCTCACAGTCGGGGCCTGTGAAACCTGACAGGGGAACGGGCCCAGCTGGGGGTGGCATCCAAGGGAGGCCACCCTCCCGGCCCGAGAGGGGCTGCAGGAAAGCCCCTATGAGGACGCACCTGGGGCACAGAGGCAGAGGTGAAAGGTGGAGTCTCCCCCTGGCACCGGCTGGCAGGAGCCCCCGTTAGAACAGCCCCGAGGGGGGCAGGGTCCCGCCCGGAGCGCACAGTGTGGACCCTCCCGCCCCGCAGGGCAGAGACACTGGAAGGAGCCCAGGGTGTTATGGCAGGAGGTGCCTTTAGGGCAGGGTCCTGGGTCCAGGAAGCACTCGTTGACATCGTGTTCACAGGCATGACCCTCGAAGCCAGGAGGGCAGCGGCACTGGATCTGGGGGTATGTGGCCAGACACACCCCTCCATTGACGCAGGGGTTGGCGGAGCAGAAGTCTCGGAGCTGGCACTGCTCGCCTGAGACAGAGGCAGAGGGGCTGTTTCTAGCACTGCACAATCCAGCCCAACCGGCATCACCCAGCTCTCGCTCTGAGTGACCTGTGTCTGATTCCCATACTTCCTTCCCCTTATCCCCACACTCTCTTTGCCCTGTTCCCCCTGAACTCAGTTTTGCCATATCTTGGGAGGGTTTCATCTGGAGTGACCATATTTTTTAAACTGAAAATAGGACATGTATCTAGCAATGGCAGTATTGCACATTGGCCCTGTCGGGGAAAATCTGGGACGTGGGTCCCTTCAGTGGTGACCTCCTTGGGGGAGGTAGCAAGCACCCAGCATCTGCAGGCAGGGGACTCAGGTTGGCCCCTTATGGGGCCACAACTGGTTTATGCCCGTGGGTGAGCGGCTTTGCCTCTCTGATCCTGACTTCTTAATCTTTAGGGGGGTTTAGTCACCTGGAGACTCACTTCACGGCCCGTGTGCTGATGGCGGCAGTGAAGGGGCCGCAGCCACCATTCCCTGCACACCCACCGTGTGTCAGGGACAGAGCTAAGCAGGCCTTCCTGAGCATCAGCCCCTTGCATCCTTTCAACAGCCTTGTGAAGTGTGGGCATTAGTCTCTCTGCTTGTCAGCTGACAAACGAGGACCCAGAAAGCTGAAATATCTTATGCAAGGTTGCGTAGCTGGTCAGTGGCAGAGCCGCTATTTGGATCCGGGGGCTGCCCCAGAACCCCTACTCTGCAGCACTACGCTGGCCCCAGGGTTACACTCCTTTCCTTGGGATGGCCCCCATTCCTCTCCCTGGGGCCCATCCTTCCTGTTTCCATCACACCTCCCACCCCTGCTGTCTGTCTGGGGCATGCTGTGGGCACCCACCACTCTGCATGGCGCCGTTCAGATGCCCAGAATGCAGGGTACTGGAGGCGCTGGCACCCTGGGCAATCACCCTCTAGCTGCCGCAGAGAGGGGAGATTGAGGGGCCAGGAAGGGCATCAGGATGGTGCACAAAGGGGGCTAATGGCACCCTTAGTTTGGAAATAGTTCAACACTTTAGCAATCTGCACAACCTTAGTGGTGAATGTCAATTTTGGGTAAGTGGGTCACCAAGAATTGACATGTTGGCTCTCATGGCTTCTGTCCTCAAAGGGCTCCTGGCCTCACAGGCTGCAGTTCCATCTTCCCCACCCCACTGCCCCATCCACTGCTCCTGCCTGTCCCCTCCTTGCCACCCTCATCAGCGCTCACCTGTCCATCCAGGTAGGCAGGAGCACTGTGGGCGGCCTGAGGCCTGGATGTGGCAGCGGCCCCTTTTGGAGCAGAAGGAGGGAGGACAGGGGTCTTTGAGCCGGTCCTGGCATCTCTCCCCAGTGAAGCCAGGGGGGCAGGTGCAGAAGAAGCTGGGGGCCAAGTGGGAGGGAGGGCCGGCGGACCCCTGGGGGGCGGGATGCAGGGCTTGGCAGCTGCCCCCATTCTGGCAGAGCTGGGCGTCCTGGCAGGGGTCAGGAAACTGGCACATCTCACCCAGGAAGCCAGGAGCACACCTGTGCGGGGGTGGGGAGAGGAAAACTGACAGCACCGGCCCCTCTCCTTCTCTCCCACCTCCCTCCTCGCCTCATTCGTTTCCCTTCATCTCCCGCACCTGGCGCCCACCCATTCTCCTTTGGTCCCACTTCGTCACCTCTCCCTCCCTGCTCTCCCACCCACTTTCTCTCTTCTCCCACTCCCGGGGGAGCCACACTCACTGGCAGGCCCCTTGTCCCTGAGACAGGATCAGGCAGGTGCCTCTGTTGGCACAGGGTTCGGGGAGACTCCCGCACGGCAGCCCTAGGGAGGAGAGGGAGAGGGAGGGGGAGACAGCCGAGGGCGCTGTGCCTCCGCCTGGCCTCCTCCAGGTGCTCCACGCCACCCTCTTCCTCATACCCTCCCCAGCTGCCCCAGCCCCTCCACCCCACCCCCCTTCCTGTTTATTCTCTGGCCTCCCCAGCCCAGCCTCAGGCTCCATCCCTGGGAAGCATGACAACAGGGATCAGGAGGGGGGCCCAGGGGCTCCAGGAGGTGAATGGCTGAGGCTTGGAAGGGATTTCCTCCCGGAAGGGCCCAGCATGAAGCCATCCGGGGGGTGGGGACAGCTGGACCAGGAAAGGGACTTGGTGGGCCCTTGGCCTTCCATGTCTCCATCTCCTGCTTCGCTCTCCTCTCTTCCCCAGCAGGTGGTCGGTCTGTCCCCTCTCTGTGTGGCTCCTCAGTGTGGCTGCAAGAGCCCTCTGCCTCTTGGCTCCAGGGCCGACGACCTTCTCCCTAGGGCTGGGCACCCTCTCACCCATCCCCCAGCAGCCACCACCCCTGGCGCCAGGCCCAAAGCCTTGGTCCGTGCAGCTCCAGTGGTGGAATCATCTCTCCCTGCAGGCTGTCCCTATTTGGGGGGTGAGAATCTCCTCCATCCAATGTACGCTCAAAGCCTGGGTCTTGGCCCTTTTCCCCCACCCCACTGGACATTCGCCTAAGGGAGATGGGTCCCCCCACCTCTCCCACCCGTGCCTTACCTCTGGTGGTGACAACTGAGAAACGCAGCAGCAGCAGCAGCAGGAGCAGCAGCGAAGGGGGCTGCATTCCAGAGCCCCTGCTCCAAGTCCAGGTTCCCGTGTCTCTTCAGGCAGGGACCCTCAGAGCCCTCACGAGGCGGGAGCCACCTCCTCTGCTCCCACTGCCCCTTCTTCCTCCTCCTCGGCCTGCTGCAAGCTTCACGTCTGAGCTGTTTCCTGAGTCACACAATGTCCTGGACACCCTAGTGATGGGGGTGGGGGAGGAGTGGAGGAACACTGGGGGGGCTGAGGGAGGGGCCTTCTGTCCCTGACAACCCCTGGGGAAGTGGGGGGTAGCAGGACCGTGTGCCTGGAGGGCAGGTGATAGGAGGGAGGTGATAGAACTGGGCTCGTGGAACCCTGGGGTGGGAGGCAGTCCCTTCTGTTTGTTGATGTGTCTCTCCTTTCTAGAGATGGGGACTGCAACGTGGCTGCCCCTGTGCCCCAGGAGAGGCAGGACCTGGAAACAGGTGTGGGGTGGTCAGAGGTCTCCCTATTCCTCTTCCCAGGAGAGGATGCTTAATTTGCCAGGTCGGGACAGATGCTTCTTGGAGAACCTGCAACTTGTCATAATTTGAAACCACTCACCTTGGCAGAGGGAACCCAGGGGACTTCTGGGCCTTCCCTTGGCACTTGCTGGGACTTATTTTTCTCCTTCTGGGGAGCGGGCAAGATGCTGGGCTGGTTTGGGGGAAATCCAGGCCTTCCTTTGGAGGGGAATGTGTAACACTGTCATTATCCATGACAAGTGAACATAGTCTACTTTCTTTTTCTTTTTTTTTTTTTGAGACAGAGTCTCACTTTGTTGCCCGGGCTAGAGTGAGTGCCGTGGCATCAGCCTAGCTCACAGCAACCTCAGACTCCTGGGCTCAAGCGATCCTCCTGCCTCAGCCTCCCAAGTAGCTGGGACTACAGGCATGTGCCACCATGCCTGGCTAATTTTTTTTTTCTATATATTTTTAGCTGTCCAATTAATTTCTTTCTATTTTTGGTAGAGACGGGGTCTCGCTCTTGCTCAGGCTGGTCTTGAACTCCTCAGCTCGAACAATCGGCCCGCTCGGCCTCCCAGAGTGCTAGGATTACAGGCGTGAGCCACCGCGCCCGGCCCATAGTCTACTTTCAATTTTGCAGTCTGGATTATCTATGGCAAACACTGAATTGAAGTAGTTTTTATTCCCCTCAATCTGTGAGAAATCAAATCACAAAAGGAAATGCATTGCCCTGAGAAGCTCATTCTACTGTCTTGAGTCAACCCAGGATAGCTTTGGAGTCAGCCACACACACAGTGAGTTCCTCTAGAGGCACAGAGGACTGAGGGTCTAGGGGTGGCGGGAGGTGTCAGCAGCAGCTGTGGGCGCCCCAGCGTGGAGCGCTCGTGGCCGCAGCCTGGCGCACCTGAGCACCTTCCCCTGCCAAGGCATATACTTCACCGGTGTCACTCTTTTCTTCTTTTCTTTTAAACTTTTTATTTTGAGATGATTTTAAACTCACAGAAAAGGGGCAAGAATACTGAAAAGAATTCCAGGCTATTCCTCAGCCACATTCACCAGCTGACGTCATTGGGCTACCTTTGCTTTATTATTATTTCCCTGTACATGCACATTAATACTTTTTCTGAACCATCTGACAGTAAGTTTCACACAGGGTGTTCCTTTACGCCTAAACCCATCAGTACAAAATTTTCTAAAAACAGGAACATTCTTTTGCATAATACAGTACAATTATTAAAATCAGGAAACTTAGACTGATATAGTGCTATGATGTAATCTACAGTCCATAGTCAAATTTTGCCAATTGCCCCATAATGTCCTTTGTAACAACTTTTTTCCTTGGTCCAGGAGCTAATCTAAGATCATGCATTGCATTTAGTTGCCAAGTCTTTTTAGACTTTGCCTTTCTGTCTTCTTTCGTTCTCTCTTTCTTTCTCTCTCTTTCCTTCTTCTTTCTCTCTTTCTTTCTTTCTCTATTTCTTTTCTTTCTTTCTTTTTCTCTTGAGACTGGGTCTCCCTGTGTTGCCCAGGCTGGTCTCAAACTCCTGGCCTCAAGTGTTCTCTCTGCCTTGGCCTCCCAAAGTGCTAGGATTATAGGCATGAACCACCATGCCTGGCCCACTTTGCCTTTCTTTATATTGACATTTTTAAAGAATACAGGTCATTTATTTTGTAGACTATTCCTAAATTTGGGTGTGTCTGACATTCATGAATGTCTTGGCAGGAATTTCACAGAAGTGATGTTGTGTCCTCCTCAATGCGCCAAGTCAGGGAGCCCATGAGCCAGCATCATTCATTATGGTTGCCCACTTTTCTACTAGTTCATTTAAACCAATTTTCTATCATAGCACATTTAGGTGGCTCCCTAGCTTCCAACCTTCCCCCAGTCCCTCACTAGGCCATTCTCTGTGTGGTGACCAGTGAGAGATGACAGGGGCATGGTGAGAAGCAGTCTGATTTGGAATATATTTCAAAACCAGAATTGTCATAGTTTGAGGAAATAAGGGTACACAGGTTGAGTCTCCAGGAAGCAGACTTTGAGACTTAATCTGGAGCTGGGGTGGCCCTCAGAGCTGTCCCGAATTGGGGTGAGGGAGCTGAGCTGTTGCACCGCTACACTGATTAGTCATGGGAGGTGGGTTGCCCCTGGAAAGAGTGTGGCCTTGGGGAGGTAGTTATCTTTAGTCCACAAAGAGGGCTGACAGGTAAGAGCTGTCTTCCAGCAGAGGACCTGAACAACTTTATCCGCTAACTGAACCTGATGTCTATAAAACACTCTACTAAATAAAGCAGAATGTAACATTTTTCTCAAGTGCATATGGAAGACACTCGTAGTGCCATAGGCCGTATGACAGGCCACAAAACAAGTCTCAATAACTAAAAGGACTGAAATCATGCAAAGTGTGTTCTCTGATCACAACAGAGTTAAATTAGAAATCAACAAAACGAAATTTGAGAAAATTACAAGCGTGTGAAAATTGAACAGCATACTTATAAACAACCAATGGGTCAAAGAAAAAAATCACAAGGAAAATCAGAAAATATTTTGAGCTGAATGCAAATGAAAACACACTTCCCCGAATTTTTGAGATGCAGCTAAATCTGTATTTAGAATTTATAGCTGGTAATACCTATATTAGAGAAGAATAAAGATCACAAATCAATAATCTAAACTTCCGTCTTAAGAATCAGGAAAAAGAACAAATTAAACTCAAAGCAAGCAGAAGGAAGAAAAGAACAAACACTGAATTGGAAATAAATAAAGCAGAAAATAAGAAAAAATAGAGAAAATTAATGAAACCAAAAGTTGACTCTTTGAAAAGATTAACAAAATTGATAAACTTTTAGTTAGACTGACCAAGAAAAAGAGAAGACGTAAATTATACACTAAAATTAGGAATAAAAGAGGGGACATTACTACTGATGAAATATATGAGAATACTATTAATTACTATGCACCAACAAATTAGACAATTTAGATGAAATAGGCAATTTCCTAGAATGACACAAGTTGCTGAAACTGGCTCAAGGGGAGAAAAAAAGATAATGTGAATAGACCTGTAAGAAGTAGAGATTGAATTAGTAAATAACATGCAAAATTCAAGTAATGTAATACACCATATTGTTAGAATAAAGGACAAAAACATCACATGGCATCTCAATAAACACACAAAAAGTATTTGATGAAATCCAGTACTCATTCATTGATAAACACTCTCAACAAATCATAACAAGAAGGGAATCTATTTCCCCTGGGAAAGAGCATTCATGAAAACCTACAGCTAAAATCATGCTTAACGGTAAAAATCTTAATATTTTCCCCAGAAATTTGGGAACAATACAAGGATGTTCACTCTCGTCACTTCTATTCAACATCATATTGGAGATTCTGCCCAGTGTAATTAGGCCCAAAAGAGAAAGAAAGAAAAGGTATCCAGCTTGGAATGGAAGAAATGAAAAGGAAGTATAAAGAAGTAAAACTATATTCATTTGCAGACGACATGATCCTCTATGCAGGAAATTCTACCAAATCGCTCTAAACATTCCTAGAACTAATGAACAAGTTTAGCAAGGTCCTAGGATACAAGATCAACATACTAAATTCAAGTGAATTTCTATGTTATAGCTATTGAACAATTAAAAATAAAATAAACAGTTCCATTCCAATATTATGAAAAAATAAATTTCTCTGAAATAAATTGAACAAAAGATGGCAAGATTCATTCACTGAAAACTACAAAACACTGCTGAAAGAAATTAAGGTCAGGCACCGTGGCTCACGCCTCTAATCCTAGCACTTTGGGAGGCTGAGGTGGGATGATCGTTTGAGGCCAGGAGTTTGAGACCAGCCTGAACAACAGAGCGAGACCCCATCACCTCAAAAAAATAGAAAAATTACCTGGGTGTGGTGGTGCATTCCTGTAGTCCCAGCTACTCTGGAGGCTGAAGTTGGAGGATCTCCAGATCCCCAGTAGTTTGAGGTTGCAGTGAGCTACGATGACACCACTGCACTCTAGCCTGGGGAATACAGGCTAGAGAGACAGACCTTGTCTCAAAAAAAAAAAAAAAGAAATTAATAATATCTAAGTAAATAGACATCTCATTTTCTTAGGTCAGAAGACTTAATATTGTTAAGGTGGCAATACTCTCCAAATTGATGTATAGATTCAACCCATTGCCTATCAAAATCTCAGCTGACTTTTTTTTTTTCTGGAAAGTGGCAAGCTGATTTTAAAATTCATATGGAAATGCTAAGAACCCAGAATAGCCAAAACAGTTTTGACAAAGTATAGGAAGACTTACACTTCCCAATTTCAAAAGTTACTATAGAGCTTCCTTATTCAAGACAGCATGATATTGGCATAAGTTTAGACACATAAATCAATGCAATAGAATTGATTTG
>NW_012150019.1:706148-708112 GCF_000956105.1 Propithecus coquereli | reverse complement strand
AACAAAAATAAATAAATGGGACCTGATCAAATTAAAAAGCTTTTGCACAGCCAAGGAAACTGTCATGAGAGCAAACAGACAACCTACAGAATGGGAGAAAATATTCACATGCTACACATCCGATAAAGTTATCCGATAGATAACTAGAATCTGTATAGAACCCAGAAAAATCAGCAAGAAAAAATCAAACAACCCTATCAAAAAGTGGGCAAAGGACATGAACAGAAATTTTTCAAAAGCAGACAGACTAATGACTAACAAACATATGAAAAAATGCTCAACATCTCTAATCATCAGGGAAATGCAAATCAAAACCACAGTGAGATATCACTTATCCCCAGTGCGAATGGCCTCTATAAAGTCCCAAAACAATAAATGTTGGTGTGGATGCAGAGAGACAGGGACATTCATACAGTGCTGGTGGGACTGCAAACTAGTGCAATCTCTGTGGAAAGCAATATGGAGATATTGTAAAGAGATACAAGTAGAACCACCATTTGATCCAGTGATGTTGTGATGAAGGGGACTTTGGTACCATCAGGCAGGGCTGGAAGTCTCAGCTTCCACTTGATCTCGGATGCTGCGCCAGCAGTGCGGAGGGGTGCCCCAGCTGGGTAAGGGTGGATGTCTAAACTGTGGTGTCACCCTGATGTGATTCTGTCCTGCGAGGCTGTTCTTTGGGGTAGTAGTCTTGTATCTCCGTCCACCTTCTCTCCTACCTAAGTGCGTGTCACCACCCCATGGAAGATTCGATGGACATGGACATGAGCCCCCTGAGGCCTCAGAACTATCTTTTTGGTTGTGAAGTAAAGGCCGGCAAAAATTATCACTTTAAGGTGGATAATGATGAAAATGAGCACCAGTTATCTTTAAGAACGGTCCGTTTAGGGGCTGGTGCAAAGGATGAATTGCACGTTGCTGAAGCAGAGGCGATGAATTACGAAGGCAGGCCAATTAAAGTAACATTGGCAACTTTGAAAATGTCTGTACAGCCAACTGTTTCCCTTGGAGGCTTTGAAATAACACTGCCGGTTGTTTTACGGGCGAAGTGTGGTTCGGAGCCTGTGCATGTTAGTGGGCAGCACTTAGTAGCTGTGGAAGGAGATGCAGAGTCAGGAGATGAAAAGGAGGAGGATGTGAAACTCTTAAGTATATCTGGAAAGTGATCTGCCCCTGGAGGTGGTAGCAAGGTTCCACAGAAAAAAGTAAAACTTGCTGCTGATGAAGATGATGATGATGAAGACGATGATGAAGAAGAAGATGATGATGATTTTGATGATGAGGATACTGAAGAAAAAGCTCCAGTGAAGAAATCCATACGAGATACTCCAGCCAAAAATGCACAGAAATCAAACCAGAATGGAAAAGACAAAACCATCAACACCAAGATCAAAGGGTCAAGAATCCTTCAGAAAACAGGAAAAAACTCCTAAAACACCAAAAGGACCTAGTTCTGTAGAAGACATTAAGGCAAAAATGCAAGCAAGTATAGAAAAGGGTGCTTCTCTTCCCAAAGTGGAAGCGAAGTTCATCGATTATGTGAAGAATTGCTTTCGAATGACTGACCAGGAGGCTGTTCAAGATCTCTGGCAGTGGAGAAAGTCTCTTTAAGAAAATAGTTTAAATAGTTTGTTAAAATTTTCCATCTTATTTCATTTCTGTAATAGTTGATATCTGGTTGTCCTTTTTATGATGCAGAGTGAGAACTTTCCCTACTGTGTTTGATAAATGTTGTCCAGGTTCCATTGCCAAGAATGTGTTGTGCAAAATGCCTGTTTAGTTTTTAAAGATGGGACTCCACCCTTTGCTTGGTTTTAAGTATGTATGGAATGTTATGATAGGACATAGTAGTAGCAGTGGTCAGACATGGAAATGGTGGGGAGACAAAAATATAGATGTGAAATAAACCCAGTATTTTAATGAAGTAAAAAAAAATAAACTGTGGTGTCTGAACTCCCCACTTG
>NW_012150019.1:701030-704043 GCF_000956105.1 Propithecus coquereli | reverse complement strand
GACTACAGACACCCTGCAATGCCCAGCTGGTTTTTCTTTTCCCCTTTCTTTTTGGTAGAGATGGGGTCTCACTCTTGCTCAGGCTAGGTCCCTGGGGACTTTATAACAGGGAACCGCGGCGACGCTGATTGGCTTCTCTGGAAACCAACACCCAATGAGAGTGAGAACTGGGGCCGCGTCAGCAGTATCCGGGAGGAACGACCTGACTCGGGTTGGGACTGGGAGAAGTGAAACTCCGGGGAGATGGGGAATCCCCAAGGCTGAGCTTCCCCGCCCCGGACACAGCCGTCGGGACTGAAGCCCTGAGAGCCACGCCCGGGGCGCTTCGACATTGCCCTGACCCCTCCCCTCCTGCACCGAGCGCTCTTTGTCACACTGTCTCCCTGAGTCCCTGCCCAGGAGCTGTCTGAGGAAACCAGGAGAGACCCCCAGGCTGGGCCCTGCCCCTGCCCCTTCACTTCCCGCCCCGGAATCCCTCTCCCTGAACTGGACTCCCTGCCTCCTACTCCTTTCCTCCCCCTGGACTCTTCTAGAATAAACTCACCCCAGGGAACTTGATGCCAGAGTGAGCTCGCCCTGGTACTGGAGGTGTAGACACCGGAGTTTTCTCTTTAAACCTGGAGACTTCCTGTCTGAACACACCATATGGAAAGATTCCCATAGAGACCCGTTTCCTTTTTGCTTATTGACTAGGGTGGGCAGCACAATCTTGGTAACCCCTGGAAGATCAGGAATCTAAGGTGTAAAAGAAGTGAGTTTGGCCCCTCCATATATAAACATGTGTAAACGCGTTACAGTTAGACTCACAACGCTCCCAAGTTTTACCCTCCCAGACGATGTGTCTTGGACTCTGAGTTGTTGTATTTTAAAATTATCTTCGTTCTACAGTCCTGAGTCTGTTGTGCGAGAGAGTCCAGGACATCCCCTCATATAACGGAGCACAATCTGTTACTGTCTATTTCAGCCAGGAGTTGTAGGACTTTAATCACTTTAAAGCTGCACGTGCTCAGTCAGAATGCCCCTCACCAGTGCTCACTCCTTGCCTGTTTTCATGAATTATTCACATCTAAGTTGGATGCATATTTTGGGGGGACACTTGGTATTTTTTTTAACCTGGTTAACATTAGGTTTTAGGCAGCCTCACAAATGTATTAATTACCAAATGCAAAGAACACCCTGCTGGCCTCTGTAGATATGAGTATTAAAATCTATAAAACACTGTGTTTGAATGTGAGAATTCCGCTGCTTTAGAACTCGTTCCCTCTGCTCCTGTTCCTCAGCTCCTGCTTCTCCAGCCCTTCCCTCTGTCCCTCTCATCCCTCAGGCCACTTCTCCCCTTAGTCCCACCGCCTCTCGCTCCTGCCCTGTGGCACTAGCACTGTCCCCTCACCTGCTGCCCACACTGTCCTCCCCACAGTGGTCAGCAGTCCTGCTAATGAGAGTCAGATTCTGTCATTTCTTTACTTAAAATGCTCTGATGGCTCTGTCTCGCTCTTGCGGAGCTTGTGGAATGTAAGGCACATGGGCACAGGGGCTTTGGGCTGTTTGGGTCAAAGTTGTAACCCCAGTATGTAAAGGCGTACTTGGTACATAGTAGGCACGAAATTATTCTTTGCTGAATGAATGAACAAAATATGATTGTAGTAAAATTTAATTTAATCAATAAAAATACTAAAAAATTTAGGAAAGATTTTATTTCATGTAAGTAATTGCATATCAGTTAATAAATTCATTCCAGTGAAAAAAATGTTATGTGCTTATCTATTGAGCCTGTGTATTAATTTTCTGTTACTACATAACAAATGACCACAAATTTATTGGCTTTAAACCACACCCATTTATTTGTTTACTGTTTCTTAGTCAGAAATCCGGGCGTGCTGTGGACAGATTTTCTGTTCAGGGTTTCACAAAGCCGTGTCCTCATCTTGAGGTTGGGTCCTCCCCAAGCTTATATGGAGCCTGTGGGCAGAGTTCAGTTTCTGGCAGTTGCGGGACTGAGGTCCCTGATTCCTTGCTGGCTGTCAGGGTGGAGGGCGGGAGGGCTGCTCCCAATTCCTGGTGTCCCCAGCAGTCTCTGCCACGCAGCCTCTGCACTTTCAAAGCTCACGTAGGAAGAAATTCCCCACACTGAGTCCCTCTCACACCATGACTCTCATGCTCAGGAAGAACCCAGTGCTTTTAAATGGCTCACCTGGATCAGGACAGGCCAATCCAGGATAATCCCTTGTCCTAAAGTCAACTGATTTGGGACCTTAACTGTACCTGCAAGTCCCTTCACAGCAGCACCTACATTTGTGGTGACTGAATAACTGGGGAAAGGTGAATAAGCAAGGGGTGGTTACTGGGGGACATCACAGAATCAGCCTAGCATGGCCTGGATCTTCCTTTTGTATTCAGTTGGGTCACAGTTGGAAATAGAAGTTAAGATAAATAGATGGTTGTGAGTGGTAATAAAATACCCCCTATTTAGCCATGGAAATTCTTCTTACATCCTAAAACCAAATGACATGTTTAATATCTTATGATTAATGTAAAGCAAATAAATATTAAAGTGCAATAATTCATTCTCTCCTTTTGTGAAATGTATTCTCTAAAACTTAGCAGCTCAAAACAACAAGCATTTATCATTTCCCACAGTTTCTGACGGTCAGGAATCCAGGAGAGGTTTCCCTGAGTGCTCCTGGCTCAGGGCCTCTCACAGGGTAGCAGTTCAGTTGTCAGCCAGGGCAGTGTCATCTGAGGGCTGGACTGGGGCTGGGGATTCCATGAAACGTGGCTGACTCATATGGCTGCCGGAAGAGGCCTCAGCTACTTGTTGGCTGGTCCCAGGAGGCCTTGGTTTCTGGCACATGGACCTTTCCACAGGGCTGCTTATGACACAGCAGCTCATTCCTGCAGAGCTCGTGATCCCAGAGAGTGAGAACCAAGGTGAACCAAGGTGGAAGCCACAGTGAGTTTCATGTCCTACACCCAGAGTCACAAACTATTACATCAGCGTTGCTCTGTCAGTCAG
>NW_012150019.1:698537-699630 GCF_000956105.1 Propithecus coquereli | reverse complement strand
CTTTATCAGATGTGTAGAGAGCAAATATTTTCTCCCATTCTGTAAGTTGTCTATTCGCTCTAAGGATAGTCTCCTTGGCTGTGCAGAAGTTTGTTAATTTAATTAGGTCCCATTTGTTTATTTTTGTTGCTGCTGTGATTGCTTCGGGGGTCTTCTTCATAAATTCTTTGCCTAGGCCGATGTCTGAAAGAGTCTTCCCAACATTATCTTTCAGAATTCTTAAGGTTTCACGCCTTAGGTTTAAGTCTGTTATCCATCGTGAGTTGATTTTTGTGATAGGTGAATGGTGGGGGTCCAGTTTCAATCTTCTGTATGTGGATATCCAGTTTTCCCAGCACCACTTACTGAATAGAGATTCTTTTCTGCAACGTATACTTTTGTCTGCTTTTGTTGAAGATTAGATGACAATATGAGCATGGTTTTATATTTGGGATCTCCGTCCTATTCCAAAGGTCTATTTTTCTGTTCTTGTGCCGGTACCATGCTGTTTTGGTTACTATAGCCTTGCAGTAAAGTTTGAAGTCTGGCAGACTGATGCCTCCCAATTTGTTCTTTTTGCTTAAGATTGCTTTGTCTATATGAGGTCTTCTCTGGTTCCAGACAAAGCATAGAATTATTTTTTCTGAATCTGTAAAGAACGATGGTGGAATTTTGATGGTGATTGCATTAATTCTGTACATCACTTTAGGTAGAATGGACATTTTAATAATATTGATTCTACCAATCCATGAGCATGGTAGGGATTTCCATCTGTATACATCGTCTACAATTTCTTTTCTCAGTGTTTCGTAGTTCTCCCTATAAATATCTCTCACCTCTTTCGTTAAATATATTCCTAAATATTTAAATTTCTTTGATGCTATTGTGAAAGGTGTTGCATCTTTGATTTGATTTTTCAGCTTGACTGTTATTGGCATATGTGAATGCCACTGATTTGTATGCATTGATTTTGTATCCTGAGACTTTACTGAATTTGTTTATCAATTCCAGGAGTCTCTTGGTTGAATCCTTGGGATTTTCTAGACACAATAGCTTATCATCAGCAAAGGGTGAGAGTTTGACTTCTTCTGCCCCCATTCGGACACCCTTAATT
>NW_012150019.1:697389-698487 GCF_000956105.1 Propithecus coquereli | reverse complement strand
CAGCTAATTTCTTTCTATTTTTAGTAGAGACAGAGTCTCGCTCTTGCTCAGGCTGGTCTCGAACTCCTGAGCTCAAACAATCCACCCACTTTGGCCTCCCAGAGTGCTAGGATTACAGGCGTGAGCCACCATGCCTGGCCCAGGATGTCCTTTGCTTGGTCCTTTGGCTAGAGACTTTTTGGGATTTTTGTTTTTTTCTATGCCTTGTGAAGTTTCCTGGTTGCTGGCTTTTCCAGCACCCAGTCTGGTATGTACCAGGCAAAAACAAAACCTAGGGAACTCACCACTATGTTGTTCTTTGAGTCTTGAGATCCCTAGCCAGTCTACCTTCTTCTTTCTATCTTTCAGAATCTTCTTACGTTCGTTTTTTATATAACCTCCAGGGTTGTAGCTATATTTAGCAGGAGGAATCAGAAGTGCATCTCCCTCATCTTGTCCTGGAATTGGAAGCCAGTTTGATAAGTCCTTAAGATGTTCAACATAGACTTAACATATGACCCAGCAATTCCATTTCTAGGTATCCACCAAGAAAACAACAGCATATATCCACAAAATACTTGTACAAGAATTCATAGCAGTATTATTCACAATAGCCATAAAATGGAAACAACCCAAATATCCATCAATTGTGAACTGGTGAAAATAGTGTATCCATGCAATGGAATATTATTCAGCAATAAAAAGAATGAAATACTGATACAGGCTACAACATGGATGAACCTAGAACACATCTGTCTGAAGACAGACTCCAAAGGCCACATATGGTATGAATACAATTACGTGAAATGTCCACGATAGGCACATGTACAGAGACAGAATGATTAGTGGTTGCCTAGGGCTGGGGGTTGGAATGGGGTACAAATACAAATGAGTATAAGATTTCTTTTTCGGGTGATGAAAATGTTCTAAAATTAGATAGTGGTGATAGTTTTACAGCTCTATAAATATACTACATTATATTATTTTCATCATAAATATTTCGGTATCTCTAGAAGATAAAGGCTCTTAGAAAACCACCACAATATCATTACTGTTTCTGAAAAATTTGCAATAATTTTTTTTTATTTCAAAATATTATGGGGGGTACAAATGTTTTTG
>NW_012150019.1:691328-693242 GCF_000956105.1 Propithecus coquereli | reverse complement strand
GGAGGCAGAAATGGTTAACTCCAATCTAGCAACAAGATTTTTTGAAAACTAACTATTCCTTGGGCATCCTATAAGTTTTCTAATGAGATGGGGTCAGAGTGATTCGGACATCACATGATTATTAAAAGCACCGTGACCATGTGCTTCTAAAGTTTTTTCTAAAGCAGCTCTATTGTGTTTTCCATTCATATTTTCTATTCCATTCCTGGTTATTCTATTTTTTTTAATCACTCCTAGGAAGATAGGATAAAAGACAAACTAAAATAAAAAACACCAGAGGAGAGGAATTGGAAACAGCAAGTATAGCTCACATTAGCAAGACACAAGGAAATAACAGAGACGTAGATAATACCTATGGAGTAGCAGAAACTTAAGAGAGCTTTATTAGGTATCTGTTGCTGTGTAACAAACTACCCCACTATTTAGTGGCTTAACACAACAAACATTTATTAAGTCAAACAGATAATACAAACACCAGTAAAATGGGAGAAGTTGGATAAACAGAAGGATTTTATGAGTTGGAATAAGTAATAGCTCATTTGTGTGCAGATGGAAATGATTTTGTTAGTCTGAGTTCTCCAAGAAGCTGATGACAAGGTGGGATTAAACTCAGCAGCATTTATGAGGGGGCGCACCTGTCAGAGAATGTGGGGAGGAGCCAGACACCCCTGGGGAAGCCACAGACCCTGGTGCAGGTCTGAGCCCATGTGAGGACAGAAGGAGATAAGGTTTGTTTGACGCATCCTAGACCACAGGCAACCTAAGGGGAGTTGAGCAAGGCCATGGAGGAGTCCCCTGTGTTCCAGGAATGGGCCTGCCTCAGTACCCCTGTTGTGACCCATCACTGTCTGGGGACAGTCCGTGGGCAGCAGGCCCTCTGCACCAACACTGTTGGGGGTTTCACAGCACAGGAGCGGAACTCTTGGCACATTCCCTGGGGGTGTGACTCAAACCTTCCTTCCTGAGGGGTCTGGGCCCTTGGAAATCAAACCCTTTCAGGCTGGGTTGCTGGATAATTCTGCACACACTGAAAATGGGACAAGGAACCCCAAAGCCCCCAGGTGGAACCCTGGGTTCTGCACACACTCCTCCTGCCCTTCTGCGTGAAGCAGCCCTGCCTCCTCCTGGGGATCAGGGTCCATCACAGCTGCCTGGAGGGGAGGGGACTCCTCTTCTCACCTGCTGGTCTCTGGGCACGCACTGTCCAAACTGCCCTGGTGGCAACTGTAATGTGTCGTTCAATGGCTCTCGTTTATCCCCTAGTCAGAGTGGCCCCCTCTGGGAGACCAGGACCTGCTACCCTGCCGAGCCAGAGCTGCAGAGATGGGAAGTGCAGATCCCCAGTGGGTGAGTCTCAGTGATGGACATGGAGCCGCACCCGCCTCCACCCCTTGGTTTCTGAGCCCACGTGTCCTTCCTGCTGAAAACACAGCACCCCAGAGAGGTCTCTGGTTTGACAAATGCACTGTGTCCTGAAGGACGACTCCCCAACCCTCAGAGTGTGTCCTCAAAGCTGGCACTGAGCTGTGGCTTTACAAGGCCTGTGCAGGGTTCTGTGTGGCCGGCAGCCCCTGGGTAGTGCAGACTGTGACATGATCAGGGGGTCCCATGGCCATGGGCCAGGCTACACCTCCTGCCCTGTGCAGTGGGTCCCCCAGTGGGGTGCTGCGCTGAGAGAAATTCTGAGCCTGTGGATCAGAAATGCCAACAGCCTCGGGTAGTGGAGCTGCCTGAGGGTCCGAGGGCAGGAAAGGGAAACCCACCCGTGGAATAGGCGTCTGTCCCTGCAAGGATGAGCCTCCGGCCCTTCCAGGATTGAAGTGGCTCAATGTAGTCAACTCCTTGCTTAGTGGCTGGTTGGTCACCTAAAGAAATGGGCTCTGTCAGGGCCCATCATTTGCCTTTTTTTTTTTT
>NW_012150019.1:677470-680394 GCF_000956105.1 Propithecus coquereli | reverse complement strand
TTTTTTGAGACAGAGTCTCGCTCTGTTGCCCGGGCTAGAGTGCCGGGGCATCAGCCTAGCTCACAGCAACCTCAAACTCCTGGGTTCAGGTAATCCTACTGCTTCAGCCTCCCGAGTAGCTGGGACTATAGGCATGTGCCACCATGCCTGGTTAATTTTTCTTTTTTAAATATATTTTTAGTTGTACAGCCAATTTCTTTCTATTCTTAGTAGAGATGGAGTCTCGCTCTTGCTCAGGCTAGTCTTGAACTCCGGAGCTCAAGGAATCCTCCTGCCTTGGCCTCCCAGAGTGCTAGGATTACAGGAGTGAGCCACTGGGCCTGGCCATAATCCCGCATTTCTTGTATGTTCTGTTCTTGTTTCTTGCTTCTGTGTTCTTTTCTTCATCTGATTTGTTTAGCACATAGGTATTACCTTCGAGCTTGAGATTCTTTCCTCTGTGTGATCCATTCTATTTTTAAGGCTTTCCACTGTGTTTTGAAGTTCCTTGAATGCCTTCCATTTTCAGGATTTCTGTTTGGTCCTCTTGTAATATTCCAATTTCTTTAGAGAATTTTTCATTCATTTCCTATATTGTTCTTGTGGCTTCTTTGTGTTGGGTTTCTATTTTCTCTTCAATTCCACTGAATTCCCTTACAATTCACATTCAGAATTCTTCCTTCATTAATTTAATCATTTCATTTAAATTAGTACCTGATTTTGAGGGTCTATTGATTTCTTTTGGGGGTGACTTTTCTCTCTGCTCATATTTCCTGAGTTCTTTCTCTGGGTCTTGATTGAGACCCAGAGGAAGGTACTTGATTGAGAACTGGGAGTGCTAGGACTGGTTTGTGTCCTTAATTTCAAGCCCCCAAGGGATGTTCCTTGACAGTGGTGGGAGGAGGTGTGCTGGTCTTGTATTGCCTTAGAGGTATTTTAGCAAACTGGGTTACCTCTGACCTGTTGTCTTCACTTCTTGCCAGTGGAGGTTAGTGAGTTTGGTCCCCCAGATTAAGCTCCCACATGGTGAATTGCACTTGTGTGTATAACTCCACTGCCCTCTAATGGCTTGAGAGGGAGGGCACTGTGTTAAGCTGTGGGGTTACCCTCTCTGTCATTGGTTGTTGGTTGTGGAGGAGCCAGTTATCGAGGTAATCTGATGCCTCTGTGTTGGTCTCTGGTTCCCTGGATGGGAAATACTAATGCCCTGATCTTTAGGAAGGGTCTTGCCACTCACGGGGGTTACTTGGACCCTGCTCCCCCTTAAAGTGGAGGTAGGGGCAAGGCAGATGGCAGCTGCTGGCTGGATATGTGTGTGTGCTTCTATGGTTGCTTGATCTGCCGCTAGGGGGAGCCGCTGCTATGTTATTCAGGGCTCTTCCGCCACCCTTGGGAGGCTGCTTCTGATGGAAGGGGTCACTTGGTGCACCTGCCGGTGTCTCTGGCCAGGATTGTCCTTCCCCGACCACAAACCCCACTGCCGGCGGCTGCCCGGATGTGGAGAGCAGGCCCCAGAGTTATGTTCTTATTAGATGACCTAAGCTGGTCTGGCGGGCAGAATCAACGGGCTGTCAATTATTGATCTGCACCAAGGCCCCCCAAATTCACACCAGTCTCACAGGGAAAGTGGCTTTTCTTGCTTCTCCCTGCCTCCAGGGGCAGAGCCCTCCACTCCTGGCACGAAAGTCGCTGTGCTAGGGGAGGGGTGATGCCCAAGACCGCCCAGCGCCCCAGCGTCTCCCACTGCTGGGGAACTAGCATTTTGGGGAAGCACTCAAAATTCTCCCACCTACACAGGCCTGGCTAGCTGAATCAACAGGCCGCGGAAGGGAGAGAGTCCCTGGGCTGGGGGAGGGGTGCTGCCCCAAACCGTAGTGCTGCAGCACCTGGGTTGTGGACCCCCAAAATGGCGGCGCCCACCCTCAGAGAGCTAGTGCTGGGGGCGACTGCTCAGGAGTTGGCAGATCAGTTGGCTGAATCAACAGGACGCCCACTGTCTCTTGTGTGTCCCTGTCCCGCAATCTTGCGCCTGTCTGGCAGAAGGTCTTGCTCTTTCTGTCCCGCCCTAAGCTGGCCTAATCATCAGCAGTTTCCAGGGGTAGAGCCACAATTTTGCACCAACTTCAGGCACGTCCCTGTCTGAGTGGATGTGGAGGTCAGTGGGGGAGCCAGGCGTCTTCCTGTGGGTCAGATCCCACTGCACTCGCTGGTGGGGTGGGCGCAGCCGTCCCACATTCTATTCTGCAGTGTTTATCTCACACTCTCCAGGCTACGTGATCCTATCTCCCATTCACCTTTTTTTTTTTCCCTGCGTTGTGTGTCCCCACTGTTTCTCTGCAGTTTCACAACGCTGTTCTTGCAGGGGAGCGATCCACTTGTGTGCAGCTGTCTGAGTTCTTTACCTCTTTCTCTGGGAGCAGAGAGCCAAGAGGTCACCTGTACTTGGCCATTTTTGTCCCATCATTTGCCTCTGATACTGACAAGTTGGACATTCAGAAATGGCAGCAGCTGGATGGGCCTTGGTAGGTGGAGCTAGTGCTGCTGGGCCACACCCAGCCTCCCCCTGCCGCTGTGTCCTCCATCCATGGCCGTCCTGCCAGCCCTGGGCTGACCGAGGGCGAAGGCTGCCTGACTTCAGTGTGTCTGCCTGGGTGTTCGGGGCCACTTCAGGGGAGGGTGTTTGCTGGGGTGTGTCAACATGTGATTCTGGCTCAACCCACATGGACCATTTTCTCCTTGTGATGGACCCTGCTGGGACTGTCCCCTGTATGACTTTGTTGGTTACACAGAACCCAAGTCACATGGGCACTTGGAGTCACAACGTGGCTTGGTGTCCTGTGGTCAAACATTCAATCTTATCCGGGCCAGTGACACACCAAAACTTGCTTCTAACAGGGCGCATCTGTGTGCTGTGGGTGGCCTGGCCTTGCTCCAGAGTCCCAGGC
>NW_012150019.1:674124-676870 GCF_000956105.1 Propithecus coquereli | reverse complement strand
TCTTTCAGTGTATCACTTCAACTATGTAGCTATAATTTAGCTAGCCCCTGGTTTTCTGCTTAGTTCATTTATTAACCCCTTATTGTAAAGCTCTCAGCTCACCACATTAATGAACAGATTCAATATTCCGCAGGATGTGCAGGACGTCCAGGGCCCTTAAGACTGTATTATCGAGGGCGGGGGAGGTACCGTAGTCCTGAGGGGAACTGTAAATAAATGCGCTGTGCATCCCACGTGACTGTGACTCGTTCCTCACTCATTTTCTAACTGGAGTGGAGGAGAACGCGCCCCCTCCTATACTGGATGTGGTTTGTGTGGTTATTTTGTCATCACCCTAATTAGCATTATTGTCCAGATTATTATCTGCATCTGGGATATTCTGGGCTACACCAGAACCGTCCCTGCTTCCCTTTGTTTCACGCCCTGAATGCTTAGGTGTATTGAGGTTGTCAGTTTAGTGCTGTGACCTTAACCACTTTTTACCCCTCCTTGTTTTGTCACACAGCCTAGAATGGCATAACAACACAGTAGTCAAGCTGTCCCAAAGTTTGCAACGGGGGAAATCTGATTGTTGGATATGCCAACATCTTTCCAAATCTAGCCAAGAAAAACATCTGCCATCTGTGACCCCTGTTACTGACATTTTGGACGTCCCTGACATGACCACCGATTTAGATCTTCCTCTGTCCACAACCACTTTTCAGGTTCAGTGGGTCACCCATCAGGATGCCCCCACCCCATGTTTTGACTTCTCCCAACTCCTTGAGATCAGCCAAGAACAGTGGCCAATTCCTCGCTTACTGGACTAACAAATGTATCCTGATCAGACAGGGAATTGGGTTAAGGGGGTGTCAGCCTCATGCCAACAGGTAATGTACCTGAAATACCATGTAGATGGATTTTGGAAGGCTTGTGAATATCATGACTTGTGGTTTGATTCCACCTCGCTAAACTCCCTATGAATGAGTCCACACACGAATACACCCTTGGAGGCATTACATGCAGGCCCCTGGGATATATGTTTGTCGGTGACATGGGGGTCTGACCCTCTGTCGCTGGGAGGGACCCACTGTTGCATAGACAGCCTGCACACGGAAGGCTGTTGCCTGCGAGGTCTCTTCATAACCCCTCTCACCATCCTCCCTGACAACGGAGTCTCCACACCCTGCCCCATATGCTTAAGAGACGCGTGCCAGGAGGATACCAAGACACCTGGTGCAAAGCTTGCCTGGAGCACTAGTTCCTAGTTATGGAGTATCTGCCAACAGAGACGTGATTAGACATCTGTCTGGGCCTCTAGGACTGATCGCAGCAAAAAATTGAGAAGAGCCTTAGGGCTCACCAAAGCTCCTTCAGCTTGCTAGCTCAGGAGAAGAGGAAGAGACAGTAAAGGACAATGCAGTCACTCTCCTGGGTGTCTGTTTGCAGTGAGGGTCTTCCCTTCAGGGTCTGGAGCATCCAGTATCATGTCCTGAGTGTCACTGCCCTGCTGTTGTCACCTGTGAATGGGACAGGACCCCTTTCCTCCTCCAATGTAAACAGCTAGGAGGATCCGTCCACACACACCTGGTACCTATGCATTAATGCATCCTGTGTGATTGTGGTTTAATGTTTTACATATCTTGCAAGAAATGAACAAAATGGAAGGACGACTTTTTGAAACCTGAATTCATGACTTTATTTTGTAGCAACAATGTGCAGCAATTTCAGGCTTGGAATTGTGTAAAGTCTAAAGATGAGAAGATTCTGAAATAATAAGTAAACTAAGGTCAGGAAACTTATATTTTTTAATCAAACCTAAAGTGCTGACATTTTTAATAAATGTAATCAGATGATGTGAGACTCGGATCCCAGGGCCCTGGGCACCTCATCTCTACTGTCTAGAGTCCTCATGGAGGACGGGGCATGGAGTCCAGAGATGCTCACAAGGGCTGAAGCTCCCTGGTGAAAGGACCTTCCTCCGGCCCCTGGGCTCAGTGGGAACAGCGCAGCTGACTCCCTGGGTCCCCTGGCTCCGGAATCTGCTGTCAGCTGTACTTTCTCGGCCTTCCTGGCTGCCAAGCTTCTGGTTCCCAGCAGCCTCCTCTCTCACCCTGAACCTCCCCTGACCCCGGCAAGTGGCCACTTGACCAGGCAGTGGGCTCTCTGTCAGTCTGCCTGTTTGCCTGGTCCCCTCTCAGGGTGTGTGGCTTGTCCTCAGCCCCACCAGGAACAGGGAGAAGTGACATGCAAGTCATCCACTTGCAGTGGGATCCCTAAAGGTCAGATGGTGCACAGCTGTATGTCCAGCCCCTTCCACAGCTGAGCATTTCTTCCGGCACATCACAGCTCCAAGGACCAGAGCAGCAGGTAGCGCGAAGCCAGCAGGGGTTCCCGCGATGGTTGGGATGCGCTGGGAAGGAGGTTCTGAGAAGGGAATGAAAGGGGCCTGGGCCTTCAGGTCACACTAACGCTGCCACAGGACCCGGAACAGTCCCTCTGTGCCAGTCCTGGGAAGGGGTTTCCACCCCGACCCCGACCTCACCCACCTCAGCATAAGGGGCCCGGGCAGCCCCTGGTGCTGCACGTGGCAGGTGGGTCTCTGCTCCTCCCCAGAAGGCACCACCACTGCCTCCCACTTCTGGAAGGTCCTGTTCCCCACAGGCCTAGGATCCCCATGCTGTGTGTCCTGGGCCTGGTCCTCCCTGCCCGGAAGCCAAGACAGCGTGGTCTCTGCTGGGTAGGAGTCCTGGGCCCAGCACACCAA
>NW_012150019.1:666731-673754 GCF_000956105.1 Propithecus coquereli | reverse complement strand
TAGAGACGGGGTCTCGCTCTTGCACAGGCTGGTTTCGAACTCCTGAGCTCAAACAATCCGCCCGCCTCGGCCTCCCAGAGTGCCAGGATTACAGGCGTGAGCCACTGCGCCCAGCCTGAGATATTATTTTTGAGTTTTAAAATTTCTGTGTTTCCTTTTTGATTTGGAATTAGATGTATGATTTTTTGGCACTTGTGATCTGCTGTGTTCTGGTGTGGGAACTGGGCAGTGCTCTGTGAGCCACTTTTATTTGCTTTGTCTCTCCCGATTCTGCGTCCTGGTGCCTGAGCTTCGGGTTAGGCAAAGGTTACCTTCAATCGTGGGGCCAAGGACCAGGAAGGAGCAGAAGCCCCGGTGCAGGTGAACCCAGCACATCACTGCTGACAGGGGTCACTGCTGGTCTTTCCTGTTTTCCTTCCCACGCTCCTCCTCCCTGTCCTCCTCAGCTCACCCCCAGGGCAGCCCCAGTGGCCTGGGCAGAGCCCCAGCCCGGCAGAGAGCAATGCTGAGGAGGAGGAGGAGGAGGAGGAGAAGGAGGGGGAAGAGGAGGAGGAGGGGGAAGAGGAGGAGGAGGGCGCTGGGTTAGGACCCCTCTTCCCTGCTATGGGGACGCCTCCAGGGGACACAACTGCAACTCGGGGAGGTCCTGATGTGCCGCCCCGGGGACCCCAGTACCTGCCCGCAGTGGCGTGTCCTTGCCTTTCTCCAGGTGTCTGAGCAGCCGCTTAGCACAGTGACCCATCCGTGTTCCCTCGTAGCCTCGAGATCCCGAACCTCTCCAGGCGCGTGATCCTCAGAGCCGCGGTTTGCGCCGCTGCCCAGGTCTGTGGGTCCCGGTTCAGGGACAGGAAGTCCTCCCAGTCGTGGGCGGACTGAAAGTGTCCCCCGAGGAAGCTCCCGTCGGGCGTCACAGCGTAGCGGCGCAGCATCTGCAGGTGCGGGACCCGGTGGGGACGGGGTTAGCCCGAGGCGGGGCGGGGGAGGGGAGACAGGTCCCCCGGCGCCTCCCACCCCGCCCCTCCCACCCCAGTGTCCTCCCTCTTCCCTGTGATTGGTCACAGCTAAAGTCAGTCTAGATTGAAAAGAAACCTGAAGCAAAATGTCCCTTGTCCATGTGAGGGGTCCACGTGAGGCCGCCCCTCCCACATCTGGGGGACACTGGCCCGTCAGTGTGGGGTGGGGGGACGATACCTGTGCCCGCAGCCTGATCTCACTCACCGGCCTGGTCCTGGTGTTTGCGTCTGCCCGGGAACCTCAGGTCCCTTAGTAATCCATCCCTGTGGTCCTCCTAGCGCCCACAGTCCTGTCCCTCCTTGTCCACCCGGGGCGGGGCGCCCGCGGCTTCACGCTCTGAGCCTTGGGGTCGCAGGAGGCGACGCGGACGACTCCAGTACGCGAGTCGTTGATGTGGATCCCAGAGGACTCCAAGTATCAGCGGGAGTGCCGGCCTGGGGGCCACTTGCATCTCCGGCCCTGCTCTCCTCCCAGTCTCCTCACCCGCTACCTGTCTCAGAGCTGGACACTCTCAGATTGAAGCCAGAGACTTTGGATATTTTCCTGACGGTGACATAAACCTGCCCCAGTCTCTCCTGGAACGTGAGGCCAGTGATCCACTCCGCCCCGTCTTCTCTCTCTCTCCCCAGTCTCTCTCCCTGAGCTGCCTCCACCTTCCCTCCCTTTCTGGAACAGCAGTGGTGCGAGCAGGGGCCCTGGGGCAGGACTGTGGGGCAAAGCCAGCTCCACCACCACTTGTCATGTGACCTTCTTTCCTATTCATCACCTGCTAAAGGGAAGAATAACAGTCACACCCCACAGACGTGTCCTGAGGCTTAAATGAATTAGTATGTTTAAAGTGCCGAGGACACTGATTAACACACCCCACAGTAACAGTGTAAGATATGATCACTATTGTCATTTCTTTAGCCCTTTTCCCTGAGCCCTTCCTCTTCTCTTTGGGATACCAAAGAAATGTACCCTGTGGGAAGGTGGTGTCAGCAGGAGACCTGCACTTGGGACGTGCTGGCTCATGGCGGGTCTTCCTTCTAGTAAAGGGAGTGAACTCCTGGTGGATCCGTTGCTAGTGAGTCACTCAGAGCCCAGGTCATGTGTTGTAAAAAGGTTACCTGCCTAGGAGCAACTGCACTGTAATAGGGACACACCCCACACAGTGTTGTCATTTGCGGGTGCAGAATGTTCCTCACTCTGCTGCCTTTCACACAGTCTCATAGCATGGGGGAGGGACCCGTGTTATCACCACCACTGGAGAGATCCCCGGGGAGAGCTTTGCGAGAGCGCTGTTTTGTTGGACAGGACATGCAGCATTATCCAAATAAAATGAAACTGTGGCTCCAGATGGGGACTTATTTAAAGGTTTGCCTCCACACCCGCTCCCTAAGACATCGTTATTCCACCGAATACAACCCAGGACTGAGACTTGAGGGGTGGGGCATGGTCATGCTCTTTCCTTTTGGCAGATGGGATCTTTTAAATCGTATGTATTTTCCAAAGATGGCTGCAACAGTATCTTCCGTCCCACTGGCTTTCCTTGAGTGTGACCTGCCACTCCATCGTCAAGAGGTGGGGTCTCTCCACCCCTTTGACCCTGAGCAGGTCTGGTATCTACTTTGGCCAATACCATATAGCAGAAGTGAGGTTGGGCCAATTCTGGGCACAGCCACTAACTGTTCTAACAGTGCCTGGTTCCTTCCTCTTGAAGTCTCGGGCCATGTAGAACTTCCAGGCCACTGTCTGTGCTGGAGAGCGAAGCCATGAGGAGGAGCCCAGAGGTGCCGGAGGTGAGAGAGGAAGCCTTGGACACCCAGCACAGCTGAGCCTTCAGATGACTCCCATCCTAGCTGTTACCTGACTGCCACCACGTGAGAACCTGCAGGGAAATCCACCCATCTGCAGGGAAATCCAGCCAGCTGCGACCTGACTGTCACCACCTGAGAACCTGCAGGGAAATCCAGCCCAGTCAGCCCATAGAACTGTAAGAGATGATAAAAAATTCTTAGTTACTATGAACCATGAACATCCTTTTCCAACTTCCCCTTTCAGCCTGTGTATGTCCTTAGATACAAAGTGAATCTCTTGCAGCCGGCATAGAGTTGGATTCTTTCTTTATTTCTATCCACTGTGACAATCTCTGACTCCTGATTGTGGAATTTAGTAACTGTTCATTTCAGGTGATTACTGACAGGGAAGGACTTACTTCTGTGATTTTGGTGTTTGTGTCTGCATGTCTTATAGCTGTTTTGTTCCTCAGCTCCCCATTACTGCCTTCAGTTATTTTCTGTTGATTTTTTCCTAGTGACATGTTTTCATTTCCTTCTCATTGCCTTTTGGGTATATTCCATGGATATCTTCATTGTGGTTACTCTGGGGAATACATATGACTATATGGTTATGACAATCTTTGTTGAATTGAAGCCAACTTCATTCCAACTGCACATGAAACTCTGCTCTTTACAGCTCTGTCTACCACGTATTTCGTGTCATTCATGTCACAAATCACAGCATTATACACTGTATGCCTATTAACATAGATTTATAACCATTTTTTTGTACATTTAAAAAAGTCCTATGGGACGTAAACACAATAGAATTCTGTTTTCAGATTCTCTCCTTTCTTTGGCTTTTAACGGTTTGATTATAACATGTCCTGGTGTCTGTCCCTTTTAATTTATTGGACTTGAAGTTCCTTGAGCTTCTTGGATTTGTAGATCCAGATCTTCTTGCAATTTGGAAAGTTTTCATTATTTATTTAAGTACTCTCTCTGGCATTTCTCTCTCTCTTCTTCTACTAGGATGCTCATAATATGTATGTTGGGTGGCTTGCCAGTGTCCCATATCTCGCTTAGGTTCTGTTCACTTTTCTTTATTCTGTTTTCTTTTTGTTCCCGAGACTTGGTAATTGTGAACTGATGACCTGCCTTTAAGTTTGCTGATTCTTTCTTCTGCCTTTTTGAGTCTAATATTCAACCCCTCTAGTAAAATTTTCAATCAGCTTATTGTAATTTTCAGCTCTAGATTTCCTATTTGGCTTTTTTAAAATGATTTTTAATTGTTTGAACATATTTAAGACAGTTGTCTTAAATCTTTCCAAGTAAGTTTGATGCCTGTGTTTCTTCAGGGACAGTTTCTGTAGATTAATATTGTTTCTTTGAATGTTCTGTTTTCCTATTTCTTTATATGCCTTGTGATATGTTTTTGAAAGTGGGGCATTCAAAAAACTGCCATCTCTCTAGGTCTTTGCAGATGGACAGGGAAGGCATTCACTGGTTAGCACGATGTGCTCTGAATCTCGGGATCAGCTTGGGATGAAGGCTTAAGTTCTCAGGTATTTTCTGGACATGTGTGTGCCTAGGTCTGTGTGTGTGGTGTATTTTTGTTTTGCTTTGTTTTGTTGCCTGTTTCTCCCATATACACAATGACTTTTAAATGCCTCAATTTCCCACAGAGGCTCACGTAAGCGTATCCTCAGGGCTTTAGACATCCCACAGTTTCCTCTGTCTGTGATCCTTCATCCCAGACACCAGCAGGTCTGCATCTCCGCAGCTCTCACTCGTCACAGCGCCCGCCACTGCCTTCCACAGATGCTGCCAGCCTGGCATCCGAATCGCACCTCCCTCACTCACCTGAAACAGAGGCCGGTCAGTCAGGCGGCCCATAGGGAGGTGAAAATCTGGCAAATAAGTTCCACTCTGCTCCTTATGGGCTGAGGAAGGAAACTGGGACTTCGAGCCCTTCCCCTCAACTGCCCTGTGCCGTGCAGAGGGTGAGGCAAAAACATGCAAAATGTCATGAAATTTCCTCCCTTTATAAATGTGGCTGTTTCTTGGTTGTGTGTTTAAGTGTTGCTATAAATCTTTAACTGCTTTCCAGAGCGTCTGTATAGCTATTTTCATCAGTCTCTAGTTGGCCTGTCAATGTTTCCACCAGAAACAAGGGCATGGAGCTTCCTAGCCCACCATCTTACTGACGTTCCAGGCCATGTTCTTCACTGTGGGTCATAATACAATATTTCTGAGCCACGTCCGTAGGGGAACCAGGGACTCAGACGGTGTGTCAGTCAGGGTTTTGCTGAGAAACAGAACCAATGGGATATGTGATGGATTTTAAAGAATTGGCTTTAGTGAATGTGGGGACTGGTGTGTCTGGAATCTACATGTGAGGCTGGCAGTCTTCAGTCTGAAATTTGCAGGGCGTGCTGGCCGTCTGGACACTCAAACTCGGGTTGATGTTATAGTCTTGAGGCAGAATTTCTTCTTCTCTAGGAAACCTCAGTTTTTGCCCTAAGGCCTTCAACTGGCTGGGTGAGGCCCACCGCCCTTTTGATAGTAATCTCCTTTTCTTAAAGTGAACTGATTGCAGATTTTAATCACAATTGCAACATGTCATCCTAGTGCCAGGAGTTAGTTACTCTCCCAGCAAAACAGGTCCCAGGCAGGATCCGCACAAGAGATTTGGAAATAATAGAGACAGAGACAAAGTGTAGTTTAAAATGATGGGGGAGTCAGGGGTCCTCCAGCATTTCCATGGCCAGGAGGCACTGAGTGAAGTCCCACATCAGTATTTATTGTTACAGCAAGCAGTTGTCCTTGGTCATAGAATTATGTGCACAGATCGTTCGTTTAGGTTTCAAGGCTCCCCAAAGGTTTCAAGGGACCCTTACCTAATTCTGTCTACAAGAATAGACTGTTACAAAAGTTTCCTAAGATAAACATTTTAAGCCCTAAGTTAAGAATAGACCTAGCTGAGCATACAAGTTAAAGACAAAAATGTATAAAGCAGGAACACTGAGTCTGTATACTAATCTAATCTATTTCTCTATATACAGAGACATGTGGTCAGGAGTGAAGCAGGAATAGCCTTGAAGTTTAAGATAGTTCCAGCTGCAAGATGTCTGTTGGGCTGGCATTTTGATCAGCTTCTCAGCTTTGGGCCCAATGCCGAGCTCTGCCTTGCACAAGCTCCAGGCCATGGCTTGCAGGCCTCGAGGTTGCACCACCTTGCAGATGCCTCTGATCAGTGGAATGTCCCTCTTATTGCTAAGCAGCTTCTAATCTGTGAACTGACATGCCCACAGATTCCTTCAAGGGAAAGCCCTGGAAGACTCCTGAAACTTTTCATGTCTCTTAATTCTATATTCCAACATCCTAGCAACATGAAAATTAGTGTTGGATTAGCTAAATGGGTACTATGTTCTAGCCAAAATGACACATAAGGCCAACAATCCCAGTCCATGGTTGTGAACTTGGCACCCAAGCATGTCTTCTTAAGCCATACTTGATTTCCAAATAAAGACAATTGCAAAGTCATATTTCTGCCACAGATGGTACAACAATCCTTCACACAACTAAAAACGCTCTACCCCTTCCCCCAGAAGGGATTCACAGTGCTTGCGCGATGTGCACCCTTCCCCTTGATACCCTGTAACATAAGTACCGTGATGTAAAGTTAACTGTGATTAATGCATCTGATGTTTTATTATAGGAGAATAAGAAAGGGGTCCTACGTATCTGTCCACGCACAGCCACAAATATATTCATAACAACACAAGGAAGAAATACTTGTAACAATTACAGTCTTCATTTCTGTAACTGGTCACAGGGTTATAGCTAGTATTTATAACCACCTTCTTCCACTAGCCGTTCCGTATTCCCATTTCTCACACAAACTCATGGAATCCCACCCAGTCATCAAACTTCTGAACAACAAAAGGGTCACACGTCGTGCTCTTTTTTTTTTTATTTCAGCATATTATGGGGGTACAGATGTTTAGGTTACGTATGTTGCTCTTGCTCCCCCTCCCCCACAAGTCCGAGCTTCAAGCGTGTCCATCCCCCAGATGGTGCGCATCTCACTCTTTGTGTATGCATATACCCATCCTCTCCACCCCCTTCCTCCCTGCCCGACATCCAATAAATGTTATTCTTATATGTGCACTTATGTGTTGATCAGTTAATACCAATTTGATGGTGAGTACATGTGGTGCTTGTTTTTGCATTCTTGGGATACTTC
>NW_012150019.1:665728-666681 GCF_000956105.1 Propithecus coquereli | reverse complement strand
AGAACCTGCAGGGAAATCCAGCCCAGTCAGCCCATAGAACTGTAAGAGATGATAAAAAATTCTTAGTTACTATGAACCATGAACATCCTTTTCCAACTTCCCCTTTCAGCCTGTGTATGTCCTTAGATACAAAGTGAATCTCTTGCAGCCGGCATAGAGTTGGATTCTTTCTTTATTTCTATCCACTGTGACAATCTCTGACTCCTGATTGTGGAATTTAGTAACTGTTCATTTCAGGTGATTACTGACAGGGAAGGACTTACTTCTGTGATTTTGGTGTTTGTGTCTGCATGTCTTATAGCTGTTTTGTTCCTCAGCTCCCCATTACTGCCTTCAGTTATTTTCTGTTGATTTTTTCCTAGTGACATGTTTTCATTTCCTTCTCATTGCCTTTTGGGTATATTCCATGGATATCTTCATTGTGGTTACTCTGGGGAATACATATGACTATATGGTTATGACAATCTTTGTTGAATTGAAGCCAACTTCATTCCAACTGCACATGAAACTCTGCTCTTTACAGCTCTGTCTACCACGTATTTCGTGTCATTCATGTCACAAATCACAGCATTATACACTGTATGCCTATTAACATAGATTTATAACCATTTTTTTGTACATTTAAAAAAGTCCTATGGGACGTAAACACAATAGAATTCTGTTTTCAGATTCTCTCCTTTCTTTGGCTTTTAACGGTTTGATTATAACATGTCCTGGTGTCTGTCCCTTTTAATTTATTGGACTTGAAGTTCCTTGAGCTTCTTGGATTTGTAGATCCAGATCTTCTTGCAATTTGGAAAGTTTTCATTATTTATTTAAGTACTCTCTCTGGCATTTCTCTCTCTCTTCTTCTACTAGGATGCTCATAATATGTATGTTGGGTGGCTTGCCAGTGTCCCATATCTCGCTTAGGTTCTGTTCACTTTTCTTTATTCTGTTTTCTTTTTGTTCCC
>NW_012150019.1:651324-659331 GCF_000956105.1 Propithecus coquereli | reverse complement strand
AAAAAAAAAAAAAAAGAAAAGAAAATAAACACTCATTATCATAATCATTATATTTATGCACATACAGTATTTCCATCTCGTCCTTCATGAGGGGGAATCTCAGAGTTGTAGAGTCCACTGGGCACTGACCTGGGTCAAGGCAGTGTCTCCCTTCCCCCTAGTTCTCCACCGTCTGCATTAGACCTGGAGGGGAGAGCTGGGGGCGTCATCCGAGCTTGCAGAGGGAGCAGGGTGTGGGACCCAGGTAGTGCCTGCCTGTTCAAAAATCAATATGAAATAAATCAGATCAAAAATGTCAGGGCAGAGTTTAAGTCTCATAGAGGAATTACGATGAAGCCTTCCACAGCCCAGTCATTGCCCTGAAGGACTGAGGCCTGAGTCCTTCCCACCTAAGGCACCGGCTCAAATCCCACCTGAGCAGCTCTCCCTTTGAAGGACGATAAGCAGTGCCCGTGGACATTTCATGAAATCTCTCAGCAATTCACAAACCTGACCTGGGGATGGGAATCATCTTTATTGTGTGATGAGCAGTGTAGAGTTTTATGCATAATCAGTCTCTGGGGAGATACAGGCGAGCGCAGCTGATGACAGCAGTTTCTCAGGGGAGGGTACCGGGGTGACTGGGCAGTGGAGAGAGGGCGGCTGACTTTGCACTCGTGAAGTGTCTGGATGTGGGGCACGTCTCTACAGTGTAAATTGGGGATCCAAAGTTCATGGGGCTAATTATATAATTTGGGGGTCTTCTTTAGTAAAAAAGAGTACAGAAACATAAATACAGAATTAGATGCACAGGCCGGGCACGGTGGCTCACGCCTGTAATCCTAGCACTCTGGGAGGCCGAGGCGGGCGGATTGTTTGAGCTCAGGAGTTCAAAACCAGCTTGAGCAAGAGCGAGACTGCATCTCTACCAAAAATGGAAAGAAATTAAGTGGACAGCTAAAAATATATAGAAAAAATTAGCCGGGCATGGGGGCCCATGCCTGCAGTCCCACCTACTTGCTTGGAAGGCTGAGGCAGGAGGATTTCTTGAGCCCAGGAGTTTGAGGTTGCTGTGAGCTAGGCTGACGCCACGGCACTCTAGCTGGGGCAACACAGTGAGACTCTGTCTCAAAAAAAAAAAAAAAAATTCGATGCACAGTGAGTGACTATTAAGAGGGGCCTGTGCAGGTGGGGCCCTGACGCCTCAGCTCCATCCCTTCCAGGTGACCCCCCTTCAGCCTCTCACCATGACCTGGAAGCTTCCAGGGAGCTCCCCCAGCTGAGGCAGGAGCAGACGGAGCAGTGACGCTGAAGGGGACCCTCCAGGCTCTTGTCTTACAATCCTCTGACACCCAAGACTCCAGTTGTCCCTGAGTCAGGCAGATGGGCAGACCCTTACCTCGCAGGGCACCGGGATGACTTTGACAATTTGCTGAAGGTGCAGCCTTGCCCAGCCCAGCCCCCAGCTCAACTGCACTCTCTGCACCCCCATCATTTCTTACACAATCGGAGGAGCGGTGGGGGACCCCTGAAGACCAAGGGTCTGTGGTCCCTGTCACACTTCTCTCAGGGACTGAGAAAGGAATTCCTGGGAACAGCCACTCTCCAGGTGTCTCCTATGGCCCCTCCCCTCTCAAGGCCAACCCTCTCTCCTGCCCTGATCACAGTGCAGTTTGTGAATCCCCACCCTCTGCTGTCTCCCTGGGGTCCAGGACTCGACCACGTGGAAACGGTGGATGGGACGAAGCATGAAGTGACCCAAGTGTATCCAGGGGAGGAAAATGAGGATTTTGCAGATATCTAAACGCCTCTTGTCTCTGCAGTTTCAGTTCACAATATCTATTTTTTTGGAGGTTTGATGTGAAATGATAACCAGGATCTCAAGATGCTTCAGCTTATGAGATTTCCCACTCCCCCTCCTAGATGACCTTGGTACTTATTTCTTAAAGTCTTCACTAAGGACATTTTAAACATACACAGAAGTAGAGAGAAGAGTGCAGTGAGCCCTCCTGTACCCTTCACTCAGCCACAGCGATCAATAATGCCCGATCCTGATTTATTTATAACACACATGATTATTTTAAAGTAAACCCCAGACTGCTCTTTTATTTGTTGGTATTGGTTCTTGTTTTAAATGTCAGTGTGTAGTTCTTTTAAGAGGGGAGGGAGGGAGAGAGAAGTAGGGGAACGATGATAATGACAAGTCATAATTTCAGCTTCGATTGTGGACGAGGACCCTGTGAGGACTCCAAGTGCCTGTTTTACACTGAATGTTCCACATCTCTTAAACACTCAATAAGAGGAAGCAGCAACTCAGAGATGTAATAGGCATTCACATTGGAAAGGAAGAAGCTAAATTGTCCTGTTCACAGATGCCATGATCTTATATATAGAAAACCCTAAAGACTCCACCAAAAAACTGTTAGAACCAGTAATGAATTCAGTAAAGTTGCAGGACATAAATCAACATACAAAAATCGGTTGCATTTCTATATACTTACAATGAACTATCCGAAAAAAGAAATTAAGAAAATGATCCCATTTACTATATAATCAAAAAACCAAAAAACTTAGGAACAAATTTAACCAAGGAGGTGAAAGACCTGTACATTGAAAACTATAAAACATTGATGAAGGTGAAAAGTTGAACCTGATGGTTTTATAATATTCCACAAGCTCCAAATTACTTTCATTTGGGACAGAAATTAGTTTTTGCTATTTTTGGTTTTGTGGTGGGAAGAGATACCTAATAATAACTGAGCACCAGCTCTGTACTGGCCTTTCCCACTGGAACTTTACACATATTTTCATGATAGCCCAAAAAAATCCCGTTTCATAGGATCAACTGCTCTTTTGACAGTTCGAAGCAGTTATAATGACTTTCTAATTACAATTTCTAGTTACAAGAAAAGTAATATTATTGTAAAGTAATATTATTGTAATATTATTGTAAAACTTTCTATAAAGAAAGTTTTAATTTATGTTTTCTTTTTTAAAATTAGTGTTTTATAATGTACATTTATTATGAAAAATTAAAATGATACATAAATAAAAAATATTGATGAAAGAAATTGAGGAAGACACAAAAAATGGAAGGATAGCCTATGTTACATCAATTGGAGGAATTAATATTATTAAAAGGTCCACACTACCCAATGCAATCTGCAGATTAAACACAATTCCTGTCAAAATTTCATTGGCATTCTTTATAGAAGTAGAAAAAGCAGTCTTAAGATTTATTTGGATCCACAAAAGACTCTGAATAACCAAAGCAACTTTGAGAAAGAAGAACAAAGCTACAGGCATCACATACCCTGACTCCAAACTATATTACAAAGCTACAGTAATCAACACAGTATGGCACTGGAAGAAAAACAGAACATAGACCAATGGGGAAGAATAGACCCACATACATACGGTCAACTAATCTTTCACAAGGGTGCCAAGAATACACAATGGGAAAAGGAACGTGTCTTCAATAAATGGTGCTCGGAAAACTGGATATCTACATGTAAAAGAATGAAATTGAACCCTTATCTTATACAATATAGAAAAATTAACTCAAAATGGATTAAAGACTTAAATGTAAGATCTGTGACTGTCAAACTCCTAAAAACATAGGGAAACACTCCTTGACGTTGGTTTTGGCAATGATTTTGGGATATGACGCCAAAATCAATGGCAACAAAAGTAAAAATGAACAAGTGGGACTGTATCAAAGTAAAAGCTTCTGCCCTGGAAACAGACACCAAAATGAAAAGGCAGCCTAGGGAATGGGGAAAATGTTCGCAAACTATAGTTCTTATAAGTTGTTAATATCCAAAATATATAAAGAACTCACACAATTCTTTGCAAAACCCCCCAAATACCTAATTTAAAAACGGGCAGATGAGCTGAATAAACATCTCTCCAATGAAGACCTAAAAATGGCCAACAAGTGTATATGAAAGGTACTCAGCATCACTACTGATCAGAGAAATGCAAATCAAAACCACAATGAGATGTCACCTCACACCTATTAAGATTATTATTAAGAAGACAAGAAATAACAAGTGCTGTTGAGGGTGCAAAAAAAAGAGAACCCTTGCACACTGTTGGTGAGTGTGTAAAGTAGTACAGCCATCACAGAAAACAGTATGGAAGTTCCTTAAAAAATTAAAAATAGAACTACTATGGCTGGGCATGGTGGCTCATGCCTGTAATCCTCGCACTCTGGCAGGCCGAGGTGGGAGGATCGCTTGAGTCCAGGAGTTTGAGATCAGCCTCAGAGAGAGATCCCATCTCTATAAAAAAATAGAAAAATTAGCTGAGCGTGGTGGTGCGTGCCTGTAGTCCCAGCTACCCAGAAGGTCGAGGCAGGAGGATCGTTTGTGCCCAGGAGTTTGAGGGTGCAGTGAGCTGTGAGGCCTCTGTACTCCAGCGTGGGAAACAGGGCGAGACCGTGTCTCAAAAAAAAGAAAAACAATCTCAAAGAGATCTCTTCATCCCATGTTCGCTGCAGCGTTACTCACAGTAGTCACTGCATGGAAACAACCTAAGTGTCTATCGACTGAGAAGTAGCAGGAGCATAATGTTATTTTCATTCGTTTTGGCTTTTCTAAGGGCAGTAGTTTTCACATCTGAATTATAATACTGTCCATTTGATTCCCACCCTCACAAAGGGACCCCAAAGCTCAGCTAGAAAAGATTCTCGCCTCTGCTCATGGAAGGCCCCACCACTCCACTGGTCCTGACTTCCAAGTTGAAGGACAGGAAGGAAAAACAGGGATAAAAGATGAGGATGGCTAGTTCCCCAGCTGCCGGGCATTTGCCTGAACGACAGAAAGGCTGAAAAAGGGTAGGAGCCAGGAATAGTGTTTCCTTGTCCCGTTCCCTTCAGGAAATTTCCCCGGGAGCCCACAGAGCAAGAGCGATGGACAGAGGCGTGGGAGCAGGACGCCGGGAGGGTCTGGTCACGCGTGTGCGTTCCCTCCTTCCCGCCTGTCACCGCCTGTTAGACCCTCCTCACCAGGCCTGCAGACTCCCGTGATGACCGGCCTCCAGCCATCCCCAGCTGGGCCAAACTCCATCACGGTGACACACGGGACGGCAGAAGGACAAGGCCTCGTTCCCACGGGGGCCGCCTCCCGGAGACGTCTCAGGAGGGATTCTGACAGTGTCCTTAAAATGTGTTCTGCCGGCACCAGTTGAAAATCAAGCACAGAAGATGATGAATTAATGTTATAACAGACTCGTGACAGTAGAGAAAGGGGACGGTGTCCCCATGCATTGGCACATTGGTTAAAATGGGAGGGGTCACTGAGCGAGCAGTGGTTGGTGGTGACAGCCACATCCTCTGACTGTGGCCCAAGCCTGTTGAGACAAGTGCCCACGTCCACATCAGAGCATCTTCGCCACGTGCAGAGAATATGGTCAGGCAGCTTCCTGCTGGGTGCTGGGCTGCCGGCATTTCTCTTTCTTCACCAGAGACATGAGTATCTTTCACTGCGGAGTGGACCCTGCTGACACACAGGGGGAAAGTGCAGACACCTGTGCCCTCGCTGATCCCAGGGAGGCTCCCGTCTCCAGACCCTTCTCCCTGTGCAGTCTTTGCTCCCCAGGCCCAAGTTACTGATATGAAAAAGGATTTGAGAATTTCCAGAGCAGCTTTTCACTTTCCATTGCTCTTTCTGCCCTTTGGAAAACACAGCCAGAGAAATAAGGAATGATATTTTATGTAAATATTTTGACCTTTGCTGCAATCGTTGAAATTTCTGTAGGTGCCAGAGTTACAACTTTGGCAACCCCATCAAAGTCAGGGGCGCCCAAGACAGAGACGGCTCAGGCCCTGAGCTCTGGTTCTGGCTGATTCTAGGGGAGCCACGTTTGCAGTAAGAATTCTTGAGCGAGATCTTCGCACCTACTGCTGCTCTCGCGCTGCAAGACAAGCAGATCCAGCCGGACCCCTGTGGACTCCAGGGCTGCTCAGGAGCGATCTTCCTCCCCACGTGGATGACCCCAGGGTCAGGGGTGTCTGCACCATCAGCCCACAGCTGGTCTTGTCCACACGCTCGGCCAGAATCTAAGACCAGTCTAGCGGCGCCCCCGTGTGGCCACAGAGCTGAGGACAGAGGACCTGGCTCCCCTTTGTCCTCATCCAGGACCTCCCCAGCCTCTCCCTCTGTCCCAGCCACTGGACAGGGCTCTGTTCACAAGGGGCCTCCCGGCCTCAGGCCAGGCCCTGAGTGCATCCAGCTTTCCAAAATCTATGGGATATCGACGTCTCCTCCCACCACTGGGTGACTCTGGACTTTGTCCCCAGGGCAGAGAGGCCTCCAGGCCAAAACAGCAGGGTCAGGTCTCAGGTTGACCTACTCCAAACCCTTGGTACCACAAGACTCAGCCTCTGGGATGGGGTCTTGGAGCCCTGGTCACCTCCCTTGTTCCTGCTGCTGCTGCTTCTGCAGGGAGAGGCTGCTCACCCCAGGAACCACCTGTGAGTCTCCAGCCCTGGGATCTGGGGAGAGCAGCCCCTGGGCCTTGGGTCCAGGAAGGAGGGAGGCTCCAGAGAGGAGGAGCGGGGAGAAATGGATCATAAGAGAATGGGGAATAGAAGGAGAGAGGGAGGAGTCAGGGAGGAGAGAAAAATGGGAAGGGTCCTGTTAGAGGTTGTGTGTGTGTGTGTGTGTGTGTGTGTGCATGTCTAGAGCACAAGGGAGTTTCTAGGGTCCTGAGGAAAAAAAGCTAAGGGCAGGTGCTAAGGTGTCCAGCCTGGGAGTTAGTTCCATGGTTCCACCCAAACAGTATTCATTGTTCCTGTTGGGTAGGTTTTTGCTCCTTGCCTGCATCCCTTCTTGATTTCCAATGATTTTACTTCTTTCTGTGCCCATGTGTGCCCATCAATTAGTTCCAGAGTATTAGAGAGTACATGTGGTGTTTGCTTTTCCATTCTTGAGATACTTCACTTAGGATAAGGTCTCCAGTTCCATTCAAATTCCAGCAAAAGACATTAATTCATTTATTTTTATGGCTGACTCTTAAGTACTCCATGGTATATGTATACACCACATTTTGTTAATCCACTCATGAACTGATGGACACTTGGTTTGATTCTGTATCTTTGCAAGTTTGAATTGTGCTGCAATAAACATTCTAGTGCAGATGTCTTTTTGACAAAATGAATTGTTTTCCTATGGGTAGACACCAAGTAGTGAGATTGCTCAATTGAATGGTAAGTCTACTTTTAGTTCTTTGAGGAATGTCCATACTGGTTTCCATAGAGGTTGTACTAATTTGCAATGTATAAGTGTTCCATTATCTCTGCAACCATGCCAGCACCTATTGTTTTCGAACTTTTTAATAAAAGCCCTTCTAAGAGGGGTAAGATGATATCTGATTGTTGCTGTTGTTGAGACAGGATCTTGCGCTGTTCGCCAGGTTAGAGTGCAGTGGCATGATCACAGATCACTGCAACCTCACACTCCTGGGCTCAAGCAATCCTCCTGTCTCAGCCTCCCAAATAGCTGAGACCACAGGTGCATGCCACTGTGCCCAACTAATTTTTCTATTTTTTGTAGAGATGGGGTCTTGCTCTTGCTCAGGATGGTCTTGAACTCGTGACCTCAGGTCATCCTCCTGCCTCAGCCTCCTAGAGTGCTAGCATTACAGGTGTGAGCCACCGCACCTGGCTTCATTGTTTTTTTAATTTGCGTTTCACTGATGGTTGGTGATATTGAGCATTTTTTCATGTTTGTTGGCCATTAGTCTGTCCTCTTTTGAAAGGCTTCTGTTCATGTCTTTTGCCTGCTTTTTAATGGGGTTATTTGTTGTTTTGTTGCTGATTTGTTTGAGGTCTTTGTAGATTCTGGATATTAGCCCTTTATTGGATGTGTAGTTTGCAAATATTTTCTCCCATTCTGTAGGTCATCTATTAATTGTGTTGATTATTTTCTTTGCTGTGCAGAAGATCTTTAATCTAATCAAGTCCTATTTATTTATTTATTTATTTATTTATTTTTGAGACAGAGTGTCACTGTGTTGCCCGGGCTA
>NW_012150019.1:647388-649962 GCF_000956105.1 Propithecus coquereli | reverse complement strand
TGGCTAGTTAGTTGAGGGTTTTTATTATGAAAAGGTGCTGGATTTTTTCAAATGCTTTTTCTGTATCTATTCAGATGATCACATGGTATTTGTGTTTGCTTCTGTTTGTGTGGTGAATCACATTTATAGATTTATGTATGTTGAACCATCCTTACATCCCTAGGATGAAGCTCACTTGGTCATGGTAGATTTTTGTTTTCTGATGTGCTTGTGAATTTGTTTTGCTGGTATTTTATCAAAGATTTTTGCATCTATATTCACAAGGGATATTGGTCTGTAGTTTCCTTTTTTGTGTGTGTCCTCTCGTGGCTTTGGTACCAAGGTGATTCTGGCTTCATAGAATGAGTTGGGGAGGATTCCCTCCTTCTCAATGTTGTGCAGTAATTTCTGCATTAAGGGTACCAGCTCTTCTTTGTAGATCTGGTAGAATTTGCCTGTGCATCCATCTGGTCCAGGGGTTTTTTGTTATTTTAAGTTTTTCTTACTGCTTCCATCTCACTGTTTGTTACTAGTCTGTTCAGGAGTTGTATTTATTTCTGGTTCAACTTGGGAGGTTATGTGTTTCCAGGAATTTGTCCATTTTGTCTACATTTTGTAGTTTATGTGCAGAGAATTTCATAGTATTCACAGATGATATTTTGTATTTGTGTGCTTATCAGTTGTAATATCTCCCTCCTCATTTCTGGTTGGGCTTATTTGGATCCTTTCTCTTCTATTCTTGTTTAATCTAGCAAGAGGTATATCAATTTTGTTTATCTTTTCAAAGAATCAACTTTTTGTTTCGTTGATCCTTTGTATTGCTTTTTATTTTCCATTTCATTTAGTTCTGCTCTGATCTTTGTTATTTCTTTTCTTCTGTTAGCTTTGGGTTTGGGTCACTCTTTCTTTTGTTCTTTCTTATGATGTCTCGTTTGATCACTTATTTGTGATCTTTCTATCTTTTTGATGTACACATTTCATGCTATGAATTTTCCCCTTAGGACTGCTTTTGCTGAATTCCATAGATTTTGATAGCTTGTGTCCCACTTGTCATTCAGTTTGAGGAATCTTTTTGTTCCCATCTTAATTTCATCATGGACCCAACAATTGTTCAGTAGAAAGTTGTACAATTTCCATGACTTTGTGTAGATTTGTGTGTTTCTCTTGGACTTGATTTCTAGTTTTATTCCACTGTGGTCTGGGAAGACACGTGGTATGATTTCAATTTTTGTGAGTTTCTTGAGACATGTTTTTTGGCCTAAGATCTGATCAATCTCAGAGAATGTCCCATATGCTGATTAGAGGAATGTATATTCAGTAATTTTGGGGTAGAATGTTCTGTAAAAGTCTGTTAGGCCCATTTGTGTTCTAGAGTCTCATTTAAGCCCAGTGTTTCTTTATGTATTTCTGTTTTAATAATCTGTCCAGCTCTGTCAGTGTGGTGTTGAATTCCCTGGCAATTGGGATCCTGCTGTTTATCTATTTATTTAGATCTAGTAGAATTTGCTTTATGAATCTGGGAGCTCCTGTGTTAGCTGAATATATATTTAGAATTGTTATGTCTTCTTGTTGTATTGCTCCCTTTATCATTATATAATGACTGCGTTTGTCTTTCTTTACCATTATTGATGTAAAGTCAATTTTATCTTATATGAGAATGGCTATATGTGATCTCTCTTGGTTTCTGTTTGTGTGGAATATTTTTTTCCATCTCTTCACCTTGAGTCTGTGTGAGTCTTATGGGTTAGATGTGTTTCCTGGAGATGGCAGATACTTGGGTTGTATTTCTTAATCCATTCAGCCAGCCTATGGCTCTTGAGTGGGGCATTTAGATTATTAATGTTGTCTGATGAAATTGCTATGTGGGATGCTGTTCTGTTTATCATGTTGGGTAGTACTTTATTGCTCTGTTTTCCCTCTTGTACTATTATTTTATATGTGCTGTGAGGTTTAGTTTTTGGGTGATTTTACACTGGTGGGTATCTATTGTGCTGATCCATGTATAATCCAGTTCTGAGTATTTCCTATAGCGTGGGTCTGGCGGTGACAAATTCCCTCAGTGTTTATTTGTCTGGAAAAGTCTTTATTTCTTGCTCATATATGAAACTTGGTTTTTCAGAATATAAAATATTAGGCTTGCAGTTGTTCCTTTTAAGAAGACTAATGATGGGGCCTGAATCCCTTCTGGCTCCAAAGGTCTCCACTGAGGAGTCTGCATTTAGCCTGATGGATTTCCTTTGTAAGTTACTTTTGTCTCTCACATTTTATAGGAGTTCTCCCTTCACATTGACATTGGCCCGTTTTATGACTACATGTCTTGGAGATTCCCTCTTTGCAATGAATCTCCAAGGTGTTCATTGAGTTTCTTGTATCAGGATGTTTAAATCTCTAGCAAGACCAGGGAAGTTTTCTCAATTATTTCCTGAAATAGGTTTTCCAGACCTTGTGCTTTTTCTTCTTCATCCTCAGGGATGCCTATGATTCCTATATTTGGCCATTTTACATAATCTCATAATTTCGTATAGGCTTTGTTTGTTCCTCTTGAGTCTTTGTTCTTTATTTTTGACTGACTAGGTTAATCCAAAAGAATTGTCT
>NW_012150019.1:639754-647338 GCF_000956105.1 Propithecus coquereli | reverse complement strand
GTTGGGTAGTACTTTATTGCTCTGTTTTCCCTCTTGTACTATTATTTTATATGTGCTGTGAGGTTTAGTTTTTGGGTGATTTTACACTAGTGGGTATCTATTGTGCTGATCCATGTATAATCCAGTTCTGAGTATTTCCTAGAGTGTGGGTCTGGCGGTGACAAATTCCCTCAGTGTTTATTTGTCTGGAAAAGTCTTTATTTCTTGCTCATATATGAAACTTAGTTTTGCAGAATATAAAATACTATGCTTGCAGTTGTTCCTTTTAAGAAGACTAATGATGGGGCCTGAATCCCTTCTGGCTCCAAAGGTCTCCACTGAGGAGTCTGCATTTAGCCTCATGGATTTCCTTTGCAAGTTACTTTTTTGCCTCACATTTTATAGGAGTTCTCCCTTCACATTGACATTGGCCAGTCTTATGACTACACGTCTAGGAGATTCCCTCTTTGCAATGAATCTCCAAGGTGTTCATTGAGTTTCTTGTATCAGGATGTTTAAATCTCTAGCAAGATCAGGGAAGTTTTCTCAATTATTTCCCGAAATAGGTTTTCCAGACCTTGTGCTTTTTCTTCTTCATCCTCAGGGATGCCTATGATTCCTATATTTGGCCATTTTACATAATCCCATATTTCATATAGGCTTTGTTTTTTCCTCTTGAGTCTTTGTTCTTTATTTTTGACTGACTAGGTTAATCTGAAAGAATTGTCTTGAAGCTCTGAAATTCTTTTTTCTGCCTGGTCTACTCTATTCTTAAAGCTTTCCACTGTGTTTTCTATTTCCTTACTTGAATTTTTCATTTCCAGAAGTTCTATTCTTTTTTCCCATATGTCTTTCTCTTTAGTATATTTTTCATTCATCTTCTCAATTGTTTTTCTGGTTTCTTAGTTCTTTTCGATTTCTCTCGGATTTCATTGAGCTTCCTTACAATCCATATTTGGAATTCTTCATCTGTCATGTTAACATTTTCATTTTGGTTGGAATGTATTGCTAGAGAGCTGGTGTGCCCCTTTGAGGGGCGTCCTTTCCCTCTGATTTTTCATCCTTTTGGAGATCTTTCACTGATTACTTCTTATCTGCTGCAGCTGTTGCTTCTTGTTTGGGAATTTTCTTTTGTTTAGATGGGGCTTTTTTTCCCACCCTCACTCTTAAGGGCCTGTCTGTAGCATATGTTAGGCAAGAATCTTTGGCTTTACTTAGGGGTGCTTTGATGGGGTTCTAGGTTCTGGATGGATGCCTTGGTTATAGATATACTTCCTGTGTTGGTTTTATCAGTTGCTAGTTATTTGTAGGCTATAGCAGTGGTGAGCTATGTGTGTGGGCAGATTCCCTGTCTTTTGTTGATGAGGGAACATGGAGGTCTTTGAATTCCTTTCTCTTTCCATCACCCTGTGATATTCTTAAGAGCATGAATTATATTTGGATGCCGGGTTTAATCTCTGAGACAGTAGGAGGTTCTTATGGGTAAGATTCAGCCACATCCTGAATGACTGAGTCAGTAAATGTTGTAAAGGGCTGTATAAGTTGTCCTCCTGCCAGTAGGTGGTTCTTGCCAGAAAGAGCCAGCTGAAGTGTTGTTTTTTGGGACCTGTGATGGGCTCCAGCACCTCAAGAGAAGCACTCAAATGCTCCAGGTTGTGGGCAGGGCTCTGGAGCTCCCAGGGGACTCCTTATGCTCCACGACAGCAGAGGCAGGTGGAGGAGTGAGGCTGGGTGAGGCTGGGTCAGGTCACCCTGCCTTCAGCTTCACAAAGCCAGGCAAAAAAGCTTTCTTGACAGAATTCAAGGGTCCACTCCCAGGCTGCTGTGGCAAGTCACCAGTGAGGGGCTGAAGTGGTACCCCCAAGCCAGAAACTCTGCTCATGGGGGAAGGGCTCTCTGAGATTCACATTCTGGCTGTCAGGAGTGGATTTCGCTCTTCTCCCCACTCCCTGCCCTGAGGTCTCTTACTGGTGTCTGGCCACAAGCAGGAGCTCAAACTTGCTGAGTTCAGCAGCAATGATGCTGCAGACTGGGAGCTGCCCTGTCCAGGATTCGACCCCAGGTTGAGAACACTGCTTTTCTGTGGGAGGAGGGGTGCTCCACCAGTGCACCATGGATTGGACCCACACTGCATTCTCCTGTCAGTTCTGCCCACATGGGCTGCACCACCTTTCGAGATGAGTTCACAGATCTCCCCTCTGTGTCCCCAAGTACCATGATTGAGTCCTGGGGGCATGAGTTAGCCAGCTGCAGTTGTTTGTTTTGGGACCTGTGGTAGGCTCTAGCCCCTCAGGAGAAGCACTCAGAGAACCCAGGCAGTGGGCAGGGGCCTGGAGTTCCCAATGGACTCCTTATTTTCCACTACAGCAGAGGCAGGTCCCCAAGTCCTCCAGGTTCAATCCCTAACTGTGCTAGGGAGAAGCATGCTGGTCCTGAGTTGTCCATGGAGTGCCCAAGCAGGTTTGATGTCTCTGCACTTCAGAGTATGCCCTGCTCTGCTGGAGCAGCCAGACGAGCAGCACCAGGGAGGGCTGCAGAGCAGGGAGCTCACACACTGAGCACCCCTTGGTCCACTGCAGGTCTTTAGGAGGAATGGTGTGAGCCCCACTCTGTGCATGCCTCAGTGTGGTGGCCACACCAACAGAGGGAAAATAGCCACTTCGAGAGTCACAGCCCAGTCATCCCTCTTGGCAGCAGTAGATGGCGAAGGGTTGGGGAAGAAAAGAGTCTAAATGGAGAAGAGATGACCATCTCTGTCATCTCTGGCCATCTCTGTCTGTCTTCCTGGAAGGCAACCAGCCTGGAATGTCCAGGCTCTGGGGTCACACAGATTCCCTGGACCCATTGGCCCCTTTGGCTCCCACAGTGTGGGCTGGGGGTGGGAAATGTTTGTGTGGGAATGAATGAGATGAACACTGAGGGGATGAAGCTCCCTGGGAGAGGACAAAGGCGCATAGTCGGTGGAGAAGCAATATTGCACCTGCTGTCTCGCAGAATTTCTTTTGTGGAAATTGACATGCTCCTTCTAAAACATATATGGAAATGTTAGTTATCTATAACCAAAAAAGTCTTTAGAAAGAAGAAAATTGGAAGACTTGAACTACCAGATATCAAGAGACACTTTAAAGCTACAGTGGGTGAAGTCTGGTGGCTCATGCCTGTACTTTTAGCACTTTGGGAGGCCAAAGTAGGAGCATCGCTTGAGGCTACGAGTTCAAGACCAGCCTTGGCAATATCGAGATCCCATTTACAAAAAGAAAAAAAGAAAATAGCTGGATGTGGTTGCACACCCCTGTAGTCCCAGCTACTTCGGAGGCTGAGGTGGGAGGATTGCTTGAGCATAGGAGTTGGAAGCCATTGCACATCAGCCTGGGTGACAGAATGAGACTTTGTCTCAAAAAATAGAAAAAAGCTTTAGTGATTAAAAGAGGGAAATATTTGTTCAAAGGTAGATGAACAGAAAAAATAATTAAAATAGATTTCAGTCTATTTTCTTTAAAGAGTTGTATATTTCAGTAATTATACTTTTCCACTCTAGAATTTCTATCTGGGTTCTTATTATGACTTTATCAATAGTCTTTATTTGGTGAGATATTGTTCTTGTGGCTCCTTTAGTTTTTTTTCCCCTGGATTTCTTTAGCTCTTTGAACATATTTACCACTATTGATTTAAAGTTTTTGTCTAGTAAGTCCAGTGATGTGGCTTCCTCAGAGACAGATTCTGTGAATTTTATTATTATTATTATTATTTTGTGAATGGGCAACATTCTCAAATAGTTGTATACCTCATAAATTTTTGTTGAGAACTGAGCATTTTGAATACTATAATGTGGTAAATCAGGAAATCATGTTCTTCCCCCTCCCCAAAGTTTCTTGTTGCTGCTTGTTGTGGACGGAGTTGTTCCGTTACTTCATGACTTTTCTGAACTACATTTGTAAGATTATTCTTTGTCATTTGTGGTGAGTAAAGTCTACTCTGTTAGGCTAGTGGTCAGCTAGGCATTTGACAGAGGTTTCCTTAAACAGCTGGAGCCACAAAAATAAATAATATCCTCCCAGACTTTGCAGATGGGCTCTGAGTTGGGGTGGTCCTTCAACACCGATCCAGGCTGTTTACAACTGCATTTCAGCTTCCATTTACTGCTTACATGGAGCCTAAACATCAGCCAGAGCTGAGAGCTTAAGGTTGTCTCAGGTCTTTTTTGAGCATGCAGCCCTCGGCCTGCATGTGGCATTCTGGATTCCTCGGTGTAGGTGGGAGCTTTTCAAAGCCGTGTTCCCCTATGTACCCTCCTCTCCAGCCCCCACCTTCCTAGGCTTTCCAGTCTGTCTGCTGCCTGCCCCATCTCTTGTTTCTTGCCCCAGGCATCTGTGACTAGGACATGCCTTTAAAAGCTTTTGACAGACATTGCTGTGGGGCCACTCCAGCCCTAGTAAGGTTCTGAGGGGAGTGAAAGAAAGACAAGCATCTGAGCTGATGTCCTAGGGCCATCGTACATGCAGAAGGACACAGCCACAGTTCTTTGAGAACAAGGTTCGTTTTGCATCTGCCTCTGGCATCAGGCAGCTGCACCCGGAATGTGGGCCACCAACCCCATGGCTGCCTCACAGCTGGGGGTGTGGGGTGGGGTCAGTAGGTGACTAAGTAAAAATGCCACCAGGCTCTCTTGCCACCGTTTAGAAGCTTCTTTCTTCATTAAGTATTTCCTTGGTGGTTGTGTTTTATTAGTTTCCAGAGTTCAGAAAAACTTGATTTTGTCAATTTTTACTAGGTTAATAGTTGCTCTAGTTGGGGAATGTGTTTTAGGAGTTCACTACCATTTCTGGTAAAGTCATTGCAATTGTCTTTTAACAAGATTTATATTAATAGTATAAATAAAATCTTGTGTGTCTACCCACATAGCTACCATTTCTGGTGCGCTTCCTTACATGTTTGTATCCAAAATCATTTTCTTTTTGCCTGAAGGATTGAAACATTAACATAGTGCAGGTCTGATAATTATGAATTCTTTCATTTTCTGTATGTTTAAAATGTCTCAATTTTCAATAGATATTTTAAGGAAATGTTAATTACCTTGATTTAGTCACTCTTCATTGCATACATATATTAGAACATAACATAGCAATCCATGAGTGTATTTGGACTTGCATGTATATACGTACATGTAGTTTGACAGCGTTTTCCTTTCAGTCCTTTAAAGATGTTGCTCAGATGTCTTCTCATTTGCATTGTTTCCCATGCAATAACTGCTGTCATATTTGTCATTATTCTTATGATTTTTTTTCTCCTGGTACTTTTCCAAGTTTATCTTCTTCTTTGGTTTTGAGCAAATACACACTATTTTGGCCACTATCGTAAAGTGAATTAGGCAAGAAATGTCTAGAAGGGCTTGCTAATGATTGGTTATAAATTTTCAGAAACAGTTGCTGGCTCCTTGTTTTACTGGGTCAAAGGCTAATTTCCTTAGAATATTCTTGTATTGGCGAATGTCGTAATTGATATTTGTCATCTTGGCTGGAACCCAATGTCCAGACAGGGAGTCCAACATTATTCTGGATGCCAAGAAAAGAGACAGGGACAACACATGGCTTTGTGGCAGAATCCCCACTGGGAAGACCTGGAAAATACACAGCTGGGAGTCAGACTGACATCAGGAGGCCTGGGAGGCAGCAAATGGGTCTTGACGGGAACAGACACGAACTCTGGATTGGGCTTGCTCAGCTCTGGCAGCGGGTGCAACTGCTCAGGCTGATGTAAGAGAAAATGGACAGAAGATATGGCAATAGTTTGGACCATTAAGTCACATTTTGTCACACCAGGACACACAGTTTACAGCCCAAAACGTACAATAGCAGGAAGAGAGCTCTGCTCCTCAGAGCCATAGGTGACAGAGAATTAGAAAGGTCAGCTGAGACACTGGTTGTATAAACAGGTGGGGAATATAAGCAGGAGGGGCTGGGTTCACGCCGTCAGGAGTGTCCTCACATTGGGCATTCGCAAGGACAAAGCAGTGTCCCCACCTTTCCTCCCTTTTCCTGGTGGATGTTGGGGAGAGAGGTGGAGGAGGGTGCTGAGACGACACACACGATTCTTCCCACGGGGGAGGACACCGGCGTGATGACTGTGCTTCACCTCAGTGTGCTTGTTTCTTTCTCCTGCCCGATGCTGTGACCCCAGGACGAGGGATGCAGCTACAAGCGCCAGAAACAGGAGCGATTCCTGTGCGAGGAACTGTAAATATACTTTTAACCCTTTCTGTAAGGATTCCTGAGGGTCTGAAGGAGTGGGCTGAGCCTTCATGTCACCTGTCAGAACTGGGGTAACAGTGAGTGCAGCTGTATTGCCTGGTGGCCAGACAGCCCACTGGGGCTGTACCTAACAGCCCTGGCCTCTGCGAGCGGGTGTGCCCTGAGGGGACACGCTGGCTGGGACAGCACTGCCGCCTGCAGTCACGGTCAGCACAGCAGCCAGACCCGAAGTTCCCTCCAACATCGGGACAGTTTGGTGTATATCGCTCCATAAATTAATGTCACTATATTAGAGACAGAAATGGTCTCAGGAGTTTTGCAGGGTTTTACTCTGAAGGAATATGTGAACGTGTTAGTTTGCATATCAAAAGCTGCTCCACCTCAGGAGGGCATCTCAAAGGTCAGTAGCAGCTGCTATCCAAGGTGACGCTGCAGTCTCAAGCCTGTGGTTCTCCCCTGCTTTGATGGACAAAGCAAGGTCTGCATGGAATCACAGGATGAGAGCTGATCAAAGAGTGTCCACCCGAGAGACAGATACCTGCGGCTAAGAACAATTACCCCAAGGGACAGTTCCTGCTTGACTTTTGATCACCTGTCTCTATTTGAAATAAGTAGATAAAGAAATATGGAGCCACTATATCTCTGTTTAACTCTTCTGGTAAGTGATAGCTTTATCTTAGAACTTAGAAGTTTGTCCTTGAAAGATTTTGTAACCAGAGTTAATTAAGGGATCTATAGAAGCCTTTGAAATACTTTTAACCTAAAATGAACTACCTGTTATTATGTAAACCTGTTACTCCTGGCAACCGATCACTGTACCTAAAAATACCCATGTAAAACTTCACTCCTGGCCTTACAATTGATGGGGATATCGTAAGGACTCCTCAACTGCCCCGCTTTGCCTTTTATCTTTATAAATCTATAAAAATATACCTTCGTCTCTGTGTATTCTTTTATTTCTGTTATCTTCCATTTTCTATTATTTTCTTATCCTTTGCATTGACCCCTGCCTAGGGGACCCATTTTTTGCTGGGAGCGTAGCTAACTCCCGTCAGTGTAAATGGAGAGAAGCAGGAATAGTAGCTGGGGTTAAAGGAATGAATACATGGATTATATAAAGAGGGAAATCCAATCACGTGAACTCAAAAGAAATGTGAGAAAGAGACGGTTGTCTCTCAGCTCAGTTTTACCAGATGCCTGAAAGGGTGAAGCCGCATGTCGCTGAGACCACTCCTGTTTTTGGACAGGACGGGACTGACTGCCAATGACTGACCGGGACTGTGGGAATGTGCCAGTGTCTTTTTACTGTTATGATTCTTTTGCTATAAGAGATCTGTGGCCAAAGGCCAGGGGTGAT
>NW_012150019.1:635604-639704 GCF_000956105.1 Propithecus coquereli | reverse complement strand
GGATATTGTAGGGACCCCTGAGTACCCCACTTTTGCCTTTTACCTTTATAAATCTATAAAAATATACCTTCGTCTCTGTGTATTCTTTTATTTCTATTATCTTCCATTTTCTATTATTTTCTTATCCTTTGCGTTGACCCCTGCCTAGGGGACCCATTTTTTGCTGGGAGCGTAGCTAACTCCCCGCAGTGTAAATGGAGAGAAGCAGGAATAGTAGCTGGGGTTAAAGGAATGAATACGTGGATTATATAAAGAGGGAAATCCAATCACGTGAACTCAAAAGAAATGCGAGAAAGAGACGGTTGTCTCTCAGCTCAATTTTACCAGATGCCTGAAAGGGTGAAGCCGCATGTCGCTGAGACCACTCCTGTTTTTGGACAGGACGGGACTGACTGTCAATGACTGACCGGGACTGTGGGAATGTGCCAGTGTCTTTTTACTGTTATGATTCTTTTGCTATAAGAGATCTGTGGCCAAAGGCCAGGGGTGATCTCTGGTATGATGAAAATATTTGATTTGTCTCCCTGTTTTCTGAAACCATCCTAAAACCCTTGGATTCTTCTGAGTGACAAGTGTGTCTTAATATGCTAATGAGATGAGTCTTGGCTGACTCATCAGCCAAGTCTTGGCTCCTACATAGCTTTAGGATGGGGCTGGTTGCCAGAAAGACCAAGTCATGATTAGAGGGTCGGACTTTCAGCCCCATCCCCAACCTCTGGGGAGGAGACTGGACGGAGGTTGAGCTCAATCACTGATGGTCAATGATGTCATCAGTCTTGCTACACAATGACACACCCATGAAGACCTGGAGACGGTGGGGTCTGCAGAACTTCCCACTTGGTGGACACATCCACGTGCTGGGAGGATGGTGCACCCCAACACAAGGGGACAGAGGTTCCTGTGGCCAGGACCCCTCCAGACCTCACCCCGTGTACCTCTGCATCTGTCTGCTCATTTGCATCCTTTATAACTGCTCTGGTTTGAATGTTTCTGGACAGAAAGCTTCTGCTGGAAACTTAATCTCCAAGGCAATCGTGCTAAGAGGTGGGCGTTCTGAGAGGTGATTAGGCCAGGTTGCCTCTGCCCACACTAATGGATTAATGCTGATTATAAAAGGGCCTGAGGCTGCGAGTTTGACCTCTTGCTCTCTCTCACTGTCTCCCCTCTTCTCCTTCTGCCTCTGCCATGGATGACCCAGCAAGAAGGCCCTTGCCAGATGCTGTCCCTGGATCTTGGACTTCCCAGCCTTGACAACTGTGTGCCAAATAAATTTCTGTTCACTGTAAATTACCCAGACTTGGGTCTTCTGTTCTAGCAGCCAAAATGGACTGAGACAATAGTAAACTGCAATAGTAAGTGCAGCCTTCTCCTGAGTTCTGTGGGTTGGTCTAGCAAACTGCCAGACCTGGAGAGGCCAAGAACCCCTGACTTTGTATCCAAGTTAGAGAGAAGTACAGGGAACCTGGGACCTGGTAGCTGTGACCTGCGTCTGCAGTGAGGACACCCTTGTGGGACTGAGCCCTTAAGCCTGTGGAGTGAGAGGCTAACGCCAGTGGTCAGTGTCAGACTCGAATTCTTACCTGTAGAAATTCTTACTGTATCAGAATTTCCAGGCTCCTAGTTGCTGTCATAGAATCAGAAAATTGTTTGGGTGGAGGAAAAACCTGTCACCATCCCACAGAGAGAAATTCAGAGTAGGAGTAAGCAAGTAAACCTCTGCCTTATTCCGTCCCCGTGCAAAAGATAAACAAAATATAAGCTTTTACATCATGGCCCAGGTCTGCTAAAAACAGTTTTCTACCAACAGTTCATGGTCCAGACTTTCAGTGACATGACATCTATTCTAGAAAAGCAGAATTTATTTTTTAGGCCTTTGTGCGGGTCACATAAATTGATAAGTGTCAGAGATTCTCTCCCCAGAAATATTTCCATGCACAAGGAAATATAAATATTAATATAGAACATCAGTGCACACAGATCTTCTGAGGTCTTGCAGACCTGAGCGTTTCAGTCCCAGTGAGAGGAAGGAGGAGATGTATTGAGTAATCGTTTCACCATCCCATGATGCCACCCCAGTGATCTAGAGTAGAACCTGCTACAGACAAAAGCTGCTGCTGATAACCGAGTCTCAAGGGAATGGGTGGACAGATGTCATTTATTAGTCACTTGTTCATCCAGCCAACCCAAGGGCCTGCAACGTACCAGATAAAGCTCTAGTCTCACATCACTGCTGCAAGGATGGGAATCTGTCACTGTTCTTCCACCCCTCACCTTCCGCACCTGAACCCTCTTACTTCATCAGGATTTCACACTTAAAGTCTCGATAGGGGACAGAAACCACCTCCCTACATAGGAGAGGACAACCCTCCAGTCATCCCTGCAGGTGAACACGGACGTGAGGCTTAGGCTTCACCAGTCAGACAGCCACCTGCCAGACTCTGCCCAGGACGAGGGGACTGAGGAGTCTAGGACTGTGCAGAATGAATTTTGGTAAAGGTGGCTGAGTGGCATTAGCGGTGTCCACTTGCCAGGAGGAGCAGTGACAGCAGTCCTTGCCGCAGGGCCCAGTGTCCAGCATCAGGGTGTCAGAGGTGTGAGCAGTGGCATCTGTCCCCAGCAGCAGGGGCAGGGGTTCCTACGAGGGACCTGACCGAGGGTGGACTGTGGATTCTGCTCCTGGCTGTGTAGCCACAAGCCTGGCTTTGTGGCCTTCCCTCCAATAAAATTAGCCCCAATAGCATATGCACGACTTTATGTGTAAATTAGAAAAATTTGGCTTCCATTGTTTGCTCCAAGAAGTGAGTGAGAAATCCGTCTGGGGAACAGTGTCAGAGAGCAGCATTCAGGGATGTACTCTATGTAGAGCGGAGAGCCGATACTGGGACCTTCTACCTGGCTGTACCCCACAGTAGGGAGAATGATGCGAATCTCCCAACATCATGTCTCATAATTAATGACATATGTTCTTCCTTTTCTTTCTGAGGGAAAAGAGGACATTTAATTGGATATAAGACCCACCCTGGGCACTCTCTGGTCACTGGCCTGAGGGCTGCAGTCTGGCTTGTCACTGGGCTTGCTGGTGGCACTTAGACAACACTCAGGCCTCTCCCAGAGCCACCCGCTCAGAGTGTCCCGCACAAGAGCAAGGACTCGCGTGTTTACCAAGCCCTGCAGGTGGGCTGAGCACACACGTGGGGACCCTGCTCTGTGTTCTTGGTGGAGACGTGTGACCTGAAGACCAGCAGCAACAGCTCCACCCTTGTCACGAACATGGGACGTCACGCTCCACTCCTGACCTTCTGTGTCTCAGCGCCATGTCGAGGGGACTCCCACACGCGGTACAGTCTGGGGCTCCCTGGTGTCTGCGCCTCCTGGATGTGGTGTTGGAACTGTGCAGTGAGCTTTGGGCGTGTGGTTGGATCAGATCCTCAGCCTTGGAGGCCCAGGGTTCAGTCCTTGTTCCCTTTCTCTTCCGTAGCCAGTCACTCCCTTGGCGACCTCATCCCCCCTCTAGGCTTTAAATATCAATTACATCGTGTCACCTCCCAAATCTACTCCTCCAGCCAGACATTTCTCCTAAAGTCCAGACTTGTTGTCCAGCTGCCACCCTGGCCCCCTCTCCTGCACTCCTGGTGGTGCCTCCTCCACTGAATGCCTGCGACGCCCCCTCCTCAAACACACCCTGCCATAGTCGTCCCCATCTCCACCGACGGCAGCTCCGTCCTTCCGCTCACACAGCCTACACTGTGCGTGTCCTCGTGGACGCCTCTTCTCACACCCCAGATGCAGTAGGAGACGCTGTAGAGTCCATCTTCAAAATGGATCCAGAACCCAGTGCCTCCCTGGATTTCCGCTGCCCAGCTGCCACCTGCAACGTGGAACCTGCCCTCCTTTCCCGCTGTTTCCCACTCCTTGCTCCTCCTGCCTCTCAGTTCTGCTCTCAGCACAGCAGCCAGACAGACCCTTTAAAAAGGCTACATGCAGAAGACTGAACCTAGACCCCTACCTCTCACCTCTCACAAAAATCAATTCAAGATGGATAACAGACTTAAACCTAAGGCATGAAACCTTAAGAATTCTAAATGAAGATGTTGGGAAGA
>NW_012150019.1:615779-634234 GCF_000956105.1 Propithecus coquereli | reverse complement strand
TAAGTCCCCATCTCACTCAGAGCAAAGGTCAGACCCTCCCCACACCCTCAGGCCCCCCTGCTCCAGCCCCACCTCTGACCTCATCTCAGTTGCTCTCTGTGCAGCCTCCCGGCCTCCTCGCTCCTCCCACAGCGCAGACGCCCTCCTGCCCCAGTGCGTTTGCGCTGAGCTTCCCCTGCCTGGAAAGAACTTCCCAGCGTCCTCGCGGATACTTCTTCGTGTCCTTCAAATCCTTCCTCAGAGCATGGAGCGTCCATGTTTCCCTCCTTTGCAACAAGGGCCACGCTGACCCCCCAGTGCCACAGCCACCTTGCCTGTCCCCACACCCTACACTCTGGATCACCTTCCCCACAGCACTTACGACCTTCTAACAAACCCTTTCCTTTGCTCTGCTCGTAGAACATAGTCTGTCTCTTCCCACTGGAACATACGCTGCACAAGCCAGGAATATTTCTGTTTATACTTTAATGATATTCCTTACGTGCAGGAACAGTCTGTCATGTATCTGGCCTAGCAATGACAGTTGAATGAACGATCACTGTAGAGCACAGCCCTAGTCTAGACACAGGATCTTTATTAATGTAGCCCCAGGACAAGTGCTGTTTTGTGGCAGACACAGCACAGTGTCCTGTCACACTGACATTGTCGTTACACACTGACATCAATGCCACCTGTGCTATTGTGTCCTCCCTCCCCCGGACACAACATTCCTGCACACTGCAGCACACAGCGATATTTCTCCCCTAGGAATAACCATCATCCTTGACTGTGGGTCCAATTTTCCACACAAATATACATCTAACTTAGAGCCTACTTTATAAAGCCATGAGTTTGGATTGGAGCCAGTGACAGGATTACCAGAACTAAGGGCAGAGATGGGAGTAGGTGGGCAGAGGAGATAGGAACCTAAGAGGAATTTATCTAAGATAAGCAACGCTGGGATCCGTCCTCTCTGCTAATTCCAGAATTGGGTTCTTGTAAAAAGGCTGGGTGCAGCGACACGGATGGAACTGGAGGACGTTACGTCAAGAGAAATAAACCAGACACAGACAGACAGATGTCGTGTGTCTCTCTCACACGTGGGAGCTAAAAAACTGACCTCACAGAGGTGGTGAATAGAATGGCGGTTACCAGAGGCTGGGATGGGTGTAAAAATACAGTTTGATTGAAGGAATGAGATCTAGTGTCCGGTAGGACAATAGGGTGATTGTAGTTAACAATAATTTACCGTATATTTCAAATCAACTAGATGAGAAGCTTTAGTATGTTCCTAACACAAAGAAATGATAAACGTTTGAGGTGAGGGAGTCTAATTACCCAGATCTGATCATTACACATTGTATGCTCATACCGAAATATCACATGTAGCCCATAAACATAGACAATTATGTATCTGCAAAAATTAAAAATAAAGGAATAAAAAGTCTGGGGAACAGATGGAGAACAGAATCCAGGAAAGAGCCCTAGAAGAAGGGCAAGAGCTTTCTGGGTCTAAAAGTTCATCTTTTGATACCACGGAGACTTCTGTGTGCAGGGGCTGCCCTGGGTAGTATCTCAGCCTCGTCATCACAGGTCCTGCTGGACAAGGCTCTACTGGGACAAGGACAACAGAGCAGAGAGGATGACACAGCCAAGGGGTGACACATAGAGCCCATGATGGACTGAGCACAGCCCGGGCACAAGCCCCATCCACACTTGGCTCCTCACAGCCTTGTCCTGTCCCCACCCGCAGCACACTCAGCAAAGCAAACCCAAGGATTCTGGAAGGTTCTCAGGTCTTCCATTTATTTCCACTCTCAAATTTTAGGAAACTCCTCCTTTAATTAACCCACCAACCTCTCATTGCAAGAATTTGAGAGAACAAATTTATATTGAATTCTTATTTTCAGTAGGGAAGTAGCTCAGTGCACCATAACGTTGAGACAGGGATGGAGACGTCCCAGCCCTTCCTCGCTGGAACAGGAAAGATGATTTGGGCACAGGGCACAGATCAGTGTGGCTGAGGGGGCAGGACACAGGGGTCAGCTGGCCTCTCCACCTCATCACATTACGCGAACAGGGACGCAGAGTCATTCAGGTGCCTTTGCAGAGAGAGAAGTCAGAGGCTCCTGAAGCCACAAAGGGGAGGCGTGAACGAATCCTGCATCGCTCAGTCCCAACAGGCGGCTGTCTCACACTGCAGAAAAAAATCAGGAAGAAATTCAGGTCAGTCACAGTAAGTGGTGACTCTATGATAAACAGTGCACCATGCACTCAAAATGTCCCATCAAAGAACCCCCACAGCCCAGCTGCGTCCCTGCTGCCCCACCCCCTCCCACATCAGGCCCCCAGACCCTCACCTTTACAAGCCGTTAGAGACACATCCGAGCCCTGGGCACTGTCGCTGCCTGGGGTAGAACAAAACAGGACCTGGTCAGAGCCCACAGGAGATGCGGCTACAGGAGGAATTATGGGGTGCGGGAGCTCCCCCATGGGCTGCTGTCTACACTATCCCAAAGGTCTCAGGGATAAGTCTCCCATACTTACAGGCAGCCTGAGTGTAGCTCCCTCCTTTCCCACCTGTGGGAAGAAAATGCCCTGTGAGAGGCCAGAGAAGAGGCAGGGCCATGAAGTCCTAGAAGAACCCCCTAGTCTTGGACCCCAGAGAAGGTTCCAGAACTGTGACTGAAGATCTAGGCCAAGATTAAGAAACACGAGGAAAGGAGGGACTGGACCAACTGCCCTCCTGGAGGTCTGTCCTCAGCAGGGACCTGTCCCTGTGACCTGTGACTTCTGGGATTCAGGTCCCCATTACCACAATCATCAAGGAGATAAATTTGTTCTTCACTTTCCATGTTCTTTACAATAGAGCAAGTGTGAGCAAACATGGCCCCTGAATGAGACAGGGGACACTTCTGCCTGGGCGTGAAACCCCTAGTGGGACAAGAAAACCCCAATCCCACCCCTCACCCCTTCCTCACCTGAGCTCTTCTTCCTCCACATCACAGCGGCGACCACAGCTCCAGTGAGCACAGCTCCAAGGAGGACCAGGCCAGCAACGATGCCCACCATGGGGACGCTGGGCTGGGAAGGCGGCTCTGGGAAAGGACGGGAAGGTGAGGGGCCTGGCCCCAGGCTCAGCCCTGACCCTGCTGAAGGGCTCCAGAAGGGCCCTTGCTTTCCCTGAGACCTGACTCCCCATCCCGTCCTTACCCCATCTCAGGGTGAGGGGCTCTGGCAGCCCCTCGTGCTGCACATGGCACATGTATTTCTGTTCCTCTCCAGAAGGCACCACCACAGCTGCCCACTTCTGGAAGGTTCCATCCCCTGCAGGCCTGGTCTCCACAAGCTCGGTGTCCTGGGTCTGGTCCTCCCCATCCCGCTGCCAGGTCAGTGTGATCTCCGCAGGGTAGAAGCCCAGGGCCCAGCACCTCAGGGTGGCCTCACGCTCAGAGATGGGGTGGTGGGTCACGTGTGTCTTTGGGGGGTCTGAGGGGAAGAGTCAGAAAATTCAGGCACTTTACATCCTTCATGGGACACTCCAGCAGTGCTCATGTGACCTCGTGGGAATGGACGGGACAAATGGGGTGGGGGAAGGGAGTGCGAAATCCAGACACCAGCCTGGCCCCAGGGGTCTGGGATAATCTCCTACTCCTCAGAAAGTTCTAGTCTCTGACGGGGAGAACGAGGATTTCCGGTCCTGGCCTGAGGGAGGCCAGCGACTCAGAAGGGCGGGAATCAGACCCACAAACACAGAGTGTGAGGCAGAGAACACGGCCTGAGAGGAAAAGTCACGGTGCCCACGGCTGCTGCGGGGTCAGAGGGAACCGCGGATCGGTCTTTCGGGGACTGTCTTCCCCTCCATTCCCTGGGGACTCATCCCTTAATTGTCCCGGAGGGAAGGGCGGGTCCTCAGAGTCACTTCCTGGAACAGGATCTGGACACCCAGGAGGCGTCTTCCTGCTCTGGACCAGAGGGAGGGCGACATTCTAGCGTCGGTCCCATTTTCCTCCCCTCCTTGCGGGAGCAGAGCGGGGACGTCTACAGGAGATGTGGGAGGCGCCCCGCGGCCCCGCGTACCCGCGCGCTGCAGCGTGTCCTTCCCGAGCTCCAGGTATCTGCGCAGCCAGTCCACGCACTTTCCCTCCAGGTAGTTCCTGCTGTCCTCCGCCGCACCGGCCGCCTCCCACTTGCGCTTGGTGATCTGAGCCGCCGTGTCCGCCGCGGTCCAGGAGCGCAGGTCCTCGTTCAGGGCGAGGTAGTCGGCGCCGTCGTAGGCGTACTGCCGGTACCCGCGGAGGAGGCGACCGTCCGGCCCCACGTCGCAGCCGTACATCCTCTGGACGGTGTGAGACCCTGGCCCCGCCCCCGCGGTCAGCCACGCCCACTCAGCCCCGCCCCCCACAACCCGTGGGGATTTTGGCCTAAATCGAAAATGAAACCGGGTGAAAGTCCCCGCGGGCTCGTCCCGGGTGGAAGGTCTCGGCGGGTCCCGCAGCCTCGGGGTGACTCTCGGACCCGGAGACTCGGGGCAACGCGGGCTTCTCTGTGGGGATGGGGAGGGGTCTGTGACCCGAGCGCGGGGTCACTCACCGGCCTCGCTCTGGTTGTAGTAGCCGCGCAGGGTCCGCAGGTTCACTCGGTAAGTCCGTGCGTCGTTCTTGGAGATCCGTGTGTTCCGGTCCCAATACTCCGGCCCCTCCTGCTCCACCCACGGCGCCCGCGGCTCCATCCTCGGATTCTCGGCGTCGCTGTCGAACCGCACGAACTGCGTGTCGTCCACGTAGCCGACGGAGATGAACCGGGGCTCCCCGCGGCCGGGCCGGGACACGGCGGTGTCGAAATACCTCAGGGAGTGGGAGCCTGGGGGCGGGAGGGGCTGAGACCCGGCCGACCCTCCTCCCCGCGCGGCGCCCGCGTCCTGCGTCCCCGCCGGGCGGTCCCCTCGCTCCTTCCCACAGACACCGCTTCCCTCCCGACCCCGCACTCACCCGCCCAGGTCTCGGTCAGGGCCAGGACCCCCGAGAGCAGCAGGAGGAGGGTTCGGGGCGAGACCTCCATCCTCTGGGTCTGGGGAGACTCTGAGTCCGGGTAGGTCCGTGGGGACTTTACAACCTGGAACCGCGGCGACGCTCATTGGCTTCTCTGGAAATCGACAGTCAATGTGAGTGAGAACTGTGGCCGCGTCAGCAGTATCCAGGAAGAAGGACCTGACACGGGTTGGGACAGGGAGAAGTGAAACCCCGGGGAGACGGGGAATCCCCAACGCTGAGCTTCCCCGTCCCCGACACCCTGAGAGGCACCCCCGGGGCGCTGCGACATTCCCCTGACCCCTCTCCTGCACCAAGCGCTCTTTGTCACACTGTCTCCCTGAGTCCCTGCCCAGAAGCTGTCTGAGGAAACCAGGGACAGACCCCCAGGCTGGGCCCGGCCCCTGCCCCTTCACTTCCCGCCCCGGAATCCCTCTCCCTGAACTGGACTCCCTGTCTCCTACTCCTTTCCTCTCCCCCTGGACTCTTCTAGAATAAACTCACCCCAGGGAACTTGATGCCAGAGTGAGCTCGCCCTGGGACTGCAGGTGTAGAGACGGGGGTTTTCTCTTTAAACCTGGAGAAATTGTGTTTGAATGCACCAGATAGATAGAGACTCTCTTAGAGACCCGTTTCCTTTTTGGTTATTGACTAGGGTGGGCAGCACAATCTTGGTAACCCCTGAATGATCAGGAATCTTTTTTTTATGCTTGAGTATTTATTTTCTAAAGTTAGGATTAAATTGTTTATCTTCTGTAGGCAGAAGTTAGGTTTGGGGAATTCATGTCTGTGAAATGACAGAGATAATTTATTACAAATGGCATATCAGCCTTAATAAAGTTGGTTTCTTTCTTGAGACACTAGGGAAACTTGAATAACATATTCAGTAATGGGATGAGCTGGATTACTTGGAATAATTCTAAGAAATCACGGGTCAGCAGAAAGCTTTTCCACACTTAACATAATATTTTAAATTTCAAGTTCATCAAATAGCATAAAAAATTATATTCATATAAACAATGCCTGTTAATATTGTTAGGGCACAAAGTATTCAAAGAAACATAAGCAAGTTGCTCCCATTATAATGCAATCAAATTTTTCTTTAGAAACAAGTTAAAATCTCACAAAATAGAGATAGCTACAAAAATCATGAATGTAGAATGCTGACCTAAATTTCATAATTAATTAACAGCCTCTCCTTTTTTAAAAGTACACGATAATGAAAATTATATGGAATGATCAGGAATCTAAGGTGTAAAAGAAGTGAGTTTGGCCCCTCCATATATAAATGTGTCTAAACGCATTACAGTTAGACTCACAACGCTCCCAAGTTTTACTCTCCCAGACGATGTGTCTTGGACTCTGAGTTGTTGTATTTTAAAATTGTCTTTGTTCTACAGCCCTGAGTCTGTGTGTGAGAGTCGAGGACATCCCCTCATATAAAGAAGCACAATCTGTTACTGTCTATTTCAGCCAGGAGTTGTAGGACTTTAATCACTTCAGATCTCCACGTGCTCAGTCAGAATGCCCCTCACCAGTGCTCGTGCCTTGCCTGTTTTCATGAATTATTCACATCTAAGCTGTGTGCGTATTTTGGGGGGACACTTGGTATTTTTACCCTGATTAACATTAGGAAGCAATTAGCGTTTAGGCAGCCTCACAAATGCATTAATTATGAAATAGAGGCTGCTGGAACAGCAAGAGCCAATCATGGAGCTACGCATGGGGAGTAAGTAACGCTTGGGACCAAGGATCAGGAGCCGGTCCTTCGGAGACATTTGCCTGGTGAAGAAGCTGCCATCAAGCTCAAGTGTGAAAACAAAGCAGCTGCACATTGAGAGCAAGTTCTACATTTTTTTAAATTAAAAGAGAAAAAGAAAAATTACCAAATACAAAGAACATCCTGCTGGGCTCTGTACATATGTTTATTAAAATCTATAAAACACTGTGTTTAAATCTGAGAATTCCGCTGCTTTAGAACTCTTTCCCTCTGCTCCTGTTCCTCAGCTCCTGCTTCTCCTCCCTTCCCTCTGTCCCTCTCATCCCTCAGGCCACTTCTCCCCTTAGTCCCACCGCCTCTCACTCCTGACCTGTGGCACTAGCACTGTCCCCTCACCTGCTGCCCACGCTGTCCTCCCCACAGTGGTCAGCAGACCTGCTAACGTGAGTCAGGTCTTGTCATTTTTTCACTTAAAATGCTCCCATGGGTTGGTTTCACTCTTGTGAAGCCTCTGGAATGTAAGGCACATGGGCACAGGGGCTTTGGGCTGTTTGGGTTGAAGCTGTATCCCCAGTATGTAAAGACGAACCTGGTACAAAGTAGGCACTAAATTAATTTTTGTTGAATGAATAAATGAAATCTCATTGTCTTAAAATTTAATTTACTCACGTAAAAATCATAAATGGAAAAATACTAAAAATGTTAGGAAAAATTTTATTTCGTGCAACTATTACATATCGGTTCATAAATTCATTCCAGTGGAAAAAATGTTATGTACTCATCAGGCATTGTGTGGATGGGTTCTCTGTTCAGGGTTTCACAAAGCTGTGTCTTCATCTTGAGATTGGGTCCTCCCCAAGCTTATATGGAGCCTGTGGGCAGAGTTCAGTTTCTGGCTGTTGTAGGACTGAGGTCCTTGTTTCATTGCTGGCTGTTAGGGTGGGGGTGGGGGGCTGTTCCTGATTCCTGGTGGCCCCAGCATTCCCCGCCACGTGGCCTCTCCACTTTCAAAGCTCACAGTGAAGAAATTTCCTCACATGTGTCCCTCTCACACTGTGAATCTCATGCTCAGGAAGAACCAGTCATTTAAGAGCTCACCTGTATTAGGACGGTCCAATCCAGGGTATCCTTTGTACTAAAGTCAACTGATTTGGGACCTTAGTTATTTCTGTAAATCCCTTCGCAGCAGCACCTACGTTAGTGGTGATTGAATAACTGGGGGAAGGTGAATAAACAGGGGGTAGTTATTGGGGGACATCACAGAATCAGCCTAGCATGGCCTGGGTCTTCCTTTTGTGTTCAGTTGGGTCACAGTTGGCAATAGAAGTTCAAGTAAGTAGATGGTTGTGAATGGTAATAAAATACACCCTATTTAGCCATGGAAATTCTTCTTAGCTCCTAAAACCAAATGACATGTTTAATATCTTATAATTAATGTAGAGCAAATGAAAATTAAAGTGCAATAATTCATTCTCTCTTTGCAAATTCTATTAGTTATCTACTGCTGTGTACGAAATTACCTAAAACTTAGCAGCTCAAAACAACAAGTATTTATCATTTCCCACAGTTTCTGATGTCCAGAAATCCAGGAGAGTTTTCCCTGAGTCCTCCTGGCTCAGGGCCTCTCACAGGGTAGCAGTCCAGTTGTCAGCCAGGGCAGTGTCATCTGAGGGCTGGACTGGTGCTGGGGATACCACGAAACGTGGCTCACTCATACGGCTGCTGGAAGAGACCTCAGCTGCTTGTTGGCTGGTCCCAGGAGGCCTCAGTTCCTGCACATGGACCTTTCCACAGGGCTACGTATGACACAGCAGCTGGCTCCCCCAGACCTGGTGATCCTTGAGAGAGGGAGAACCAAGGTGGAAGCCACAGTGAGTTTTATGTCCTACACCAGAGTCACAAACTATTACATCAGTGTTGCTCTGTCAGTCAGAAGTGAACCATTAAGTCCAGGCCACACTCACAGGGAGGGAATTAAGCTGCACCTCTGGAAGGGAAGAGTATCAGTGACTTTGCATACATGTCTGAAGCAACATTAAAGTGATTGTTTCAGGATTCTGTAAATCAGATGCTTCTTTCCTCTGATTATTTTTCTTTAATGCTTTAAACTTCTCTTTTCCAAGTGATTAAAAGTTTGAGACATCACAGAGCATTGGGTACTGCATAAGAAGTTTGAGACAGAGAAGGGAGATACAAGAATATCTCTAAGATTTTCATGCAAATGCCTTTAATAATAATGTTCTCTTCAATAAGTTGCTACAAAGTTGAGAACATGTAGCAGCTGGATCCAAGAGTTCCAAGACTTCAGTGCCCTAACAACAATGCCTTTAAAATAATAACTGTCTTTGTTTTTTTCCAAAGAGGATTCAGAGCTGGGCACAGTGGCTGACACTTACAATTCCAGCGCCTCAGGAGGCTATAGCTGGAGGATCACCTGAGGCCTGGAGTTTCACTCCAGCCTGGGCAACATGGCCAGTCCCTGTGTCTAAAAAGAAAAGGAAAGAAAGAAAAGAAAGCAAAGAGGGAAGGAAGGAAGGAAGGAAGAAAGGAACGGAGGGAGGGAGAAAGGAAGGAAATTTTCAAAATTAGTTTCTTAAGAATTCTCAAGATGCTGATTTTTTACTCAAACATCATCTTCAAAAATATTTGCCTAATTGAATTCCTTTTCCCTTAGAAAAATGTGAGTCTCAAACCTCGGTCCCCACATCTAGCTCAACATCATGACAATTTTGGTTTGATGCAAGGAGGAAAAAATGGTTAACTCCAATCTAGGCACTAGGTTATTTGAAAAGTAGCTGTTCAGTAAGCATCCGATAGTACATTTAATATATTTCATGGTGCTTTTAACGAGATGTGGTTGAAGTGATTCGGACACCACATGATTCTCAAAAACACGGTGACCTTGTGCTTCTAAAGTTTTTTCCAAAGCAGCTCTATTGTGTTTTCCATTCATATTTTCTCTTCCATCCCTGGTTATTCTTTTTTTTACATCACTCCTGAGGAAGGTACTTTTGTTCTTCTAAAATGTTTTCCCATTTAATTTATTTTCATCTGCAATGTGCTTTTCCAATTCTGTAACAGCTTAATTCAATTTTAAGTGGGGTAAAATGTAAATAACACGTCAAATCCTTTGCGAGATGGAATTGCCTTGCTCATCAGATTGAACCATGGGTACCAGAGAATCCACAGAGGTGCCAGTGAGCCAAGGACCAAATGACCTATTTCTAGCCAGGGCTATTTTCATGGCATCCTGGTCTTCTCTGTCACATGGAGCATTACAATCAGCTGCGCCTTTGTTCCAACGTGAGTAATTCTTGCAAAGGATCCTTGAAATGAATTCTGCTATTTTCTATTCTCTTTCATTTAAAAAATTATTCGAAAGTGCATACCAAGCTGCAGTTTGGAAAATTCCAGTGTGAGAAGTCACGATGAAGTAACTACTTGTGCATCCACCAGTGGCATAAGAAACAGAATCTATGAAGCCGCCATGGGCTGCTGCCTAATCCTGACCCCAGAAGGGTCATCTGAGTCTTCATTTCTCTAAAGATTTTTAAAATATTTGTCTATATCCCCAAAACAAATATTAGTTAGTTTTGCCTTTTTTCTAAATTTCAGAATACTATGGGGGTACAAACGTTTTGGTTACGTGCATTACTTTTGTACAGTTTTAGACAATGTTATAAGGGTATGTATCTCCCAGTTAGCGTGCATTGTACCCCTCAGGTGCAAATTTACCCATCCCCTCCTCCCTCTCCCACCTTCTTCATTTCCATTGAATTTTACCATCATATATATACATGACTGTTGATCATTAGTTCCAATTTAAAAGAGAGTAGATGTGGTCTTTGTTTTTCAATTTCTGTGATACTTCACTTAGGAGGATGGTCTCCAGTTCCATCCAGTTTGTTACAAAAGGTATTACTTCACCATTTTTTTATGGCTGAGAATTTTTCCATGGTATACATATACCACATTTTATTAACTCACTCATGTATTGATGGGCACTTGGGTTGTTTCTACATCTTTGCAATTGTGAATTGTGCTGCTATAAACATTCTGGTGCAGATGTCTTTTTTATAGAATGTCTTTTTTTCTTTTGGGTAGATACCCACTAGTGGGATTGCTGGATCAAATTGTAGGTTGACTTTCAGTTCTTTGAGGTATCTCCATACTACTTTCCATAGAGGTTGTCCTAGTTTGCAGTCCCACCAACATTGTATAAACGTTTTTTCTCTCCACATCCATGCCAGCATCTATTGTTTTGAGATTTTGGATAAAAGCCATTCTCACTGGAGACAGGTGATGTCTCATTGTGGTTTCAGTTTGCATTTCCCTGACGATTAGAGACATTGAGCATTTTTTCATATATTTATTGACCATTATTCTGTCTTCTTTTGAAAACTTATGTTCATGTCTTTTGCCACCTTTTTAATGGGGTTGTTTGATGTGTTCTTGCTGATTTCCTTGAATTCTGTGTAGATTCTGGTTATTAGTCCTTTATCAGATGTATAGCATGCAAATATTTTCTCCCATTCTGTAGGTTGTCTATTCACTGTATATTGTTTCCTTGTCTGCACAGAAGCTTTGTAATTTAATCAGGTCCCATTTATTCATTTTTGTTGTTGCTGTGATTGTCTTTGAGGTCTTCTTCATAAATCCTTTGCCTAGGCCAATATCTGTAAGAGTTTTTCCAACCTCTTCTAGAAATCTTACAGTTTCATGCCTTAGGTTTAAATCTGTTATCCATCATGAATTAATTTTTGTGAGTGGTAAGAGGGGGAGATCTTGTTTTAGTCTTCTACATGTAGCTATCCAATTTCCCAGCACCATTTATTGAATAAGGATTCTTTTCCCCAGTGTATGTTTTTGTCTGCTTTGTCAAAGATCAGATGGCTATATGAGATGGTTTTATAACTGGGTTCTCTGTTTTAATGCATTTCTGTCTCTACTCTTGTGCCAGTACCATGCTGGTTGGGTTACTATAGCCTCGTAGCATAGCTTGAAATCTGGTAAAGTGATGCCTCCCAATTTGTTCATTTTGCTTAAGGTCGCATTGGGCATTCAAGGTCTTTTCTGATTCCAGGAGACTCCCAGAATTGATAAATAAATTCGGCACAGTCTCAGGCTACAAAATCAATGCACACACATCAGTAGCATCCCTATACACTGGCAACAGTTAAGTTGAGAATCAAATCAAAGACTCAATACCTTTCACATTTGCAATAAAAGAAATAAAATACCTGGGAATATATCTAACCAAGGAGGGGAAAGACTTCTACAGGGAGAACTATGACACAGTGAGGAAGGAAATCACAGAGGATGTAAACAAATGGAAAAACATATCTTCCTCATGGACCACACAATCAACATTGTTAAAATGTCTTTACTACCCAAAGTGACTTAGAGATTCAATGCAATCCCCATTAAAATACCAACATCATTGTTTGCAGTTCCAGAAAAAATAGCTTTGGCTGTTTTTAAACTTCCTGTACACTGAACTCATATTTCATGTATACTTCCATGACACACCCTACATGGAAGAGAGTTTTCCCTGATGTGGGAGGCTGTCATTCATTTTTTACTGCTGAAGTTTTACATTTTATAATTATACCACTGTTTGGCTAATTTCCTGTTGTTGATTCCAGTTCTTGCCAGAAACATTGATGTACATGTCCCCTGTACACATACAGATACATAGGCAAGGAAGTCCCCAGAGGATATGATCAGGAGGAGGATGGTGGGATTATATGGTGTAAGTATTTTAACCATACTGGATAAGGCTAATTTTATTTGCGAAGTGCTTGTACCAATTTAACTTTTATCAGGAATGTGTCAGAGTTTAGGTTGCCCGTGTGTTCTCAAAACACTCAGGCGAAAGTGAGGCATGAAAAATTTAAAGACACTGTCTTGGCTTCAGAATTACCAGACATTTTTCCCTCAGACTCTATTAATAACTTCCTTTTCTTACTTTTATTCCACATACGATAGAATTATACTTTTATCCTATAGATCCAGATAATACTTCCTTTTAGCATAACCACATAGAGTAATTTTATATGTTAGGAATCTTCCAAAATAAACAGGAAAGAATGCAGGGAGAGGGAGGGACAGAAGGAAGAAGGGAGGGAAGGAAGGATAAAAGACAAACTAAAATAAAGAAAGAACAGAAGGAGAGGAATCAGAAACAGCAACTATAGCTCACGTTATCAAAATGCAAGGAAATAACAGACATGTAGATAATACGTATGGAGTAGTAGAAACTTAAGGGAGCTTTATTAGGTATCTCTTGCTATGTAACTAACTACCCACAATTTAGTGACTTAAAACAACAAACATTTATTAACTCAAAGACATAATACAAACAGCAGCACAAAGGTGCCAATGCAGTGGGAGATTTTGGATGAAGAGAAGGATTTTATAAGTTGTAATAAGTAAGAGGTGATGTGTGTGCAGATGGAAATGACTTTGTTAGTCTGAGTCCTCCAAGAAGCAGATGATAAGGTGGGATTAAACTCAGCAGCATTTACGAGGGGATGCACCTGTCAGAGGACGTGGGGAGGAGCCAGACGACCCTCGGGAAGCCACAGACCCAGGTGCAGGTCTGAGCCCACGTGATGGACAGAAGGAGAAAAGGTTTGTTGGACGCATCCTAGACCACAGGCAACCTAAGGGGAGTTGAGCAAGGCCATGGAGGGATCCTTGAGCCTCAGTTGGCCATCAGAGGCCCTGTCTCCCAGGAATGGGCCTGCCTCAGTGTCCCTGCTGTGACCCATTACTGCCTGGGGACAGCCCGTGGGCAGCAGGGCCTCTGCACCAACGCTGCTGGGATTTCAGAGCACAGGAGCGGGGCCCCTGGTACATTCCCTGGGGGTATGACTCAAACTTTCCTTCCTGAGGGGTCTGGGCCCTTGGAAATCAAACCCTCTCTGGCTGGGTTGCTGGATAATTCCGTTCATACTTACAATGGGAGAAGAGGAATCCTGAAGCCCCAAGTGGATCCCAGGGTTCCACACACACTCCTCCTGCCCCTCTGTGTGAAGCAGCCCTGCCTCTTCCTGGGGATCAGGGTCCCTCCCCGCTGCCTGGAGAGGAGGGGCTCCTCTTCTCACCTGCTGGTCTCTGGGCATGTACTGTCCAAACTGCCCTGGTGGCAACTGTAATGTGTAGTTCAATGACTCTCATTTATCTCATAGTCAGAGTGGCCCCCTCTGGGGAACCAGGACCCGCTACCCTGCAGAGCCAGAGCTGCAGAGATGGGAAGTGCAGATCCCCAATGGGTAAGTCTCAGTGATGGACATGGAGCCCCACCCGCCTCCACCCCTTGGTTTCTGAGCCCACGTGTCCTTCCTGTTGAGAACACAGCACCCGAGAGAGGTCTCTGGTTTGACAAATGCACTGTGTCCTGAAAGATGGCTCCCCAGCCCTCAGAGTGTGTCCTCAAAGCTGGCGCTGAGCTGTGCCTTTATGAGGCCTGTGCAGGGTTCTGTGAGGCTGGCAGCCCCTGGGTGGTGCAGACTGTGACATGAGCAGTGGGTCCCATGGCCATGGGCCAGGCTGTACCTTCTGCCCTGTGCAGTGGGTCCCTGATATGGTTTGAATGTTTCTCCTTCCAAATTTAATGTTGATCCCCAGTGTTGTAAGTGAGGCCTGGTTGGAGGTGTTTGGGTCATGGTGGCATTTGTCTTATGAATGGCTTGGTGACCTCCCTGAGGTAATGAGTGAGTCCTCGTTCTATTAGTTCATAGGAGAGCTGGTTGTTGAAAGGAGCCTGGCACCTCCTCCTTTCTCACTCTCTTCCTCTCTGATTCTCTTTTGCCAAGTGCCACGCCTGTTCCACCTTTGCCTTCTGCCTTGGTTGGAAGCTCCCTGAATCCCTGACCAGAGGCAGATGCTGGCGCCATGCTTCTTGTGCAGCCTGCAGAGCCATCAGCCAAATAAACATTTATTCTTTATAAATTACCCAGCCTCAGCTATTTTCTCATACAGAAAATTGGTACCAAGGAGTGGGGCATTGCTGTAAAGTTCCCTGAAAATGTGGAAGCAGCTTTGGAACTGGGTAATGGGCAGAGGTTGGAAGAATTTGGAGGGCTCAGAAGAAGACAGGAAGACGAGGGAACGTTTGGAACTCCTTAGAGACTTCTTACGTGATTATGACCAAAATACAGACAGAAACATAGATGGCGAAGGCCAGCCTGATGAGTCTTAGATGGAAATGAGAATCTCATTGGGAACTTGAGCAAAGGTCACCCTTGTTACACCTGTTAACAGAAAAAACCCAGACTCTGCAAAAATAATTTTAAGGAGTTGTATTCTGAATGGATCATGTGTGACCATGGCCTGGGGAGCCACACCCAAGGAGTCTTGAGCAAGTGGTCCTGAGGTGCTTGGGTTACAGTTTGGTTTTATACATTTTAGAGAGACAGGAATTGCAGGTAAAATCATATCAATACATGGGGAGTGCACATTGGTTTGGTCTGAAAAAGCAGGACATCTTGAAACAGGGGCTTACAGGTTATTGGTGAGTTCAAAGATCCTATGATTTGTAATTGGTTAAAGAAATAAAGATTTGTCTAAAGATTTGCAATGTTTTAAGATAAGGAAGTCTGTTAATCAGAGACAAGGCACAATACACCCACTCCAGTGATCTGTTAAGCAAATTGATGGACTGCAGGTGATTTAACATTTTCCCCGCATGGCCTTGTATCCTCTTAATATCTTAGTATCTTCTTGTCTGAAGTGTGTTTGACCTTGCTTCCCTTCATGGCTAGGAACTCAGTGTAAGGTTTGTCTGGGCTCTCCTTGACCAAGAGGGGGTCCATTCAATTGAGGGGGAGGGTTAGGATTTTATCTTAGTTCGCAGTTCTCTCCTTTTGGCCAAGATTTGCCAGAGGCCACACCAGTGGCCCAACTTTCATTCTGTCCCATGCTGTCAGGTTGAGTGGCTACCTGCCCCAGGTCTATCCAGGCCCTCAGTGGGAGCCCTGTGGCCGAGGAACTTAGAGCCAAAAGGCTTACAGCCAACTAAAGGCTCTAGGCCAGACAGAAGCGGGGGTGGGCAGGCACCCCTCAACCCTTTAAACCTTTTAAGCAACATGGGAGCAAAACCCAAATGCAAAAGCAAGGTTACAAAGTTAACTTCTCTGTAGGTGTTGAGCTACTGTAATCTTGGGTTTACATGCAGACTTGTAGCAATTGCTATACAGAACGTAAGCATTTTGTTAAAACTATTTAAGTTCAGGAATTCAGAGACCTTTGTTGTACTGAAATATTTTTTTCAATCTCTTTAGTAATTTATCCTAAATTGGCCAATATTCCCTTATTATATCTCTATTTCCATAAAGCTCATAACTGGAACAACTATATCAGAACCTTTTGCCCCCAGGTATCTTGATATCCTCTCAGTGATTCTCCCTTAAGTCTCTGGGAAGCAGGGATTCTGTATGGTCGGGGTGGGTTGAAAGGGGCCACATAAGGGCCCAAGAGGCTAAGTCGCCAAATTTGCCAACTGTTTAGACATCGTGTCCCTGTCCTTGATTTGGAGGGCTTGAAATCAGCCCTTCCAATCTCACATGCCCACCTCTGCCCTGATAGTCCCTGGACCAGAGGGAGGATGTTTGTATAATTTCAGCCCCAGGGCACTGGCTGTGGAGAACAGATTGGGCCCAGTGGGATTGAATAGTTTTCAAATTCTGGTGCTAATAGGTAAACTTTGTTACTTGCTCAATTTTTTGTCTTGACTCTGGAGAGCAAAACAAAGAATAAGTAATGTTTTAAGGAAAAAGGCCTAAAAAAAATTTTAGTCCTCTCTTAGTTTAGCCCCATGTAATTAACTCTTGTTCTATTTGAAGCTGGGTTAGGAATCCTCATGAATACACCAGCTTTTTAATTAAACTCCTGGAAATTTTTGCCTAGTGCAAATGTATGATTTTTGAAGTTATCAGAAACCTGTATTTAAGAGTACTTATCATTGTTTTTTCTGTGATTTTTCTTAAAGAAGCAGCTAATTTTTTACTGTAGCTGATTATAAATCTCTTTTTGGAAAGAATCAAAGTAAAACAATAGTTTTTTGTGGTTGACAAAAGTCTTAGAATAGCCATTGTTAAAGACACAAAAGACATTTGGTTATTTCTGTGGAATATAACAATTTAACATAATAATCGTTAAGTACCACTGAGAACACATACCGAGACACATAAGAATTTTAGGAATCTTATACAAGTTTTGAACACATATTAGTAGCATATTTATGTAAATGGCATAACCCAAAGAAAGTTAAATACCATTTCATGTTTGACAATGTTTCTTGAGTAATTTAAACACATCAAATAAGCCTAATATGAAGTATGTCTCTCTTGGACTTTTGGGGGCCCTCATATCAAAAATTAGTTTGAGGTAATTTGAAATTTTGATTTTGGAAAGCTTGTGCAATATCAGCGGTTTACAGCACTTGCTCAGAATAGAATCACAGGTCACTGCAAAATGATGGTCATTTACTTAACCAGGAGTGATGGTCATCGAATGCTTCAAAGGCAATACAGGAAGTTACATGGAGGTAACACCCTTAACCTTTTAAAGTTTAGGGTTTTTTTTAGTTAATTGAAAACTTAATAAAAACAAAACAGAAATTATCTTGATAGAGTATAAAAATGGTTGTTTCTTTTAGGCCAGTTTCTCAAAGCGCAGAGAAAAACTTCTCTAGTGAGATTGTTTCTTTTTCACCGGAAGCTCGTTTAGACAACTTGGAAGTGAAACCTGGTGGGAAGGGCACTTGATTAATCAGAGACAGGATGTGTGTGTCCGGGGTCCTGAGGGCACAGCGCATTACAGAGGAGCATGAATAAGATAAACTGGCACCTTGAGTAGGGGACAGATGACTCTTAGCCACAGCATGAAAAGTTTTTGATCATGTTAAATAATCCAGACATATCAAGAAAAGCCAAGTATGGAATTAAGTTACACTGTAGGAAGACGTTGTTTTTCTAAACCTTTAAGATAAAACATATTACTGTCAGGCCATTACAACAGACTTAGAACCAGAGTAGGGGAAAACAGGAGCTGACAAAATGTTCAAGGAGAGAAAAAGCTGAAATCAGTGAGATACAGTAAAGGTTGAACTTTTGAGATATGTCTGAGAAACTTTACAAAGAAACAGGTTATAGAACTAAAATCCAAATGTCTTGGAATGTCATTCAGAGCAAATTAGTACTTTAAGAAAACTTTTTGTTGTTTTAATTAAAACTTTTCCTTTTAGTTATAACAACTTAATCACATACAAAATTCCTTTGTAAATTCCCATTTATGAACCTCCTTACAACTTACACAGACCATCTACCACATGCTTGGACACTGTGTTTTATCCTAAATTTCTCCTTTCCTAAATAAACACTCATTTTATTTTAGGACAAAAACTGACCCTATAAGTTTCTCCTGAATACAAAATTATTTTCTTTTCTATTAATATTTAACCTTCTTTACCAAAAATATATCTTTATATCCATAATTTTTTATATCTCTCTCTTCTACTTATTGATTCCTTTCAGCCCTGGTCATTTCCTTTCTAAATTCATATTTTGAATTAATCTTTAAATAACTTCTGAATTAGATAAAATTATTTTTTTCTTAAAGAACACATTTTATGTCTTTCTTATAACTTTTTTTTATCAAAAACACATCTTGGCCGGGCGCAGTGGCTCATGCCTGTAATCCTAGCTCTCTGGGAGGCCGAG
>NW_012150019.1:593032-615305 GCF_000956105.1 Propithecus coquereli | reverse complement strand
CCACTTACATTTACCTAATCTATTTATTTTTAGTAATTTACTGAGATTATCTATGAAAATTCGGACAAAGCTAGGTATTATTTCAAATTATTTTCCAGTTAACCATTTTTATAGTTTGTGAATATTAGATACACACCTAAGTAAGAACCTTAAAGTTAAACACATGAGTATTTTTGCTGATAACTCAGAAGATTCAGGTGTTTTCATTGAACTAACAATATTAAATTGGTCTTCTAAAAGAATCAGAGAAACAGATCATTTTTGGGGGGCTGGCATTATAGTTTTAAAACCTCTGTGTCAATCCCTGACACCTTAAAACACCCAGCAGAAGCAAATTCAGTAAACCGAGGCAAAAATGTATAATATGCTGACAATTTTGAAGACATTTTAATTTTTAGTTTTTCAAAACAAAGCTTATTTACTAAAGAATAGTAAATTCACATGAATTTGAAAAACATTTAGACTTATTTACTTGATTTATGAGTGGTCCTTTGTTTATAAGCCAATTTAGTATCCTGTAGACACAGAGTATTACATAATACATGCGCATACACAGAACACATCTAAACACATCCAGACACACGCACGCAAAGATCCAATAGCTTTTATCTCGGAGCTCGAGCCATGAGGCAGTGACACAAACTCACGAGTTTACAAAAGACACCTGGGTTCAAATTATTTCTGAGAAAACTGGACCCTGTCCACAAGGCTAAACTTCAGTGGCCCCAGTAGGTAATGTGGTGAAGCTGTGAGCCAAAGTTCTGGGTAAAGCAGTTTTTGTGATGCTTTGATTTTAAAAACCTCTTTTACCCTTTTTTTGAGTTTCAAATGACTGTTCAGTGTTTATATTTTAACTAGAACTGGCCAAACTGTATAAGAAAAGATCTCCAGGTGACCTTGAATTGGTAATGCCATAAACAGTGAGTCGTAGCTCAACACCAGCAGAGTGTAGCAGCAGGTTCAGAACAGGCAGGAAAGAAAACAGAGAGACAGGCAGAGAACTCAAGAGACTTGGCGTTTTAACTCTATAGTGGCAGGTCGACTGTTTGAGCTCTGAATTTTCCCTGATGTAATTTGCCTGTCGGTCTAAACACGTGCACAAGTCTTGGCCACAGCACGTAACCATCTGGAGTCCTAAACAACCTGGCGTGCCCCGAACCTTGCCATCTACGCAGACACTTGCAAGTAAGTAGAGGCACGATAAACCAACTGGGTGCCCACAGGGCTCATTTTCCTTGTCTTTCCTCATTTCTAGGGGGTTTGTTTCCCACTCTTTCTTTTTCTGCAAAAAGGATGGTTCATTTTTTCACCCAAATGTGCAGACTAACCCATTGAGATTAATTTTGAGAGGAAGAGGCAATGGAATAGATCTCAAAATCAGAACTAGGATCCCAAACTTCCTAGGAAAAGAACTAAGGACTGAATTTTGACATTTTTTTGTCTCTTGCCCAAATTCCTTTTTCAGAGGCCTGGTGAGTCATGTCTGCAAACAATTCAATCTCATTAAATGAGTTTTTCTTAATCCAGTACAATGTGACTTACTTTCCAACCTGATTCCAGTACAACATCACATGGCAGACAGAAGACCCCTTGTCTGAGCTCAGACATCCTAGCAGACCCCCTGTCTTCCTTCAAGCTTCCCTTTCTACTGACTCTAGTCTCTAGACAAACCTTAACCCTTTCAACCAGTTGCCAACTAAGAATCCCTAAAACCCACCTACAAGTTTTAAGTCCACTCTTTCGGATGTCCCGCCTTTTGGGCTGAACCAACGTCTGCCTTCCATGTATTGATTTATGGTTTCATCTGGAATTCCTGTCTCTGTGAATGTATAAAAACAAACTATAATCTGGCCTCCTTGGGTCCATTTTTTCAAGATCTCTTGAGACCATGTTCCCCAGACCATGGTCTCACATATTCAGCCCAGGACAAAGCTCTTTAAATTATTTTACAGAGTTTGAGTTTTTCCCACTGACAGAACAGACAGTTCAGAACAACCCAGGGACCGTCAGACAAGAGCAGGAGGCTGGGGCTCAGGAGGACTTGCCATTGCTGTCCAAGGAGTGGCTCAGAGTGGGGGGTCAAGGGTGGCCTGAGCCAGTCCCTGGAGCCAAGTTCAGGCTATTGCTTTGGGGAATCCTGAGTCTTCTCTGAGCCCCAACATTGGGCATCAGAATTGTTAAAGGAAAAAACCCAAACACTGTAAAATGATTTTAAAGAAATTTATTCTGAGCTGAACATGTGTGACAGTGGCCCAGGGAGATATGTCCAAGAAGTCTTGAGCAAGAGGTCCTGTCGTGGTTGGGTCACAGGTCACTTTCATACCCGTTAGAGATGCAGGAATTGCAGGCAGCATCACAAACCACCACATGGAAGGTACAGATTGGTTTGGCCCAAAAGGCGGGACATCTTCAAGCAGGGGCTTACAGGTTATAGGTGGATTCAAAGATTCTTTGATTTGTATTCAGTTAAAGAAACAAAGCTTTGTCTAAAAGATTGCAATATTATAAGTCAAAATAAGAAAGTCTGTTAATCAGAGACAGGCCACAATATACTGCAAAAGAAAATCAAAATCTCAGAATCCTGCCCGCCCAACTCCTTAAGTGAAAGAGAAGGTGAAGGCCTCAGGCACCTGGGAAGGACTCACCCCACAGATCATTCACTATGTGCTGGCCTCCCATAGGCAAGCACATGCAAATTGTAACTGGAGGTCTGCGGGCTACTTCTAGCCCCTAGAACTAAAGTCTGTTGGATGCCACACTAATAATGAGTGACAGGTTTGTCTTCGCAGGTGAAGACTAGAGACAAGACAGGATCAAACCTTGTTCCACCTATGCAGGGACATCACTGCCGCTCCCTCATTCCTTTTTTCTCCTCTAACATTTGCCTCATCTGATGTAAAATGTGGATTTTCCTGGGTCTCACAAGAATGTAGCCCTCTTGTCTCACTAACCCCCCACCCTGCTTTTTCTTTCTATATGCCCGTCCCCCCTTAATACCGATGCTCCCAAATTCCCTTCTGAGAAACAGCCACAGCTGTGTCTGTGGTTTGTATTTTTCCCAGGTGTGTCCTCACATTTGGCTTCATAAACACCCATTATTGAGAGTCTGGCCTCAGCCACATATCTGGGTTGTCAGTGCTGCTCTCGAGCGAGCTGGTAAGGAAAGATGGCCTGCCGGCGCTCTGACCTCTGCTCCGCGTGGCCTCAGGTCCTGGGCATAGTTTAGCATCCTACTGTCTGAGACACGTCCAATCTCCCTTCCCTTCATGGCCAGGAACTCAGTTTTAAGGTTTTTCTGGGGTCCCCTTGGCCAATAGGAGGTCCATTCAGTTGATGATGGTGGGGGGGGAGTTAGGATTTTATTTTACTTCATGCTCCTTAGCAAAGAACTTGGCTGCATTGTGTCAATGGGTGTGATTTTTGTGGATGGATGAATTAAGGGGGTGACCTAGGGTAACTGGTGGAAGAAATTTCTAAGCAGCAAAGCAGTGAAGAGGTGGCGTGGCTGCCTCTAACAGCCTGCGACCAGACACGGGAGCAGAGGAATGACTTCATGTTGCAACTTATAATTAAAAGGGAAGCAGAGCATAAAAATTTGGAAAATTCACCACCTGGCCATGTGACACAGAAGAAAAGAGCCTTTGCAGGAGAGGAATCATGACAATGGGGAAAAGCCATTTCAGAAATCTTTGCGGCAGCCCCTCCCATCACACGCCCAAAGACCTAGGAGGACAGAATGGCGTCAGGGGCCAGGCCTGGGTGCCGCTGCTCTGCACCCGCTCGGAATGCTGCTCCCACATCCCTGCTGCTCCGACTCCAGCCTTAGCTCACAGGGCCCCACGTACCACTCGGGCCACTGCTCTGGAGGGTGCAAGCCAGAAGCCTTGGCGGCTTCCACACGGTCTTAAGTCTGCAGCCACCCCCATGCAAGAGTGATGGCAGTGTGGCTACTTCCACGTAGATAGCAGAGGACGTAGGGGAAAGCTTGGGCGCCCAGGAGCAGCCTGGTACAGGGGCAGAGCCCCGCAGAAAGCCTCTGCTAAGGCAGTGACAAGGGAAACTGTGGGGTTGGATCCCTCACACACGGTCTGCACTGGGGCACTGCCTGATGGAGCTGTGGGAAGAAGGCTGTCACCCTCCAGATTCCAGAATGGCAGAGCCATCTGCAGTGTCCTCTCTCACCCTGGAAAAGCCACAGGCACCGGAATCCAATGTCTGAGAGAAGCCAGGTGAGCTGCACTCAGCAAAACCATAGAGGCAGGGCTGGCCGAGGCCTCAGGGCCCCACCCCTCCTGCCAGTGTGCCCAGGATGCAGGACGTGGAGTCAGGGGACATCATTTGGGGCTTTAAGATTTACTGTCTGCCCTGCTAAGTTTTGACTTGCATGGAGCCTGCGGCCCTTTCCTTTTGGCGGATTTCTGCCATTTGGAATGGGAGTGTTTACCCAACCCCTGTGGCAGCATTGTGTCTTGCAAGTAAATTAGTTGTTTTTGGTTTGACAGGAGCACAGGTGGCAGGGACTTGCCTTAAGTGTCAGATGGGATTTTGTGTTTGGAGTTGATTCTCTAACAAGTTAAGACCCCGTTGAATGTGACACTTTTGTGGCAGGGGGCAGGGAAAGGACTCACAGCGACCAGGGGAGGTTCTTGGCAACTCAGGGAGAGGTTCTTGGCAACTCCTCCCTCTCTCCTGAGGTCAGGGTCACAGGGTCTGGGCGGGGGATGAAATGCCACTGTCCTTCCAGGTGCTCCACCGGCTGTGCGGGCTCAGCCCTAAGGGGCTCTTGATTCTGGGGCCACTTGCCAGGTGTGAGTGCCCCGGGACACTGTCAGAGGGATATTTAATGGGGAGACACACCTGTTAAATGGCCATGTGAGTATGGGAAGGTGCACTGAGGGAGGACAGAGACCTCCCTGGAGCGGAGGCGAGGGCTCATGCTGACATTTCACTAAGGAACGTCCATGAGAGCAGGTGTCACGCTGCCCTGACCACGACTCCTCTGAAGGGACCTGAACCCAATTGCCCTCGTCCATTTGCCTCCACTTTATGCAAAGGAAATTAACAACCTATTCGTCCTACAACACGAGAGCCCCTGGGCGATGGGACTGAAGCCCACAGTGATGCCCGTCACCCCCTTCCTGGGATCATGACGCCCCAGGAGGCCTGAGGGTGAAAGGGGAGAGGGCACATCCCTGACACCAGGGCTCTGTTGTGAACACCACAGGAAGAGGGGGGCATCCAACTGCACCCCACCCTTAAGCATGGGACTGGGAACAGAGGGCGTGAGAACCAGCACAGCTCCCACAGAGACGGAGGGGACAAAGCCCAGGAAGGGGCACAGCCATGGGGTGGCCTCTGCCAAAGGCTCCAGACACCGTCACAGGTCTGGGCCCCTCCCAGGCCAGCTGTGGGGGCAGTTCTAGCTCTCCACAAACTCTTCTGTTCAGAGCTGACTGTCAGCAGATCAGTGGGAGCAAATTCAGGGTTTTTATTCAGGAACTGTGGACTCTTCTCCCTACAGCCATGAAGCAGACTGGGCTGCACCTCACCCGCAGCTACAGAGCTCCCCTTCCTTGTCACTTCAAGCTCAGAGACAAAAACAGTTTCCTGCTATAGACAGTTCTGGAAGCTTCAGCGGCTCTTCTGGTTTTCATGACCCTCCAGCACCTCTGTAAATCCTGCCTCCTCCCAGGCTTCCAGCCACCCCCTGACTGTGCCCCCTCTTTCCTGCCAGGACCCCACTGCTCACAGCGTGTTCATGGAGAACTGCTGAGAATTTACACGTTTACGTCATGGGACTAACATATCTCTTCCCTTTGCTAGTTCCAGAATTTGGCTACTACGGTAAATGTGGGGAAAAGAGGAGTATTCCACAAACAAAGCAGGACAGTGGGCAAACGTGGAACAATCAACTCGGGCATCTGAGAAGCCCCATGTGCGGAGGCTGCCCTGGGCCTTTAGGGGACAAAAATAAGACACAACATCAATGTGAGACGCACTTGGTCGGAGCCGAATGACAGCAGCTCTCCTACGGAATAAAACTCATATGAAGCCCTGATGAGCGGGATCACATCTGAATATAAAATACACAGAAAGAGGGGAACAGAGGGCAGGACCAAGACCTGCCATTCTCAGCCCGTGACCCCCACGGGGTGGGAGAACAGCTCAGCCTGCAGGTGTGTGAGGCTCTGACCTGGAGCAGCACCTGCCCCCTAAAGAACAGGTACCAGTCACAGCACCAGGAGGGATCCGGACCAACAGGCAGGAAATGACAGAGCAGGAACTTTCCTGAGCACAGAGAGAGGTGCCCCCCCCAACCCCTGTCCTCCCCCCGCCCCTGTCCCCACCTGTCCCGCCTCAGCCCAGCACATACTCAGAATCCAAAGAGAGAGAGTTTACCCTCTGATTCTACCACGTCTTCAAAGAGAGGAAATGAGGACAGTAACTGATAGAGCAGGATGGCTGTCTAGGGTGAGGAAGTCACTGGGAGATCTGGGAGGGAGACACTGTAGCCCTTTCATGCCCAGAAAAGGCAGCTTGATCCAGGGAGGGGACCCACAGCCTGGACACTGGGCATATGTGGAGGGTGTTCTGGGTGATCGGGGGACTGGGCCCCGCTCCCTGTACCCTCCACGTGCTCTGCAGGGAGGAGACGGACTCAGCAGCTGAGCAGCTGGGGGAGAGGAGTCAGGGGCCACAGAGAGACAAGGGGCAGCGAGGACAATGTCTGTCTTGCTGGTCCACACAAGGCAGCTCTCAAGCTGTGGACAAGATGACAATGACCAGATTGAGCTCATCCACTCTCTGTCATGACACCCTGAGCATCCCCTACCCTCACATCCCAAAGGGCCCTGCAGCCCAAGCTGCCCCCACTGCCTCAGCCCTGCTGGCATCAGGCCCCAGGAGCACATTTCAGGAAGCCGTGAGCAGCACACCAGCCTCTGGGACCCTGTCACCTGCTGGAGAATAACAATGAAGAGGGCCTGCCAAAGCCTGTGGAGGAGACAACACTGAAGGCAGGATCCTGGGCGGGGCAGGCACAGGACTGTGGCTCCCACCCTCTCAGTTCCAGGGGAGAAAGGGGTGGGCTTCTGCGATCAACCCTTCTGTGGTGGTGTTTACAGAGTAGACCCCTCCCGGAGTTCCTGTGAGGAGAGCAGACCCTGTGCGGTGCCATGTGGAGAGGGGCCCGAGGGTCTTGCACACCTGGGTAATATCGCTACTCCGCTGAGATTAGGAAGTTAAACCCAGGACAGAGGAGAGGAGGAAGTGACAGTGTGGGACCATGCAGTCACTCTCCTGGGTGTCTGTTTACAGTGAGGGTCTTCCCTTCAGGGTCTGGAGCATCCAGTATCATGTCCTGAGTGTCACTACCCTGCTGTTGTCATCTGTGAATGGGGCTGGACCCCTTTCCTCCTCCCATGTAAACAGCTAGGAGGATCCATCCACACACACCTGGTACCTACATGTTAATTCATCCTCTGTGATTGTTTGGTTTAATGTTTTACATATCTTGCAAGAAATGAACAAAATGGAAGGATGACTCTTTAAAACCCGAATTCATGATTTTATTTTGTAGCAACAATGTGCAGCAATTTCAGGCTTGGAAATTAGGTAAAGTCAAAGACTCTGAAATAATAAGTAAACTAAGGTCAGGAAACTTTATATTTTTAATGAAACCTAAAGTGCTGACATTTTTAATAAATGTAATCAGATGATGTGAGACTTGGATCCCGGAGCCCTGGGCACCTCATCTCCACTGTCTAGAGTCCTCATGGAGGACGGGGCATGGAGTCCAGAGATGCTCACAAGGGCTGAAGTTCCCTGGTGAAAGGACCTTGCCCCGGCCCCTGGGGCTCAGTGGGAACAGTGCGGCTGACTCACCGGGTCCCCAGCCTCCGGCCTCTGCTGTCAGCTGCACGTTCTCGGCCTTCCTGGCCGCGGAGCTTCTGGTTCCCAGCAGCCTCCTCTCGCACCCTGAACCTCTCCTCACCTGGGGCAAGTGGCCACTTGACCAGGCAGTAGGCTCTCTGCCAGTCTGCCAGTCTGCCTGTCTGCCTGGTCCCCTCTCAGGGTGTGTGGCTTGTCCTCAGCCCCACCAGGAACGGGGAGAAGTGACATGCAAGTCATCCACTCACAGTGGGATCCCTAAAGGTCAGATGGTGCAAAGCCATATGTCCAGCCCCTTCCACAGCTGAGCATTTCTTCCGGCACATCACAGCTCCAAGGACCAGAGCATCAGGTAGTGCGAAGCCAGCAGGGGTTCCCGCAATGGTTGGGATGCGCTGGGAAGGTGGTTCTGAGAAGGGAATGAAAGGGACCTGGGCCTTCAGGTCACACTAACCCTGCCACAGGACCCGGAACAGTCCGTCCGTGCTAGTCCTGGGAAGGGGTTTCCACCCACCCCGTCCTCACCCCCCTCAGCATAAGGGGCCCGGGCAGCCCCTGGTGCTGCACGTGGCAGGTGGGTCTCTGCTCCTCCCCAGAAGGCACCACCACTGCCTCCCACTTCTGGAAGGTCCTGTTCCCCACAGGCCTGGGGTCCCCATGCTGTGTGTCCTGGGCCTGGTCCTCCCTGCCCGGAAGCCAAGTCAGCGTGGTCTCTGCTGGGTAGGAGTCCTGGGCCCAGCACACCAAGGTGACCTGCCATGAGGGCCTGTGTGACGGTCACATGTGCTGATGGCCGGGCTGAGGGGAGTCGGAGGTGGAGGCATATAGAGCCACGGACAGTAGGGTTCTCGTGGGTGGAGGGACTGAATGACAATCCTGGATATCAGCCTCCTCGCTAGAGTCTAGCTGCAATTTTCAAAGTTAAAAATAGTTTCCAGGAGCAGCGATTTTCCAAATCCCTAATTCTCTTTTTATTCAAATATGTCTCATCTCTGTTAAGTCACCATTTTGGTTCTAACTTCTGAGATATAATTTTTGAGTTTAAAAATTTCTGTTTCCTTTTTGATTTGGAATCAGTTGTATGATTTTCTGGCGCTTGTGATCTGCTCTGTTCTGATGTTGGAACCGGGCAGCGCTCTGGGAGCCACTTTCATTTGTTTTGTCTCTGCCGATTCCGCGTCCTGGTGCCTGAGCTTCGGGTTGGGCAAAGGTTACACACCTGGTACCTACATGTTAATTCATCCTTTGTGATTGTTTGGTTTAATGTTTTACATATCTTGCAAGAAATGAGCAAAATGGAAGGATGACTCGCGGGGGAAGGATGACTCGACGAATCGCGGGGCCAAGGACCAGGAAGGAGCAGAAGCCCCGATGCAGGTGGACCCAGCACATCACTGCTGACACGGGTCACTGCTGTCCTTTCCTGTTTTCCTTCCCACGCTCCTCCTCCCTGTCCTCCTCCACTCACCCCCAGGTCAGCCTCAGTGGCCTGAACAGAGCCCCAGCCCCGCAGAGAGAAATGCTGAGAAGAAGGAAGGGGAGGGGGAGAAGGGGGAGCGGGAGGAGGAGAAGGAGGAGGGCGCTGAGTTCGGGCCCCTCTTCCCTGTATGGGGACGCCTTCGGGGGACACAACTGCAGCTCGGGGAGGTCCTGATGTGCCGCCCCGGGGACCCCAGTACCTGCCCGCAGTGGCGTGTCCTTGCCTTGCTCCAGGTGTCTGAGCCGCCGCTTAGCGCAGTGACCCACCCGTGTTCCCTCGTAGCCTCGAGATCCCGAACCTCTCCAGGCGCAAGATCCTCGGAGCCGCGGTTTGCGCCGCTGCCCAGGTCTGTGGGTCCCGGTTCAGGGACATGAAGTCCTCCCCGTTGTCGGCGGACTGAAAGTGTCCCCCAGGACGCTCCCGTCCGGCGCCACCGCGCAGCCGCGCAGCATCTGCAGGTGCGGGACCCGGGTGGGGTCGGGGTCAGCCCGAGGCGGGGCGGGGGAGGGGAGGCGGTCCCCCGGCCCCTCCCACCCCAGTGTCCTCCCTCCTCCCTGTGATTGGTCACAGCTAAAGTCAGTCTAGATTGAAAAGAATCCTGAAGCAAAATGTCACTTGCCCTTCCCCACCTTTGAGTGGTCTGCGTGAGGCCCCGCCCTCCTATACCTGGGGTACCCTGGCCCCTCGGTGTGGGGTGGCGGGACAATACCTGTGCCTGCAGCCTGATGTCACTCACCGGCCTGACCCTGCTCCTTGTACCTGTCCGGGAACCTCGGGTCCCTTTGTAATTCATTCCTTGTGATCCTCCTTACGCCAATGGTCCTGTCCCACCTTGTCCACCAGGTGCCCGCGGCTTCACGCTCTGAGCTTTGGGGTCGTCGTGGAATCCCAGGATCTGCGTGTCGTCCGCGAAGGCGACACTGACGACTCCAAGGCGCGTTTGGCTGAGCTGGAGCCTGGAGGACTCCCAGTACTAGAGGGAGTGCTGGCCTGGGGGTCACCCCGGGAACCACTAATTTTGGGGGTGGGGGAGAAGACAGGGAGGCTGTGACCCCGGCCCTGCTCTCCTCCGGGTCTCCCCAGCCACCTCCTGTCTCAGAGCTGGACACGCTCAGATTGAAGCCAGAGACTTTGCATATTTTCCTGGCAGTGACATAAACCTGTTCCCAACTCTCCTGGAAAGGTGGGGCCAGTGATCCACCCGGCCCACTCTTCTCTCTCCCCAGTCTCTCTCCCTGAGCCGCCTCCACCTTCCCTCCCATTCTGGAACAGCAGTGGTGCGAGCAGGGGCCCTGGGGCAGGACTGTGGGGCAAAGGCAGCTCCACCACCACTTGTCATGTGACCTTCCTTCCTATCCATCATCTGCTAGAGGGAAGAATAACAGTCACACCCCACAGACGTGTCCTGAGGCTTAAATGAATTAGTATGTTTAAAGTGCCGAGGACACTGATTAACACACAGCACAGTAACAGTGTAAGATATGATCACTATTGTCATTCCTTTAGCCCTTTTTCCCTGAGCCCTTCCTCTTCACTTTGGGGTCCCAAAGAAATTTACCCTGTGGGAAGGTGATGTCAGCAGGAGACCTGCACCAGGGACGCGCTGGCTCATCACTGCTGACAGGGGTCACCGCTGTCCTTTCCTATTTTCCTTCCCACGCTCCTCCTTCTAGCAAAGGAAGTGAACTCCTGGTGGATCCGTCGCTAGTGAGTCTCTCAGAGCCCAGGTCATGTGTTGTAAAAAGATTACCTGCCTAGGAGCAACTGCACTGTAACAGGGACACACCCCACACAGTGCTGTCATTTGCTTGTGCAGAATGTTCCTCACTCTGCTGCCTTTCACACAGTCTCATAGCAAACTGCAGATCTCCGCTTCTCCTTTCACACTGTGTGGCTCATGGGGTGACAGGGATGACAAGTATCCTCACGCTGTCCTCCCACGTTTGTCTACCAGAGTCACAGTCACGTGTTACATGTATGGAGTTTTTCTTAGGAGTTATCATCTATTGATATATAGTTTAATCATCGGGTAGATAGAGATTATCCAGCATTTTGTTTTTATTCCCTCTATAAGTACACTACATTATATCATTTTCATCACAAATATTTCAGTATCTCTAAAAGATAAACGATCTTAAAAAACAACCACAGTATCATTACTGTTTCTGAAAAATTTGCAATAATTTCTTTTTTTTATTTGAAAATATTATGAGGGTATAAAGGTTTTCGGTTACATGGATTGCTTTTTTTTTTAAATTTAAAATAGGGGTGGGGGTTGTGAGAAGGGGGTGCTCAGTTGCCTTTTTTGTTGTTGTTGTTCAGACAGAGTCTTGCTCTGCTGCCCTGGGTAGAGTGCGGTGGCGTCATTGTAGCTCACTGCAACCTGCAACTCCTGGGCTCAAACGATTCTTCTGCCTCAGCCTCCCTGTAGCGGGGACTACAGGTGCCCAGCAATGCACAGCTGGGTGTTTTTTCCCTTTCTTTTTCGTAGAGACGGGGTCTCACTCTTGCTCAGGCTAGTCTGGAACTCCTGAGCTGAAGCAGTCCTCCTACCTTGGCCTCCCAGAGTGCTAGGATTACAGGTGCGAGCCTCCACGCCCAGCCTGGATTGCTTTTGTAATGCTTTAGTCAGGGCCATAAGTGTGCCTATCACCACATAGTGTTCACTGTACCTGCTAGATAGGTTCTCACCCATCCCTTCCTGCCTCCCCCCCCCACAATAATTCCTTAATATTCTCAAGCATGCAGTCAATGTTCAAATTTCCCCAATTATCTAACATATATATGTATATGTGTATGTGTATATGTACGCACACACATATATGTGTATATATACACATATACACACCTATATATACATATATGTATATATACACACACATACAGTTTGTTTAAATAAGTATCAAAAACAAGATCCATGTATTGGATTCCGTTAATATATGTCTTAAGTCTCTCTCTTTTTTTTGAATTTCAGCATATTATGGGGGTAAAAATGTTTAGTTTACATATATTGCCTTTGCCCCACCTGTGTCAGAGAAGTCTTTCTCTTTTAAATGGACTTCATTGGCTGGGTGTGTTCGTTCATGCCTATAATCACAGCACTCTGGGAGGCCATGGCAAGAGGATTGCTTGAGGCCAGGAGTTTGAGACTAGCCTGGGCAACATAGTGAGACCCATCTCTACAAAAAATAGAAAAAATTAGCTAGACATGGTGGATGTGCTTGTAGTCCCTGGTATTCGGGAGGCCGAGGCAGGAGGATCCCTTGAGCCCAGGAGTCGGAGGCTACAGTGAGTTATAATGATGCCAGGGCACTCTAGCCTGGGTGACAGAGTGAGACTCTGTCTCAAAAAAAAAAAAATAGACTTTATTGTTTAGAACAGGTTTAGATTTATGGAAAACTTTAGGAGATAGTACAGAGCATTCCCATGTATCCTATTTTCAGTGTCCCTATTATTAACACCTTACGTCAGTGTGATATATTTGTTATAATTAATGAATCAGTACTGACAAGTTATCTTTAGAGGCCATATTTTATTCATATTTTCTTAGTTTTTACCCAATGTCTTCTTATCTGTTCTAGGCTTCCACCCAAGATACCACATTACATGTATTTATCATGTCTCTTTGGGCTCCTCTTGACTGTGACGGTTTTGCAGATGTTCCTTGTTTTTGATGCCCTTGATAGTGTTGAGGAGTCTAGTCAGGCGTTCTGTAGGATGCCCCTCTTTTGGAATTTATTTGGTGATTTTCTCATGGTTAGACTTGGAGCTTAAGGCTCTTTGAATCTTTTTTTCCTTGACATTTGTGTGTTGAAGAAATGACTTGTTTCCTATAGAACTTCCCACACTCTGAATTTTGTTAATTGCATCCCTGTGCCATTTGCCATGTTATTCTGCCTCCCCCGTTATTTTTGTGAAATGCTAGTTAGATTTAAAGACTTGATATGACTCACGATCTGTTTCTGGCAAGGATCCGTCCCGGGTGTGCCATCGGGAGGCGTGGAACTCCTGGTGCCAGGCACTGATGAGCCTGGCCCAGACCCACTCTGCTCTGAGGTGTTGTAAAATGCAAATATTCTAATTCTGTCCTTCCGTCTTCATTGATTCATGCAAACTATGCCTTGTCTACTATTTTAGCACAGTTTATTTAGGAAAGGCAGACTGATGCTTTCTTGTCCCTTTTATTTACCAGCTTTCAGAATAATGAGTTCATTCTCTAGTGTTCTCCCAAGGTAACCAATGAGTTTATTTAGCATCACTATGAATCGGTTGATTTTAATGTGTTCTAATCCTTTGCAGTTATTATTTTTATGGATGCCCGTTTGTCTCGTATTTGGCCAGTGTGAGCCCCAAGTTGTTATGGTACTCATATCTTTTTTTTTTTCTCCTCCTCCCATCCCTCCTCTGGTACCAATATCTTTGACGGCTTCCTTCCTTTCTGGCGATAGGATGTTCAGGCTCATCTTGTACATATACAGCTATACGCTTCTTTTTAGTGCAAATAGTACTGGGAGACCTCAACTTGGGTGCTTGGGGAGGTTTGTACTTATTTATTTTTGGTTTTCTAAGGTAGGAGGAATAACATGCTTGCTGATGGGAGTGATCCATTGCAGAGGGAAAGGTGGTGTGCAGGAGACGGGGTGTTGCCGGAGGAGTGGCCTTGAGAAGGTGAGAAGTGACAGTCCAGTGTCCAAGCAGGGGCTTGGTTATCAGTTGAAAGTGAGGAAGAGGGAGGCTGTGTAATGAAGGACAAGTGTGAAATAGTTGCCTCAAAGTCTGTGAGTGAGTGGCCAGGAAAATGCGGGGTACTTCTAATGGCCAACTTGAAGTTTGAAATGTTCCATGAGCATAGTTGAGTTTCTTTTCTTTTCTTTTTTTTTCTTTGAGACAGGATCTTGTTGTGGTGTCCAGGCTGGAGAACAGTGGTGTCATCACAGCTCACTGCAACCTCAAACTCCCAGGCTAAAGTGATCCTCCTGCCTCATCCTCCTGAGTAGTTGGGACTACAGGCATGTGCCACCATGCCTGGCTAATTTTGCGTAGAGACAGGGTCTTGCTATGTTGTCCAGCCTGGCCTTGAATTCCTGCCCTCAAGTAATCCTCCCACCTCGGTCTCTCAAAGCGCTAGGATTACAGGTGTGAGCTGACATACCCAGCCCACGGTTTAGTATTATCCAACTGCTTCAGCTGCCTGGATGCAGGCATGGAGTAGGTGGGAAGTTGGGTTTAGCCAGAGCTGGGCTTTTGCCAGGTAGGGATGATGGAGGGAGGGAAATGGGAGTTGAGCACGGAAGGTAGCTATCACAACAATGGGCCTTGAAATCTGTGTGGGATACGGTTGGAAGGGGACAGGATCTCATACTCTCAGGGTCAGAGGTATTGGAGGTATGAGAAATGGAAAAATTGTTGGGGAGGAGGGTCCTAGAGGGAGTGATCTGCAAGGACAGGAAATCGTGAGCTCAGCATGGGACACTTAAAATTGAGATTATGCGGAGGTTGCAGGTACAGGTAATGACAAGGTCAAGGTGTGACTCTGGGTCACTGGCTGCAGCAGGCCAAGGACAACATCATTGGAGGCAAGAGGGTGAAGAGGTCAAGGTGAGAGGCCACGGTGTTGGGTGAAGTGTGTTGGTCAATGAAGCGGCTACCAGATATGGTAGCAGGAGAGGGACAAAGGGAAAGACCGACCCAGAGACTGAACTGTTTAATGTGTGGTGAGGGGAGGAGGGAGGGACTGGAAGGCTGCTGAAGGCTGGCAGCAGGAACAGCTGAGGGTGGCGCCTGGTGGCTGCTTGTACTGCAGTGCCGCTGAGGCCCTGCGTGACCCCTGACTAGCACAGAAGAAGCCCATGTACTCATTCATTCATTCATTCATTCGAGCAGTCGGTCAACCAAAATAACCGTCTAGCCTGCGCTAAGCAAAACCCTCCCTGTCTTCACTGAATTTATGTACATTCATTGCAACGTCGTCCTTATAAGGTCGACACCTTCAGGACACCCTCAGTTAATCAGACACCGGCTCAATCCTTCTGGTCAATTGACATTTTAGGTGTAACAGTGAATTTTAATGAACAAAACCTCTGGGACTGGAACTCTTGTATAATGAAATCACAGATAAGAAAACCCTTTGTTCTCACAGAAAGCCCATTCCCGCCTGGATGCCAAGTGACCTCACGACACGAGGTCAAAGGGAAAGTGCTCTCAGGGTGCTGGTGACCCAGGGATCGCTTGTGGAGTTGAAGGACTTTGGAGTTGAAAGGACTCTTAGTGATGGTCTTGCCTGTGGTTTTCAAGCTTTTTCTTTCCATCACGTCAAACATAGAGGGATTTTGTCCATCAGACTCTTACCGGGATCCCACGATGGAAAAGAGATACAGGGTCAGTGCCGTGGTCGAGTCTGGCCCCTCCTGAGGGCACCCACGGCACGCAGGGCTCTGGGGAACAGGCTGAAACTGTTCACTGGGTCTCACTGCTTCCTGCACTGACGCCCAGAGAGGCGGAGTGACCTGCCGAGGTGACATCTGGGACCAGTGCGCAGAGTCCTGCCCATCGGTCAGATGTGGCTGACGAGGCCACAGAAGAGAGCAGGGCAGGGGTGGAGGTAAGGGCGGGGCCGGCTGCCTCCCTTCTAGAACCCTCCCTGAAAACCGTGGGCCTTTTTCACTCGTCTTTCTGACTCTGCGGACAAAAAGTGTTTTACAACAAAAGGCAAGGAGAGGAATATTTTCGGTGAGCAAAGAAGAGTCTACGCTAGCGGGAAAAATCCTTAGCTTAGGAGTTGAAGTCCTGCTTCCACCACCACTGACCAGCCGCGTGACGTGGTTGGACTGGCCAACCTGTGCCCACCCCGTCCCTCATCCGTGAAGAAAGGGCAGCCCGGCCCCCAACGTACAGTACGCACACGTCCCGGAATTCAACTCGTACCCCTAAATCTGTTACAATTAAAAAAGCACAAAAAAAAAAAAAAAAAAAAGAAAATAGTCTAATGTAGAGCGATTTTGTGAGAATTCCATGAGATAATATTTATATTAATGTAATGTCTAGCCCATAATAAGTAATCAAGAAATGGTAACCTTTATAAATATCATTGGGATTTGTGCATTTTATTGGTAAAAGGATGAATGCATTCCCTTCAGTGTTTCCTAAATGACCTCTTTCCACCTTCAGAGACGTGTTTCTATTTCCTGCGTCCTGGGGCTTAGTGAGTGTTAGGGACTGAATGTTCGAGTCCCCTCTGAATTCATACATCAAAGCCCTAACCTGCGATGCGGCTGTATCTGGAGAGAAGGCCTGTGAAGAAGGGACAAAGCCTCGATGACGATGTAAGGGCGGGGCCTAATCTGCTAGGGCCGGCGCCCTTAGTAGAAGAGGAAGAGACACAGAGCTCCAGTCGTCTACGTGCACCAAGGCCAGGCCATGCGGCACACGCCGCAAAGGTGGCCGTCTGCAGGCCGGGAAGAGAGCCCTCACCAGAAACTGAATTGACCGGCGCCTCGATCTTGGACTTCCAGCCTCCAGAGCTGCGAGAAAATTAATTTCTGCTGTTTAAGCCACCTAGTGTGTGGTATTTTGTTACGGCAGCCTGAGCTGACCAAGACTTCGAACGAGGCTGGTTCCCTCCAGAGAGCCCCATGCACGGGCCATTCTCTCCACGTCGCCCTCAGCTCCCCTCTCCCTGCAGACCCCTGTGTCAGCAGGAGCTTTCCCTGGGCTTTTGGTTCTTGGATATTTTGGGGAGCTCATCACATGGGCGTCTGCTCTCTGTTCCAGGCTCTGTTCTGGGCTCATGGAGGGTGTGGGGAGGGGCCCTGGGGCCTTTGGGCAGGGGCTGTGCAGCTGACCTCGCTCATGGTGCGGATGCCCTGGGTCAGCCCGCAGTAGTTCCTTCTGGAAAGCCTGGCCTGGGAGGGATGGGCTGGAGAAATGTCCGGCTCTCCAGGGCTGGGACCCAGATGGGGCTTAGAGCGGCTGCTGTCCCAGCCAGGCTATGTCCTCCCTGAGTCAGCCTGAGCTTGGCAGTCAGACTCTGGCAGGGCAGGTTGGGGGCTGCTGTGGCTCAGACAGTGGATGAAGAGGGAGGGAGCTGGACAAGGAGGTGCCTGGGGGACTTGGCCAGTGTCGGCCACTGTCCTCAGAGACCCTGGGCTGGGGCAACATTACAGATTATCCCTTTCCCAAGAAGATTGACAATGAACCCTGAGAAGAGATTTTAAAATTTTTACCAAACACATATAATCATGGATTGACAACCTCTCCATTTTAAATTTAGACACTGTGGGAAAAGTTAAAGGCATTACAAATGAGTTATTTATTTATTTTTTTCTGGTAAGAAATCATGTGCTGAGATCTCATACAAGGAGAGGATCTATTAAAATATATTTAAAAAGTAAGTCCAACAATTTGTAAGTACAAGAATGATTGGCAGGATAAGTAAAACAAGCGAAGCAAGTGCTTGGCCTTTAGAAAATGTCCCCAAGCCCCAGTAGATCCAAAGCCTCGTGAGTCTGTATATTTGTTTTTCTGCCTCTCCTGCCACACTTTCCAGAACACTTGCTAAGGGGGGAGGACCGTGGCATGTGCTGTCAGTGGGGTCAGTGTTTTCTCCACGTTAGGAGGAAGCGCTGAGGTGTCAGGTAGCTGGGCTCAAGGGCCTGGGTGGGCAGGGGCGGGGGTGGAGACTGGGGCAGGAGAGGTGGGCGAGGATAATAGGGGTGGTGGGGCACTGGGGCAGGGCAGCAGGTGGTTGGCTGGGGCTTCAGGACCTGTCTAGGCATTGCCATCCACATGGATGAAGGGGCAGACTCAGTCAGGGGGTCCGAAGACGCCAAGAAGCACAGTGCGGGCAGGGTTGAGGCCGTAGTGTGTGATGAAGGCAGCCTGAGGTGGTGAGACTTGCAGCTGATCACCTGACTGGGCTGCCCTGTTCTATTCACAGGGACCCTCCTTGGGTGTCTGGTAAACACCAAAGGAGGTCAAATGTCCAATCCCCAGCCTGTGCTGATGGTGAGGCTGGGAGTGACTTCCTTGGGTCCTGGGTCCCCAACCTGGCACAGTCATGGGCCAAGGGCTGCCTGTCCCTCACCTGCTCTCCTCATGGGGCCTCCAGGCCTGGCCTAGCTTTGGGCGTGAGCAGAGTGTCTGCCCGGAAGGAGCTCTGGTCCCCAACACCCTGCCCTGCAAGGTTTCCAATCTAGGTGGGGGAGGCAGACCATCAGAGCAAGTAGAACTGTGAACGTGGTGGGAGGCGGTGTGAACACGTCCTGTGGCAGCTCTGGGAAGAAGCTGTAGCTACACAAAAGGTGTCTCCAGCCCAGACCTGTCCTGGGGCCTCAGACGCACCTCGTCCACCAAGATGTCTAACAGGGACATGGACTAAAACTTCTCTAAACCCCAAATCTTGACTGTCTGCTCCCACAGCTCCTTCCCCCAATCCTGGCAACGCCATTACCCATCGCTTAGGCCATGCTCGGGTCTGAATGTGTCCCCCAAATTCACAGGCTGTGAACTTAATCCCCAATGCAACAGTGTTGGGAAGTGGGGGTCCTTTGGGGGCTAGATCACTGGGCTTCGCCCTCATAAATGCATCAACGTCATCATAACAGGGCTTGGTGGAAGGAGTTCCTCCCTGCTGCCCTTGCACCTTCCTCCGTGCGAGGACAGTGTCTGTCCTTCCAGGGGACGCAGCATCAAGGCGCCACGTTGGAGGCTGAGAGCAGCCCTCAGCAGACGCCAAACCTGCTGGTGCCTTTTGGGTTTTGGATTTGGGATTTCCCGGCCTCCAGAACGTGAACTGGTAAATTTCTGTTCTGTTTTGTAATGTCCGTGGTATCCTGTCATATCAGCACAGGATGGACTAAGACAGCCTGGAAATTGGGAATCACTCCTTTCTCTCGCCTTGTGTACTCCCCTGACGGGTACTCCTGGAGGCTGAAGGAAACCAAAATATTCTGGGGACTGTTGAGCGGAAGGAGGTCAAAACCCAGGTGACACTCTGCCCATCGCCCTGCTTGCCTGATGCTGGGACAGCATTTCATGGGGACAAAAGGTCTTCCTGTCCTCCTCTCTGCCTTTCCCTCCTAGAGACAGTCCCTGTTCCGGGCTTGCTTTATGGAGCTTCCTCTCTTCCGACAGCTCAGGCAGCACAGGGGTGGAGTGGGAGTGGAGGCAGGGGCTCTGCTGGCCCCCAGGGTGGACTGGCTTCTGGCTTTGGACCTGGAGACATCAAGGGCTTTGCTGTGGGGACGCAACTCGGTGCCGTTCCTTTCTCCTGCCCCACTTCAGAGCTGCCCTGGTCTGCCTGCCCACCTCTCACCTCCACGTGCACCCTATTCTCTACTCACTGGCCTTGGCCCTGGGTAGGTCATTGGTGTACGCATTTTTGTGGGTGGAGGGTTGTCATCTGGCAGTAACCTGGGAAGGTATCAGGTGGGGATTCTCAAATTACCTGCCCACCCCTGCCCCAGGCTTCTGACCTTGTCTTTTTCTGTGTTGTTTTTTCTCTGTCTGTCCCCGCCCCCATCCATTCTACCTTGTCTTTTTCTGTGTTGATTTTTTCTCTGTCTGTCTCCGCCCCCATCCATTCTCCGTCCTTTCCTTCCCTGCTTTGTGAGCTGGGAGATGCCTGTGGACAGTTCACACTGGGGCCCCCTTGCTGCCATTCAGGGGGTTTGGCCAATGGCCGTGCTGTGGGGACAGCGGCAATGCAAGGAGAGGGAGGGCATTTCTCCTTGGGGTCAGCTTCTGCCTCCCTCTGCCTCCCTGCAGCTTGTCCCTGGCTCCTCCTCCCCTCGCCCCTCAGTGGGGACAATGACCCCTGCTGCCTGCGATTCCCTTGCAGCTTCCCTCACCTGTCCTCACCTGGTACATAGCACCTTCCTGACAACTGTGTGGTCGAACCTTCTTGGTGGGATGCAGCTCCCCGCTGGGACCCTCCACCTCTCATTCCATTCTCCTCTCTCTGGTCCTGGGAGCTGGGGGTAGGCAAGGGCTGAATGTCCCGTGGGGTGGGGACACACTCTCCTGTCTGGGGACGGGGGGCGGGGGGGGGACACACTCTCCTGTCTGGGGAAGGGGCTCTTTCTCAGGAGGAACTGCAGGGCGGAGTCCTCAGCTTCCTTTTCCTCTCTCACCCTGCTGGGATTCAGCCTTTAACTGCCCTGCACCTTTGAAACTCTGGTTCCAACTGTCTCAGAGTCAGCGTCTCCTCAGCAAGGGAGATGTCATGTCAGTGAAGAAGACGTCGCCCCAGAGAGGTCAGGCGTCAGCCAGCCATTTCCAGCTTTGCTCCAGGGAATTCGGAATTTTGTCTGGGTCAGAGCTGGGAAACTGAGGGCACTTCGCTGGCTTCTCCGCCCAGGACAGAAGCCCCTTCTCTCCGTTCCCTCTGCCTGCCTGGTTTGAGGCCCTGCATTTCTTGTCCACGTTGCTTTGTGACCTTCTCCAGCATGCGTCCTGTCAGCCGGTCAGATTGTGAGGCTGCTCAGGGCAGGAGGTTTTTGTGTCGTGTCCCCCAGATGCATGCAGCTGGCTGTCAATTACTGCTCACTAAACAAGTTGTGTAGGGATTGTGTCCTGTAATCTCCCAGTAGGGATACTGTGAAGGGGAGGGGTTGGTAGGCAGAGCAAAGCTTTTGGTTTGGGGGAAAAGGGCAGAGCCAAGGTCAGGCTTGGGCCTTTTGCAAAGACAGGGATGCAGTAGTGTGTGTTGGGAGTGGGGGTGTCACCCTCCTTGTTCTCGGGGCATCAGTGAGATTGGGGAGCACTGTGGGACAGGTGAATGTGTTTAGATAGAGACACTGGCATTGTCCCACCGCGTCCCTCTGGGGGAACTCAGCTTTCTTTCTTAAAAAATTAAAAAAGTTTTTTTTTTTCCTGAGACAGAGTGTCGCTCTGTCACCCCAGGTAGGGTGCAGTGGTGCGATCATAGCTCACTGCAGCCTGAAACTCCTGGGCTTAAGGGTCCTCCTGCCTCAGCCTGCTCAGTAGCTGGGAGTACAGGTGGGAACCAGCACACCCGGCTAGGCTTTTTTCTCTTTTTAATAGAGACAGGGTCTGGCTCTTGCTCAGGCTGCTCTTGAACTCCTGAGCTCAAGCGATCCTCCTGGCTTGGTCTCCCAGAGTGCTAGGATTACAGGTGTGAGCCGCAGCGCCTGCCCAGTAACTCTGTTGTCTTGATAAATGAATATGAATAAAAGCTAATAAGTACAGTACAGCAATAAGTGAAAAATTATAAGTAATTATTTGAATCAAGTCGTGTAATCTACACAGAGCCATTTGAGGTTGGCACTCAGGTTACCCGTGTTTCACAGATGGGCACAGAGGCCCAGAGCAGGAAGAAATGTGCCCCGGGCCCCATGACTACCAAGCGAGAGGTGAGATTTGGACCAGGTGGTCCCATTCCAGAGTTTGTGCTCTGACCACAGTGACCTCCAGCTTCCAGCCCCGTCAGCCTTTTTTGATTTTTGAAAAATATTTTTCTGAATTGAGGTTATATAGAACAAAGAGCCCTAATTTTCGGTGTCCAGGATAATAATTTTTTACGCATCCGTACACGTAAGCAAGCACCTTCCAGATCAAAATACGGAGCATTCTCACCGCCCCTGCAGTCCCTTGCTGTCCTCGCTACCCCTCCTTGTCGGACTTTCGTCATCACAGATGTGTTCTGCCCCGTCTTCGCCTTCATATATTTGGAATGCTACAGCGTGTGGTCTTCGGGTCTGGTTTCCTTGGCTCCTTCCACATTTCTAGGATTTCTTTCCTGCATCGTCCCTACCCCTCCCTGCGGACTTTCTGTGCGGAAGTGCTCTTTCTGTCTGCCGCGTGCTGGCCACAAGGGGGCAGCAGAGGCCGAGGAAAACCTGGCCTGAGCATCTGTGCGGGTTACCCCCCCCAACTCCCCCCCCC
>NW_012150019.1:574715-592903 GCF_000956105.1 Propithecus coquereli | reverse complement strand
GATCATACCCTCCTTTCAGTAATCTATTTTGAACACGCAGCTGACAAATATGTACAAACATTATACAGGTTATGTGAACAAACACAGATAACGCATTTAAAGGGGGTAAGAGTAAAGCTTTAACAATAGAAGTTTTAATATGTTCTCTGCCTTTCCTCCCCCTCCACCCCTGGAGCCCGCCGTGTAGAGCTGCGCTGAGCTTTGGTGCAGCCCTGGCTCCGGTCAGTTTGGCCACAGGACTGTGTCACCCTGGGCGGGTTTCCCCATATTGTTGAGCCTCTGCCTCTCAGTGTAAAGGGAGCACAGTGAGAACCAGCTCACAGTATCATACTGAAACATTCATGGAAATACAGTATGTGAATTCAGAGTGAGATGACACCCAGTGGGCGGCGGGCCTCATGATTTGAAGATGCTCACTAGAGTGCAGGGGTGCTGGCCTCCGGCTCCAGCCACAGCCCTTCCTGTGGAGGGGACGCTCTGGCTGGAGAGGAAAAGGGTGTCTGGCACTGTGGGGACGGTGAGAATCAGTCTGTCAGGGTAAAACAGGCCTCTCCAGCCTCCACTGCCCGAGATCTCTGCCCTCGGACTCTCTCGGGGACAGAGAACAAGGTCGGAGAGCTCTATGCCTTTTCCCATAACTTGGTTCTCAAATTCCTCCCACTAGGACTTGCCTGTTTCACCCTTTACCGTGGATGAGTCTCACCTAGGTGGGATCGGGAGGGTCAGCAAATCTTTCCCAGGACGCCCACCTGGACAGTACACGTGCCGCTCTCTGCAGCTCATCCACTGACATCCACTGCCCGGGTTGTGGCGTCCCATCGCCAGATGTGGCAGGGCTGACGGCCAGGAGGACCCTACCCCTTCCTTTTCCCTTTCTTCTTCCTCCCTCTCCCCGTCCCTCACTCTCTCCCTCCTTTCCTTTATCCCTCCCTTCCTTCCTTTTCTCTCTTTCCTTTCTTTTGACATCTTTCTGCTGCTTTTGTTTCTTTTTATTTTTGCTTATTTATTAGTCTAATTTATTAAATTTATTTGTAGATATAAATAGTCTAGAAAATTTATTACATTTTCTACAAGAATGTCTTTTTGGTTGGGTGTGGTGGCTCATGCCTGTAATCTCAGCACTTTGGGAGGCCAAGGCAGGAGGACTGCTTGAGTCCAGGAGTTCAAGGTTGCAGTGAGCTATGATGGCACCATTGCACTACAGCCTGGGCAATAGAGTGAGACCCTGTCTCCACACACACAAAAAGTCTCTTTCCCTCTGGCCTCGCTCCTTTGTCTTTATATATCTCAGGGACTGGGTGGGACTGATGTCTCCTCACCTCCCCTGCAAGCTCAGACTTGGGAGCGGGGTGGACTGCCCATTCAGAGGCTGGTGGGACAGGTGTCCTAGGCAGGAGGGTTCTGCTGCCCTCCTCTGCGTGGGGCTGGGGCAGGCCCTGAGTCCTCAGACAGGGAGAGAGGCACAAGTCTGCGAGCCACCTTGGGTTGGACATTTCAGTTGTAGAGATGACAGCCTTGTCTGGGAAGATCTCTGCCCACCAGAGGGACAGATGGGCCCAGAGGAAGGTGGCGGCTGCCATGCCACTGGGGCTCTGCTGGGCAGGCTGACAACCTAGAGCTCAGCCCACCAGCCAGGTTATGATGGTGGGATATTGGAGGGAAAAATGTTAAAGTTGAAACAAAACCCACTACCTTGTGTGTGTGTGTGTGTGTGTCTGTGTGTGTGTGTGTGTGTTTGCTTCTTTTTCTTGTTCATTTTTTTCCCAGAAAATAAGCAGGCAGAAAACAGTTCCTTAAAACTTGTCTTGCAGCAAACAATAACCCAGTGAACTCCTCATCTTGAAAGTGTCATGATCAATTAAGTTTACTCGATTGCACCTTTAAGAAAAAGAATTGAGTTCTATTAACAGTCATATTTAAAATCACTATATATATTGTTTTATGGCCTAGGTGTTTATCTGAAACTCTTTCAAAGGCACTTGAAACAACTAAAAGATAAGAGGTATTAGGTGTCTGTTAAAAAGGGAAGTAAAACATTAACCCCATTAGCATAAGATCATTTATTTTTTTAATTTAATATATTTAATTTATCTCTTTTTCTTTTATTTTTAACTTTTTAATTTTTTCTTCATTGTTTGTTTTAATCCATCACCATGGTCTGGCAGTCAGAATCATTTATGTTTTGTGCTAGAAAAATCCTTCCTGGCTTAGTAAACAGCGTCTGTGGTTGAAGCAGGTGGAACATGGTCCCAAGGAGGGGCGGCAGTGAAGTCTGCGGTTTGATGTCTGTCTGCCCGTGCTCTCCCAGTGTCCCCCACCTATTCTGACCTGCGCTTTGTCACCACCCCCCCAGTATGGAGCTCAAAGGGCTGGGATTCGGGTGAGATAAGCTTTCTGGCCATGTCGGGGTCAGGGCATCTCAGAGTCCAAGGTTCCTCCCTGCTCCTTGGTCACTTTGAGCTGCCAGCAGCTGGGGGCTGGGCCGGGTGCATGGGTGGTCCCCGGGCAGCGCTTGCCCCTTGCTCACCTAGGAAGCTACTGGGTTAATGTGACTAGTTGGCAGGGCTCCCATCTTGCTTTATTTCTGTTGGTAGTTGAGTGAATGAAGTGGCATGAATATAATTTGTGTAGCCCAGCTCCTGACACTTAGTAGGTGTTCAATACAATTGTGTTTTCTTCTTCCTGTCTTTTCATAAAGTTTCCCTTCTGTCTCCAGGCCTTGGGAAGGCTCCCGTGGGGCAGGGGTTGGTGCTGGCAGTGGGGGCAGTAGAGGCTGTTCCTCCTGTCAGTGGGGATATTCCCCAGGGTGGCTCAGGGGGACTGCATACCCTCTTTGCCACCTGCCTGTGCTGTTCCTTCCTAGCAACAGGGTGCAGTGTTCAGAGGGCAGGGCAGACATAGCCCAGGCTGCTTTTCGCAAGCTTTCACTTTCAGATGGTGGAAGCAGCCAGAGAGGGGTTGACTCTTCTGGCCGGGAGCACGTGGTGAGGGGTCCAGGGCTGGGATTTCTGCAGATGCTGCTGCAACCCATGCCAGGCTCTGCTTCTTCTCTTCTCTTCTGGGATCCCCCTGCCTCTCAGTGATGAGGAATCCTGGACCCCCAGTGCTGGACCCGGAAGCCAGGTGGGGGCCCTGAGAGCAGCTCTCAGCAGGTGCAGACTCCGAGGGTAGGCGTGGGGTCTGCTGAAGGCTTGAGGCTCTGAACTTTCTCAAGTGCTGAGTTTGGAGATGCTTTAGGAAGTCACAGCCTTTCAAATTGGGAACAAAGAGAAGCAGGTAAGTTGGCTTCAAAGACACCTGTGGGCCAAGGGGAGAAAGCCAGGGAGCAGCTGGCTGTAGGAGGAGGCTGAGAATGTGGTGGGGCTGGGGGCGGTGGGAGGTGGGCGGCTGATAATATTCTTGCTCTAGGAGGCCCCAGACAGCCTCAGTGAGGGTTGCACTTCACTTCATTTATCTTAGTGATGTTTCTGTAGGACTAGGTACTGGTATTACTAGGACTAGGCCCTGTTCTATTCATTACAACGCTGGGAGGGGGATGCTGTTACCGTCCCCGTTTTGCGCAGCTGAGGAAACCGAGGCAGAGAAGGTCAAGGCTCTCACCCAAGGTGGTCACAGGGAGCGTGGCGAGTGCCGGGGGGATCCTGGCCGTCAGCCCCTGGAGCCTGTGCTTTCCAGAACCACAGGCTGCCTCTTCCCCTCCTTCCAAACAGGAGGTGGTTTCGGCATCTTTACTCTGCCCAGGACTCATTTTGTGTTCTCCGCTGTTCTGTCTCCTGCCGGAGTCCTTCACCTCTGGGGCAGAGACCTTCCTCAGAGAGAGAGGGTGGGGCTGAAACTGTCCCTGGGGAGCCGCCGGGACACCTGCTGAACGCAGGTCCACATCCTGGCCTGTGAGAGGAGGGGCCTGGGCTGGGAGTCAAAGTTGGGTGAACCAAGCAAGCAAAGAAAGCTCAGCAGCTTGCCGGCCTCCTACTGAGGATGTTGTCTGGCTCTGACTTCTCAGGTGACACCTTGGTCACCCTTGGGGGCTGACAGCACAACCAGCAAGCGGGAGCTGGCATGTCCTCTGTGGCTGGGGGCCTGAGTCTGGGCCCTCTGTCCTGGGACAGGGGTCACCCGTGTTGCGTAAACGATGGGAGATGAAGGGACGGTTTCCTCCATGGGCCCTAGGTGCCGAGAAAGGGCTTTGCTGTGGTCATGGTTGGGGCAGGAAGGGAGACAAAACTAACAGTTCCCCAACACCACAGAGTCTTCCCAGAAGGGCTGGGAGGGGGCCAGCTTGGCTTTGATGCTATCCAGGGTGTGTGAGGCCCACCGCCTCCTTAGTGTGATGGCCAGTAGGAAACGCTTAGCCACTGTGAGGGGCTGACACAGGCCTGAGCCATCGTTTCCCCTCTGAGGCTCCAGGGCCTGGGCTGCCCTGCCTCCTGCCCTGTCTCTCTCCCCAGCTCGGAGGAAATGGAGAATTGCTCCAGCCACTCTTTGCTCTGCCGTCTCACCTCCCTGCTTCTGGTCCTGCAGCTGCCCACCTGGGTGTCCGCAGGTGAGTGTGCCCACCCCTCCGCCCGCGTCTCCCTCCCTCGGGTGCTCCCCGCCTGGACTGGAGGGACTTGTGGAGGCCCCGGCCTAGGCAGATTGCTGCTCCCCAACCACTGATTGGAATTTAAATTTTAAGAGTCATTAAACCTTAAAATTGCCACAAGGGATCTTGACAATCGTCCGATGATGACTTTTTTGATGTTTTAAAAAGCCAAATATGAAAAATTTAAAAATACCTTTTCCCATTAGTTTTGGTTTTCCTGCTTTCCTGGAATTCGAAGCATTCAATCATTCATTCATTTACGTCCCTAATAATTATGGGGGGTCAACTATGTGTTAGGTGCTGTTCTAACAACAAAGCAGACAGAGATTCCCTGTCTTCGCAGAGCCCGTGTTCTACCGTGTTCTAGCGGGAGGCAGGGACCAATGAATGGGGCAACCCAGTAGGGCGCGGGTCTGTCGGAGGAGACGAGTGTGAGCAGAGATGAAGGAGGGCGGGGTGTGGGCAGGCGGCAGTGCTCAGCGAGGAGGTCAGTGTGGGTGGTGAGATGGGGACAAGGACCTGGAGGAGGGGGAGTGAGCCGTGAGGATCTCTGGGAAAGACAGTTTCCTTGCGGGGAGCAGCGGTACAAAGCTGTCAGCGGCCTGGGGTGTTGAGGGACAGCGGAGTCAAGCGCTGGCTGGAGCCCAGCGAGCGGGGCAGAGAAGCAGTACTTGGGTCAGAGAGGTACTTGGGGGTCATCCCTGTCATGCCTGTGGGGCACTGTGGGGAACGGGGGAGCCATGGAAGGGCTTTGAGCAGAGTAGGGACATGGTTAAGGGGTTCACAGATAGGGGTTGGGGAGAGGACAGATATGGGGAGACCATTCCACCAGGGAGAGACCGTGGTGGCTCTGGCCAGGGTTGAGCGGCACAGGAAGCGAGAAGGTGCTCTGTGGAGGCCCGTTGTGACTTGTCCTGTGGAAGAGTCACATTGTGGCCCATCCACCGGGTCTCAGAGGGCCAGGGCGCTGCGTGGGGGGAGGGTGTGGTGAACTTGGTTCTTTATGACGCAGTGAAGACTTTAACATGCAGACTCCTGTGAGCGATGAGGGCGGGTTTCGAATGGAAGCAGCATTTGACTCTAGGCTTTTAGTGCACATATGATTCAGTGGAGGAGAAAAATACGGACAGAAATATTAAACTTAGGAATGGGAATGGGGAATGTCCTGGGCGCGGCAGAATGGTCAGTTCTGACCCAGGCCACGCGTGCGCTCTTTGGTCAGTTTTCAGGTTTGTCCTGAGACAGGTTAAAGCTGGGGTCCCCGGGCCAACAGTCTGTGTATCCCTGGGATCTCCCTAGAAGTTACTGAATCACAAGCTCTGGGGGTGGGGCTCAGCCACTTGTGTTTCCCAAGCCCTCCTGGTGGTTCCGGTACATGCTTGAGACTGAGAGTCACTGAGGTGGAGAGTCCTTTCTGGAAGGGTCTGGGGCTAGGAGCACAGGCTGGCAAGGGAGTCTCTTTGACGTCATCTCTGGGCGACATCAGGTGGCCAGAAGGTTTTAACCAGATTCTGTGATTATTGCTCAAATCATCAGGCCTCAAGGGTGGTTCTTCAGCACCTGATGGTGTGTCCTCTGCCCCTCGGCCTGTGCTCTCCAGCTTTCTCACTCCCATGTCTGTGTCCACAGACGAGTTCCTTGTGATTGGACCCTTGGACCCCATTGTGGCGGTGCTGGGCGGGAATGCCACGCTGCCCTGCTCCCTCTCCCCAGCCTTGAGTGCGGAGAACATGGAGCTGAGGTGGTTCCGCAGCAAGTTCTCAGACGCGGTGTTTGTCTATCGGAACGGACGGGAGCAGAAGGAGGAGCAAATGGCCCAGTACGCAGGGCGGACCTCGCTAGTGAGGGACTTCCTCACCGACGGGGAGGCTGCTGTGCGTATCCACAAGGTCCGCGCTGCTGACCATGGGCTGTACACCTGCTTCTTCAAAAAGGGAGCCTTCTACGAAGAGGCCACCTTGGAACTGAAGGTGGCAGGTTGGTGTCTTGATCTGTATTCTGGAGTCCTGGAGTATTGGAGTTGGGAAGAACCTCAGGAACCTCATTTTGAATAGCCCCTCATTTTATATATAAGGAGAAGGACACTCATTTATTTAGTCAATACAAATAAATTCAATACAAGTAAATAAATGCAATACAAATAAATATATACAAATATATAGACCCCCTGAAATGTGCCAGGCCTTGAGGGTAGATCTGGGGACACAGAGAGTTTGGAGGGGCAAGAGGAGACTTCAGAGAGTCCCAGGGGTTTGTTTTGGCCACTTGTTTAGTGGTAGAAAGATTGCTAATTATGCATCAGTTACCTGTTGCTGTGAAATGAACCGTCACAAAATCTCCATGGCATATAGCAATAAACATTTAATTTGGGCATGAAAGGAGTTCACCTAATCTGGACTGGACTTGGCTAATGTCAGCTGGGCTTACTTGTACAGCTTTGTTCAGCTGAAGAGGTCACCATGTGGACCGTGGCTGGGTTTGTTTACATTTCTGGTGGCCAATTGGATGTTGGCTAATGTAAGACAGATTCAGCTGGAAAGGCTGGGGTGGCCAGGCCATGTTCCATGAGTCTCATCCTCCAGTGGCTAGCCCAAACTTGTCCCTCCCGTGGAATTAGCAGAGGGCAAAACCAGTGGTGCCAGTGCCTTTCAAACCTCTGCTTGAGTTACTTTCGCTAACCTCTCATTGGCCAAATCAAGTCACGTGACTGAGCCCGGACCCAGAGTGTGAAGTCACTAAAAAGTACGTGGCAGAGGGTGAGCTGGACATAAAGAAAGGTGACGAAGGGAGGATATTTTTGTAATCAGCACACCAGATATGGGGCAGAATTGTGAATTCAGGTCTGGCATTCTGAGTTTGAAGTGCATGGGAGGAATCGTGGTCGAGATAACGCCACAGAGATGTGGTTGTTGTAAGCGAAGGAAGTTCTGGAGGGGGGTTGTCAAGCTATGCAATTTTGGAGGTGATTTACAAAGAGAGGCAGAGGCCGTGCAAAACGAGAGTGTGTGAGGTGAGGAGAGTGGGGTGACGGTGGGACCCTGGGACCAAATTCCTCCTCTTCCTCTGAGCCTCAGACTTTCTACCTGGGTGGTTGCAGATAACAGCCGACTATCCCTGTGCTCCTTCCTTCTGTTCCCTGTGGCAGGGCCACTATGTCACCGTTCTAGGGGGCATCCTTCCCATAGGACCCCCAGAATGCAACATGACTGGCTCCCCTTGGAGTTGGGCGACACGTAGGCACTGCTGGGTCCCGTGGCCCAAGGAGGCCTCCCTGGCTACATAGCTTCCCTCTTGCAGGGGTGGGCTCTTCCCCTCAAGTACGCATCGACGGGCCAGAGGATGACGGGGTCCGCGTGGTGTGCATGGCCTCGGGGTGGTTCCCAAAGCCCCAAGTGCAGTGGAGGGACCTCAGTGGAGAGAAGTTCCTGGGGTTCTCCGAGGCCCATGCCCAAGACGCTGAAGAGCTGTTCAGTGTGGAGGCCGCTCTGGTGGTGAGAGACAGCTCTGTGGGGACTGTGACCTGCTCCATCCTCAACCCCATCCTGGGCCAGGAGAAGGCGATGGCCATTTTCATCTCAGGTCAGTGCTACTCTTTGCTCCCAGCAGGGCTGGAGGGAGGCAGCGGGTGTCCCTGAGTGTGCTGAGCTGGCTGTCCCGGGCTGTGCCCCTGACTGGGTCTCTGCTGGGCCACAGAGCCCTTCTTCCCTCAGGCCTCTCCCTGGAAGCCAGCATTTGCTGTGACCATGGTCATGTTGGGTCTCCTGCTCTTTGGGGCTGGATATTTTATTAAAAGGGAACAAACCACAAAGTTGCAGGAGCAGCAGAAACGGGAGAATCTGCGCCGGGCTAAGGAGGAGGACCAGAAGGCAAAGGAGGAGGCGCTGAGGGCTGGCGGTAAGGCAGGATGCAGCCAAGGCTGGCAAATGCAGCAGCTGGTGCCCAGAGTCCGTGGGGCAGCTCCCCAGGGAGACCCAGGCCCCGGGCCCAGAGCAGGTGTCTGAGGAGATCCAGAGAGGACAGCTGGAGCTGTGGAGGCTCGGGTGGCTCTGGGGGTACACCTTTCTCTAGGATATAGCCAAGGGTTTTCATGGGTTCTGCAGGGGTGGGAGTTCATGGTTTTTTTCACTCTCTTTCAGATGAACTCCAGGCAGATCTCGGTAAGTTCTACTTTCCCTTTTGAACTCTCTGTGTCCCCTTTGGAAGACACATTCTGGTTCTTAGCTTACCTGTTTCCTTGTGTTGCCTTTCAGACTGGAGGAAGGAAGCTTACATGGTTGGTGAGTGACTCTCCACATGTCCCTTGGCCCCTTTTCCCACCTACACCCAGGTATCCCCTCTCCTTATTTTTATTAGGCACAGACATGTGGACCCCCTCCCTGGGGACAGAAGTGGAGGCTGGTTAGAGGTGGAACCCTGCTCCACGGGCTCTCCCATGTCTTGGCAGCTGTTTCTTGCCCAGTGCTTGGGAACCTGGGTGCGATGGTGACACCCGGAGTCTGTTATGCATCCTGGGTCTATTCCAACCCTGGCCTGTCCACCATATTGTTAGTTTTTTAGTCTTCAATGTATCTAGCTCTCAGTCCGAACCTGAAAGCCAAAAGCCAGAAGCTCTGATATTTCATGAAATGAGCTATGTAAATAAATTGGGTCATTAAATTCAGGAGTGTGACCTCCTGCTTCCCCCCCCAACCCAGAACACCACCCAGTGGGCACTGTGGCTCATGCCTGTAATTCTAGCACTTTGGGAGGATGGCTTGAGGCCAGCAGTTTGAGACCAACTTGAGCAACACAGCAAGCCCCTTTCTCTACAAAACACAACACAACGCAACACAACACCGTCTAGGGAGTCTGTTCTGTCCAGCTCCTGAAGGTGCTGATCCGAAACCCATGAGGAGAGGACTGGGCTGACGACCACATGGGGGAGCGTGAGGGGGTGAGCCGACCGCTCCCCAGAAGCTTCTCTTTAGAAACAGTCTGTCTGTGAAAGGCTGGCCACTTTCACCCAGATGTCACCTCACATCCTGTCCTCAAATCATTCTTCCTTTCTGGTAATTTCCCAAATCTGCTAGAAAAAGACTGGATATAATAATGCTTTCTTACAATTATGGAGTAATTGAAATTGTATTCTCTAAATATTTTCACGCATAGTATATAATTTTTATTCTTAGCAGCACAACTAAAGATAGAATGTGAATTTTTGAGGTCGTTGAGGCACAGACAGCTATTTGACAGCCCAAATTCACACAATAGCTGGACAATGGTGGACCCAGCCTGTGATACAGGTTCCTGGTCCGTGTCCAGGGAAGTTCCCACTGCACTTGCTGTCCAGCCTCTCCTCTTACGGAGTCTCGCCTTTGGAACAAAGAGAGGCAAGAGCCAGTAGGATCACCCTGAGCAGGCTTGTTCTGGCTGAGGTCTCACTAGGGTGTGTTCCTTTTCAGCCTGGAGGAAGGCCCAGCTGTATGCAGGTAAGTGACTCTGCCATTTCCTCTGGCCTCGCCTCCCCCACCCTCTGTCCTGTCCTCTTCTCTGTCAGTGGTCCCCACCCCAGGATGGGATTGGTGTCCCTGCTCTCTTTGTCATTCTTGTAGCTTCCATTGGAAGACTGCAAGGTCTCCTCCTGGGAACACAGACCTGCCCCCATTCTGGCCCTTCCTCTACTGCAGGTCACTTAGGGTTAGCAACACCCTCTGAGAACACCATGTTCAACTGACACTTCTTCTCGGTGCAGTGACAACAGAGAGTGCAGCTGTGAGAAAAGTTGGAGCAGGGTAACGACTGTGTAGAACAGGAATTGCTGGTCTGAAGATTTTAGAAATCATGCTTGGCTTTCAGGGGTTAAGTCTTCCTTGGTTCTGTATTCCTCTTACCCCAGAGTTCCTACACTTTTGGCCTGGTTTTGGTTTTCCTGATTCTGCCTGGTTCCTGATTTGAACTTCTTTCTCTCCCATCCTAGAAGCCTCTCTATTGCCTCCTACCTGGGCACGATTTCTCTTATTCTGCACCTTGAGTTTCACTCATGGTTTCCAGTCATCCTCCAGGTTAGGCTCAGCCAGATGCAATTCTCTCTCTGCCCAGGGTTTACAGGCTACCTACAAGGTCAGCTCAGTTCTTCATAAGAAAGTGGAGGTCGTAGAAATTTCAATCTCCTCCATGCCTTCTCAAATAACCCTAGATTTCAGGGAGCTTGAATGGCTAGGGACTTGAGGAAGCAGAATTTGACAGTGAAATCTGGTCAATGACTTTTCTGTTCAGGTCAGTGTCCAGTCTCTCAATCCCTGGGGGTTAAGCTTTCTGGTTTAGTCTTCATCATGAAGGCTGCAGCATGATCGATACGTGTGTGTGTGTATGTGTGTGTGTGTGTGAGAGAGAGAGAGACAGTGAGAGAGAGAGAGAGAGAGAGAGAGAGAGAGAGAAAGAGAGAGAGAGAGAGAGAAAACGATACGTATCAGTTGGATGTTTTCCAACCCACTTTTCCCTATAACTTCTGTATCACTATGTTTCAGAAGACTAGGTGTTTATTTTGATGTGTACAATCTCTGCAGATCCCTGATATGAACTGTGTGGTTCTCTTGTAGATTGGCGGACGGAACAGTTCCAGGCCTGTGAGTGACTACGTGTTCTTTCTGGGTGCTCCTTCTGCTGCCCCTTTGGCTTCTGGCTGCTTCTTCCATTCTCTGTGATTATCCAGGTGCTGGCACCATGAATGGTGGTGGGCTGGGTGGTGGAGTTGACTGTCACAAAGCTGGGCCTGATCCTCAAGCAGACTGTGACATATTTAACCATCAAATCAGTCTCCTGGTTTCTTCTTCTGCTTGGAGAGCATGGACTTGAGTCACAAGACTCTCATCTCAGGGGGTTTACCCCTCCCCCATGCAGCTAAGCTGGGGGGCCGAGGGGTATGCACACCCTTGTTATGGGGCAGGGGAGGGCCTTGTGTGATTGGTATCTCTCTCTGCAGGGTCTGTCACTCTGAATACAAGCTCTGCCCATTCCAACCTGGCCATCTCTGAGGACAAGAAGAGTGTGACCTGGAAGGACACCTGTGGTGATTCAACTGGCAGCTTCAGTGTGTTGGGTCTTGAGGGCATCACGTCAGGGCGACATTACTGGGAGACAGAGGTCAGGCATGGAGACAACAGCCAGTGGGCTCTGGGGGTCTGTAGGGAAGATGTGAAAAGTACAGACTGGTGGAAAGAGTGTCCAGAAAAGGGGTTCTGGGTTATGGGGCGGTTTGAGGAAGGATATTGGGCCTGTACTAATCCTGATACTCAGCTACCCCTTAGGCAGGTTCCCCATAGAGTGGGAGTTTTCCTGGACTACAGCGAAGGGGATGTTTCCTTCTATAACATGACTGATGGGTCCCATATTTTCTCCTTCCCTCCGGCTTCCTTCTCTGGGATGCTCTTCCCATACTTCATGTTTAAGTCAGGGGATGTGTCCCTGACCATCTGCTCTGTGGTTGGTGGGCCCGAGGGGCTCCCTGAGCCCCATAACATTTCTTCTTCTTTGGAGGAGCCAGAGAGCTCCCCAGGGGAGGGGTTTGGCTCAGGCTCAGGTGTTGGTGCTCCCCCAGGGGTGGAATCCCCATTACTCCCCTGCAGCCCTGAGGCTGTGTCCCTCTAGGGCCCCATCACTGTCCCTGACCCCTCACTATGTGGCTCTTCCAGGAGCTGCGAAACCTCTGAGCTGAGACCTGGATGGCCCTGGGAGCCTTGTCCTCCTATTCTGAGTTGAGTGCAGAGTCCCAGGGTGTGTGGTTATGAAAATAGTCAGTTCATGCCTTGTGTTCAGATTGCAGAAGATAAAAGTTGACTGTTGCAGGAATTGGTCTGTGGTAGGCTGAATTTAACCATGAGAAGTCATTTTTCTTTTGATATTAAAAAATATTTCAGCTTTGAGCTGTGGCAGTATCATAGCCAATGAGGTTTATCCGAGGTGCGATTATTGCTAATTGAAAACTTTTCCCAATATCCCACAATGACAACTTGCAATATAGTCGGCATTGGCAATTTTTGGTGGTTCCTACAGGGACTGAATTAAAATAAAATGAGAGAGAAAAAAATATTTCATGGGGTTTTTATACTGTTTGGGCATGAAAGAGTCTGAGGGCTGAATTACTCTGCAGAACAAAGGAGAATTTACTTTATCCGACTGCGGAGGGGCCCAGCGGTGGGGGGTGGTCGAGTTTGGACTACCTGACCAGATGAGTTGGCCATCTAAAATATCCAGGGAAATGCGTGACTGATGGATGTGTATGAGAAGGGGAATCTAAATCTAATATTGTATTTTATTCACTTCTTATTCTGGGATGGATGAAACACACCTATTTTTTCAAACCTCAGTAAATTTCTGTTGTCTGTGAAAAAGTTGTGCTGTGGTAATTCAGGGAGTTAAGGATAAAGGCCTGGATTCTCCTTTTGTGTCAACGCCACAACTGTGGAAAGAAGAGACTTGCTCGCAGAATCAGCAGTAAGTACCAGAGTAAGACATAAATGAAGAAGAGAATTTTTAGATACAGGGTGAATGGGGAAGGCTTTGACCATAAGCATGTTTCCAGTTAGTAAATGTATTGGCTGTTAGCATTTCCAAGTCCAATGGTAAGGGTTAACGCTGTTGATGTAAAGGAAAAAGAAAATGAAAGACTGAGGCAAACTTAATATAAGTAGAGAGTTTGCTGGGCCATATTTGAGGACTGCAGCCTGGGAGCATAGATTCAAGTTGCCCTGAATATACGCTCAGATTAGCAACAGTTACAAGTGGGGTTTTGTGGGTTTTTTTTTTTTTTTTTTTTTTTGAGACAGAATACAGTGCCGTCATAGCTCAGTGCAACCTCAAACTCCTGGGATCAAATGATCCTAATGCCTCGGCCTCCCGAGCAGCTAGGACTACAGGCATGTGCCACCATGCCTGGCTAGTTTTTCTATTTTTTGTACAGATGGGGGTCTTGCTCTTGGTCAGGCCAGTCTGACCTCACGTGATCCTCCTTACCTCAAGTGATCCTCCTTACCTCAAGTGATCCTTGGCCTAGGCTTCCCAGAGTGCTAGGATTACTGAGCAGGTTTTAAAAGGTAAAGGAAAAGGAAAAGGAGAGGCAAGTGGTTTACCAAGAATTTGCATTAAAATAACATAAGCTGTTGATTGGCTATACATTGTTCTTTGTATCGCAAATTTCAGGAACAAGAAGATGATGGGTGAGGCAGCTAGTTGGGAACAAAATGCCTTTAAATGATTGTCCCTGTGGGAATGGGTGGTAGTGGGCAAGGTATGAGTGGTGACTGAAGTCCCATACTCATGTCTCTGTGGACTTGATACATTTTGCATACCCCACACAGCTCACACTGCTCTGAGCTATTTTTCTTTTCTCAATGGAAGACCACAGCAAACGAAAAGAAGTAGAATTATTGAGGACTCATACCCTTCAGGAATGAAGGTGTGTTCACTCTCCCAGGTACAGAACTCTGACCAGCTGTGGTTCTGGCTGAGGGTGAGAAGACATGGAATGGGAAGAGCAAGAAGGAAGTCATAGATATCAATTCTGGCCTTGTCACCAATTATCAATACAAACACAGACTGTAATGGTTTTGCATATTTTTTCTTTGCTTCTCATGAGTATGTGCTTATTTTCATATATTACAAATTTTCTTTGTCCCTCTTTTTTTACACTTATGATTTGATGCATACAAATTGTTGGAAGTTATGTTTATAATACAGTCTTTTAGGTAACAGTATAGTCAATGAGACTGTGACTAAATTTGAAGAGTAAACAATACAGCTCTATCTTGAGCTCCATAATGACTGGGACTGTCTGTCTCCATATTTTGGGGAAAGGGTGAGAAATTCATTTGTAAAGTGACTTTGTCTTGATAGGTGAAAATATAGAGTTGTTTTGTTGTATTTAAAATGGTGTGTAATAAGTGTGTAGTATAGAAACCGTGTAGCCAAAGGTCTGAACAGTGCTCATTATGATTGCCAAAACCCAAACTCTGAAAAATAATTTAAAACGGCTTTATTATGAGCTGAATATGTGTGACCCAGCCCAGGGTGTCACACCCAGAAAGTCTTGGGTAAGTGGTCCCGGGGTCGTTGGGTTGCAGTTTGGGTTTATACATTTTAGGGAAACAGAAATTTCAGGTAAAATCATAAATCAATACATGTACATTGGTTTGGCTCAAAAAGGTGAGAGGTCTCAAGGGAGGGGTTCAAAGATTCTTTGATTTGTAATTGCTTAAAGAAATAATGCATTGTCTAAAGGCTTTCAGTGTTTTAGGATAAAGAAGTCTGTTAATCACAGACAAGCCACAATATAGCAACTCAAGTACTCTGTTAAGCAAACTGATGGGCTGCAGGTGGGATTTAACCTTTGCCTTGGATGGCCTTAGGTCCTGTTAGTAATTTCCTATCTTATTGTCACAAAGAGTCTGTTTTGACAGTTTTATGATCTCTATTTTAACATTAATGCTGGTCAATTGTTGTATCTAAACTCCAAAAGGGAGGGGGTATAATGAGGTTGACCTTTCTTCCCTTCACGGCTGGGAACTCTGTTTTAAGGTTTTTCTGGGTCACATTGGCCAACAGGAGGATCTGTTCAGTTGGCAGGGGCTTAGGATTTTATTTTAGTTTGCTTTTTTAAATTGCATTTCTGTTCCAAGTCCACCCCATGTTTGTCCTGCTTCGTGATGATGGAGCTGTACCCTGTAAACATTTCTTCTTTGCCATCTGGTACAATGTTAGACTTTGTCAGTAAATTGCTCTGGAGGGAACACTGCAAGACACAGGAAAGGAAATGGCTTCTCTCTAGTTCTGGTACTTGTCTTTTTGATGTGACTTCCAGTGGTGTGCAAAAGGCCAGTTGTGCTCATCTTTTGGTGACATAATAAAAAAATATATGTATTTGGTCTCTGCCCTTCGTTCCTGGTATTTGATTTTTCTTCCTGCTTCCTAAAATAGCTCCTAAAACCCTTGGAATTTCCTGACAGAGGTGAAAGGAGTGCTTTTTGTTATCTATAACAAGCTCCTTTTGACCATATCTGAGTTTAGTTTAATGAGGTGACTTTTGTTTTTGTTTTAGTTTTTTTGAGATTGGGGCTTGCTATGCTGCCCAGGCTGGTAATTCCTGGGCTCAAGTAATCCTCCTACCTTAGTCTCGTCCTGCATAGCTGGGATGACAGGCTTGCACCACAGTACCTGGCTTAATGAGGTGACTATTGGCAAACCCCTAGACAACCTCGGGATGGAGGCAGGTTATCTAATCTTGTGATTAGAGGGTTGGAACTTTAAGCCCCACTTCCTACCTCAGGGGAGGGGATGGGGCTGGAGGTTGATTTAATCAATCACCAATGGGCAATGATTTACTCAATCATGCCTAATGATGAAACCTCTATAAAAATCCTGAAGTGGCTTCAGAGAGCTTCTGGGTTAGTGAACAAGAGTGTATCCATGTGTTAGGAGGTTGGCATACCCCAAACTCCAAGGGGACAGATGCTTCCATGCTTGGGCCCCTTCTTGATCTCACCTTATGTACATTTTTATCTGGATATTCATTTGTATTCTTCACAATATCTTTTGTTATAAACTGGTTAGTAAACAAAGTGTTTCCCTGGGTTCTATGAGCCATTCTTGGGAACTTCTGATTTATATCTGGTCTGTCAAAAGTATAAGTAACCTGAGGTCCCACCTATGACTGGCATCTGCAGTGAGGGGTGGGAGACCTGTAGGCCTGAGGCCTTAACCTGTGAGGTCTGTGCTAACTCCTTAATTGAATTAAATTAAAGGACACCCAGTTGGTGTCTGAAGAAAACTGGAGAATTATTTGATGTGGATAATCCCATACATTTTGTATCCCAAGTGTTCTGGGGGGTGTTGTGAGAGTAAAGAAAAGATACCCCATTTAGTTGGGAGTATTACAGGTCCCTTTCTACTGTCCAGTGGGCCACAGCTCCTCCTTCTCCAATGAGCTTGAAATCTCAATCTTGTTGGGGGCCTCTCCCAGAGTTCTTCCTTCCTCGGCTACTGTTGGGGCACAGAAAATGATTTCTCAAAATATGGCACTTTGATATGCTGAGTGCTTTTGAGAATCAGAAATCAGCCTCAGAATCAAGGATCCTCTAACCTTGTCTCAGTCTTCCACCCCTCCCCATAAACGCACAGGGAGAGACTCTATCTGGAATTTCCTTATGTGACCAAGAAAGCTTCTTCCCCAAAGAAACACAATTGCCTTTTTCCCTCCCCTGAAATCTTGTTATCTATCTGTAGAAAATAAGATTGAGGAATGCAACCTGGATGGACTTTTCACGAGATAATGTCTGTCTCTCAAGCCCATTCAAATTCCAAAGAGAATCATTTACAAGTTAATTTCTATCTCCTGGGTACATTCATACTCCTTAATAATCATTTACTGTCCCTAAAAAGAATTGTCTACGTTCTCCATCTCCACCTCCCCTATGAAAAAGGGTATATAAGCTTCTGCACCCCATTGGGTTATGGGGTGATCACCCTCCCACGCAGGTTAATGAAATCTGGTATGCCCTTTGTACTGTTACTCTGTTTTTTGTCAGTTGATCTTTCAGGGAACATTCAAGACTATTCAGAGGACAAAGGGGGAGTTTTCCCTTGGCCCCTACACTACTCTGCCTCAGCCCTAGAGGTAGTGTCTGCTCCCCATAGCTGCCATTTCTGTATTTTTCAGAGCTTTCTTTTACCTCTTTTTGTAGTTAACCATCTTCACTAGTTAATAAGTATATTAAAATTTCCCTTTATATTCTTTATATTGAATTTTCAAGTGACTGATGTGGTTTTTGTCTCCTGATTAGACTCTGACTGATATCAGCATCTAGACCACAATTTAGCTTAGAGGAGGGCACTATGCTGCTCACAGTTATTTGGGAAAGGGTAAATGAGGTATTTACAAATTTATTAAAAGGGTTCACCCCAACGATAAGGTCATACAAATATATTCTTCAGCGTCCTTGAGTGGCTTTTAAATACTCTGTATATGATGATATATTATGTCTTATATTTATCCTCCTTGCATTTAGCATCCCCCCTTCCTTTATGAAACTGCATTACTTTTAGATTAGCTATAGGCATATTTCCTTTGAAACAGAAAAGTAAGGTATACAGATTACTTGATTTTATCCATACAAAATAGGAGTGATCTTTGTGAAAATAAATATAATTTAAAAGCTTTTGGAACCCCTAAAACACTTTAATCCTTGAGAGAGATGTGACTGTGATCAGAGTCACATCTGGTTATAACTTTTGTTTCTCAGATTATAGATTAACTGTCTTTCTTATTTTCTTGTTCTATACAATGACTAGATGGAAACGATGCCTACCTTCTCAATTAATGACCCTTGTTAAAGATGAACCTCCCCTTTGTTGTCCTGCTTTGCTTAAAACAGATGACAGAAAACTCATGCCTATTATACACTCTGTAAAAAATGTTAAATATAACCTTCACCAAAAGAGATGTTGCTTATAACCGATCAAATTGCTGGAACTTGGCACCAACCTCGTATGAAAAATGTTGTAATCCTGCTGAAAACTACTGTTCTACCAAATAAATGAAACCTTAAACTTCCCTACTTTGGGACACTGACTCCAT